>NW_028263381.1:13048375-13360750 GCF_051168715.1 Poecilia mexicana | reverse complement strand
TTAAAATTTTGCTTTCAGACAAGATAAACAGAGTGCTTTACACTTTCCAATATGGACAACTACAATCTTTCAGCCTCTTCAGTTATTTGGTATTCATGTGTTAAGTTAGACCTCGTCTGTAAAGTCATGTTGTACAACTTTTAAGCAAAAAAATAAAATAAAATAAAAGTAATAAATTGACTTGATGAGCTTATAAGTCTCAAAACTCAAAAATGGTTACCACCACTAGTTTCTGAGATACTAATATTTTCTTGTTTTGTGGGCTCGTTGGATGATTATAGTTTTAAAAAATGATCTTCTTTCTCCTTGTTTTCTGTTATGTAGATTACGAGCGATAATTAAATGCACAACAGCGATTGTTTGCAAGAATAGCCTCTAAAAGCTCTCTGGCAGCTCAAACAAGGAATAATAGACCTTAAACTCTGAGATATTGAAGGATTAAAATAAAGGGGAAAACATAGCACCAACTTGTGAGAGAAAATCAATGTTATCACAAGATAACACCATTGTTTCATCAACATAATAAGTAAATCTTATCAAGACATGAAAAAACAACTATGAATAAATTCACTACGCAGATAGATGCTCTTCTGTACTTAACTTAGTGATCACTTTTCCTTCTCCGATTTCTCCTACTGCTCCCCAATTATGCTCTCTTGGCAATTAGTGCTGCCATCAATGTAATATTAACTTTCTTTGAAGGTTGTTTTCAAATGTCTCCACATGCTTGACCAGAAAGAATTGCTGACATGTTAATGATTTAATACAATAAGCTGCCTTCCATGGATGGCTACATTTTTGCCAGTTGGCTTTAGTCAGTCAAATGAATTTGCGAGTAGCGTTTTATAATTTAGATTGAATACGACTGTATGCATTTGAATCTGACTTCATGCATCATTTTAACTGAACTGGAAGGATTTGAATTACTACATAAGGATCAAACTGGATTCCATACGGCCTTAGATTGTCTTAGGAACTGCTTTCTGAAAACAATTTTTTGTGAATTGGCACAATAAAAAGAACAAAAAAAAAAAAAGAAGAAACAATTAATTTATTACGAGACATTAAGAAGCACCTGCAGCTCCTTCTAAATGAAGACAAACAGCAAAAGGAAAGAAGGGTGTGTGTGGAACAGGAGCAGGATACCACTCCAGCTCAAATATGACTTTCAGATGGCGTGCCAGCTTCTGCCTCCAAACAGAGATTTCTTTTTCCTGGAGCTCAAAAATGACTTGTGTAAATGCTTCCACCCTGTGGGTAAACATGCTGCAGGAGCACACCAACATCCATACTACACTGAGCAATCTTCACTTCCCATAACATAGGACTGTTGAGCATATTTTTGTGAAAGCTGAGTTTGTGCTCCTCCTCCCTTTTATAGTTGTGGTTAAGATATAATTTGCTTGTATAGTGAGCATGCCAACATCAAGTGCCAGTTGGACATCATGGCCATTGTGGGCAATGATTTTTTTTAAATACCCAGCAACATAACTTTCCACCATTTGAATGTTGTACTAAATAAAAATAAACAACGGATGGAGGATTTTTTTTGTTAGTTTTATGACTGATGGACATTGGTAAATAACAATGCTTGGCAACCGATTCTGCCGTCTGCATAAATACATACATCACAAATTTAATTACTCATAAGAAACACAAATCTTGTGTGCTCTGCAGTCAGCTGAATGCAATAAACATCCCTAATAACCAACAAAACAATTCGGTCATTTATCTTCCCTCTGCTGCTTGGCAACTTTTGCGACATTCACCAAAACTTCTGCTTTTTTATTGCTTCCCTCTTTTTTTTTCCCTACCTCCCTACAAAACTTTAATGATCTCACCGTCCCCTACTGTCTTGTTGCTGATGCCCTTTTCTGTCCACCTCTGATTCACAAAGACATTGGGAGTCTAGGACCAGATTTGTCCTCTTTGTCATTGGCAGCGATGACCCCCAAGTTCCCCTTTTGGCATAAGGTCAATTATTCACTGCGCGGGAACTACACCTGTGTCCCCGGTGGATCTCCCTGACAACCGACCGCCAGAAAAAAATGAGTCCATTACCGCGGTGATGCCAGGTGATGGATTTCACGATCACGAGTGGGGTGCAGGTAAAAAACACCCGGGCAAGGTGACTCTCACAGCAGCGGCATCTTTAGCAGCCGTGCGTGCTAACACAGAGGCTCCCGTGAGAGAGCAGAAAAGGAGAGCAGTGTTTTTCTTGTTGTTTTTTTTTTTTTTAAACCATGTCAGATTTGTTGGTTTGTTGCGAGTTATTGTTGTGCATTCTGAAAACCTGAAAGACCTTGAGGTGTGAATTCAGCAATGAGACATTCCCAGGGGGATCTAATGCCTGCATAAAAACTAATAGACCAATAAAGTCATAACCCACTGTCCTTTTGCAATGAACATGCTTTACTGCATTTAAACTGTGACATAAAACATGTATCACTGAATTTTTGGCCAGTTGGAGAGGTGCTAATTAAAGTGCCTTGCTAAAGTATTCACACTCATTCTTTCCCCTTTTTATCAAGGACTTAAATGTTTAAAAAAAAAAATACAGGAAAAGTGTTGTGCACATCCGTACTCAGCCCCTTTCATTTTGTTTCTCCCAAATAAAACCCAGAGCCTTTAGAAGTCCTGTGACTAGTGAATAGATTTGATCAGGGTTTAATTAACTAAAACAATATCCCAGATTTTGGGCTGGCGACCTCTCCAGGACGTACTCCCAACTTTTTACATCTCGCACTCTTCAATCCATTATCTGAAAACAGAAAGAGGATGGCACTACTGCAAACCTGCCAAGACATGACCGTCCTGACAGGCCAGACAAGTAGAACAATAATCAGAAAAGCAGCTAAGAGGGCACTGGTGCTGCACAGATCGCCAAGTGGGAGAATCGGTTCACTTAGCACTTAAAGTTCCCAACAATTCCAAAGATTTTGCTCTTTTACTGCAATTCGAAACATTTTGTTTTGAGAAAAAAACTAGAACTTTCCATGACAATTAGCACGCCATCCTCACAGATGTTGGTGATTGCATCTTGCTGTGGTGACGCTGTTCTTGAACCAGGACAGGGAAGCTGGTCAGAGTTGATGCAAAAATGGTTGGAGCTGAAGGGAAAATTCTACAAGAAAAGATTTTAGAGGCTGAAAAGGGGACTTGGGTTTACCTTACAGCAATGCAACAACTAAAAACTGCAATTGAACAGATTTCTTTAAGGTAGGGTATTTCTGTTCTTTGTCCATCCCTCATAAAAGGTTGCCATAAAAGTGTTCAAACTGATTCTAAAGCTGCAGTGTGTTAGGAGTAAAGTATCACCTTTAGCAGCACATTCGCACTGCCCACCAGTGAGGCAGCATCTGCAGCGCTCAAGGCGGGATGGAAGCCTTGCCGGATAGCTTCGAACCAAGCTGTTACACCTGCTGTCTCCTAATCCAATCCAGTGTGGCAGCACAGCCTGTGAACCCCATGCTAGCAGCACTTCAGGTCAACAGATATGGTCCATACATGTGGTCAGAACATGTGGTTAGGACAACAGTTGTACTGGACCATGACTAACGGACTCCGTGATAAAGCACTTGGCGTGCGTTTCTTGGTTTTTAATTTGCCTCCCTGCAGTCATAAGCCAATCATAATGTGCATGTTTGAAGCGGGATGTAATTTTGTTTCGGTTGCATACATGTCCTGTTGCCAGGAGATTTGGCTGCAAATATATGGGACAGGTGAGACATGTAGCGGGAACAGGCAGGTTCCTGGAACGGGTTCCCTTCTCTATAACTTTGGACTGTAGTTGTGTCTGTCTTAATACCAGCATGTGTCAGCTGTCCTCAGCATGCAGAAGCACTGAAGTGTACAGCTCCAGTCTGCTGTGCCTTTGCTTCTTTGTTTCCCCCACTCTCTCCTGGGCTCTCCAACCAGGACCGACATGGCACAGGCAGAACAGAAACGTCACCCGTTTCTTCCTTTTATTCAAAAATTAAACAGTTAGTAGCTTTTGCTCAAGTATTCTGCTGCTTACAGTAAAATGTAAGCACTAATTTGATGTATCACCAGATCTTCCAAGGGTTTACTGTACAGCTCAAAGAGACATTGTGAGTCTTTTTTGTTGTTTTTTTGTCTTTTATCAGGAATAGAAATATATTATTTTTAGAAATTATACATAAATTAAGTCAACAAGTTATTAACTACACTTTTCAGGGTTAAGCACCAAAACCTAAACATTTAATTGTACACTTAGTGTTTTATAAGAGCTTTTATTGCCCATCTGCTATTGGCACAGCTGCAAGTGCTTATATTTACTGAAATATATGAGATTCCTGCAGAAGAATAATTAAACTGCTCAGTTTTTATAATTAGGTATTTGCCTCTCTTTCATATTTAATCACAATAAATATCAGATACAGCATTGTTAATATGAATGTAACTAAAATCTGAGACTTTTATGATATTTGCTCAAAAACAGGCACAAAAACAATTAATGGACACTTTCACACACAGCTACAAAAAAAAAAGAAAATCACCACTCTATTCTTTAATCTTGTCATCATGGTTAATGATGTTTAACTTTAGCATGTGAGTTATAACTAATGGGAATGCCAGTTAATGAGACAATATGCATATGGAATATACCGCACCTCGATATCTGTCATTAATCAAAACGACCAAGGTCATGATTTTGACAGGACAGAAAGGCCTGGAAAACATGTGGTCAGTCAAAGTGCGTGAGTTAAAAATCAGTTCAATAAAGCATGTTCAAAAATGTCCTACTTTTCTTTTATCTTTAGTATTAAGACTATTTTTCTTCTATTTCTGTTTGCTCCGTCTTCACAAACCCTACGTCGGTCATGGCAGACAGCGTTTCACACTCACACAGGTTCTGCTGGAGGTTTCTTCTTGTCAAAGGGGACGTTTTCCTCTCAAATGTCGCTACATGCTCATCCCGGAGGAATGTAGGCTGCAAGTCAATAACCTGATGCAATTTAATAATAATAATAATAATAATAATAATAATGTAATACTACAAATTTCTGAGACAATCAAATGTGGGCTTTCATCTTCTGCAAGCCATGATCAACAAAATTACAACAAAGAATGACTTGAAATGTTATCGCGATCTGAAATGAGTGACAAAATAACTTCCTTTCTTTATAATATTCGAATTGTGAAGATATGTTTGTGATTACATTTTCTGCTTATAGTGAGGTCAAGCAATAGAGTGGCTTTAAAGTAAAGGGAGCATTTGTTGAAGCACTTCAACTCAACAACCATAATATCTTTCTATTTTGTGTTTTCTATTTAGAAAAATCCTGCAGATTACAGCCTCGTCATCTGAATGCTGGTAGAGAGTTCTCACCTTTTGTTTACATTTGGATCACAGATTGGGCCTTTAATCCTCATCCCCGGAGCTCGGATGATGAACCCATGTGTTACGACATTTGAACAGGCAGGTCTGGACAGCTTTTCATAACTCACAAAGGTTATTCTCTGGCAGCAGATCCAGATAAATGTCAGCAACGCTTGCGAGGGTTTGCTGAAATCGAGTGGATATGATGCTGCCTGCTGGTATTTACAGAGCCCAGTCTGAAAGATGAGGCGAGATGTTCTCACAGTAATTCTTGTTCCGCAATCTAACTGATTCCAGGCACAAACACTTCAAATGTCAATCAACAGGGGTTTAAAACCCTTACTACTATTGTAGAACAAAAAAAACAAAAAAAAACAACAGAGCACAACGAAGTGTTTGCGTATAAAAACACAACACACTCGCTTGAAAGGAACCGTCATTAGAGTTAGGTTCTAGTTTGCCAATGATCTGTTGGACGGTGCTTGATGAATTAATTACCAAACAACAATTAATTAATTTGCTGAAAAAGATAACCGGTGCATTCCAGCATGCACGCCTTAACCCTCCGTTAAAATGTTATGAGCAATTTAATGATTTGGGATTGTTTACTTCTTATAGAGACTCATTCCCATTTACAGATAAGGCTAAAGTATGTTTTTAAATCATAGCAGAGCAAGGTTGTACTTGGAAACTAAATTTTAAGTCTTTGAATATGACAGAGTTTTAATTTTATTTGTAGATCAAAGAGCTCACCTGAGGACCTAATACCAGAGAATTGAATTGGCTGAAAACAGTGAGCTGTGTGTAAAACACTTTAGACCATCAATCAGGGATAGTAGGTGGCTGTAATGCTCCAATCACTGAGCTGCCAGCCACCATAAAAAAAAAAAAAAAGCATATGAGGAGCTGAATGGGGTTTTACTCCTAGAGAAATGAAAGAAATGAACAGGACGTAGTTCTTTTATACTACAGTGAAAAAAATCTGCTGCCATTTCTAAAACTACGGGCAAACTACAATTCTAAAACATCACAGAAAATCAATGTCATTGTTCAGAACTTCTGTTTGCCGGTTGGCTCCATTGAAATTCTACCCAGAAATCCAGGTGAAAACTTGTAGTATTTCACTTATGTGTCATCGGAAGTCCTTCCCGAATGTGTGTGTGTGTGGGAAGCACTATGTGTGAAGCACTAAGAGCGAGTTACGTTCTTATTTGGTGTCTGATGACTGGAGATGTTTTCCTTTAAAATGTTTTTTTCCCCCCATAAACTACTTTACAGATTAGATTTTAACAACTAACAATTACAGGGTTTTTTTTTTCCTCTCAGTCTCTTTGGGGCATCTAATTGACAACCTGAAAATGCATGTCACTTGCTCAAAGTGGACAGTTCATTCTTCAAAAGAAAGTATTCATGTTAATGAACATGTCAGTGTTTTCAAAATGAAAAGTCATAAAACAGCATAGTAAAATGGCTTTATCATGTTTTCTTTACAACAGTTTAGTCTGGAAGTGGTTTCCAATGTAAAAAAAGAAAGTCAGCTTGAAAATACTCAAGACAGCACTTCACACTATTTTCACAACTATTCAGAATCTCCAACTACAATAGGTGAGGTACATGGGTACCAAATATGGAATACTGTACATATTTTTACTATTTGGATAACTAACTTGTTCACATCCTGTGCAAAAGGAAAGCACCAAGTTATTTTACAACAAGAATAACACCTTTTGCTTGCTGTGCACAACTGTAAACCTGAGGTTCACTACGAGAACATCCCTCTTTTTTAGACTTTTAGTTGTAAAGTTTTTAATTGCACCTGTCATTTTTTGTCAGTTGCAGCATTATGTAGTACTTTGTTTTAATCTATTACAAAACTTCCAATAAAAATAATCAAATCTGGGGCTGCAACTCGACAAAAGTTGCAAAAATATCAAGAGACCCGACTCCACTTTCATGATCAGTGTGAACTGATAAATACACACCTCTCAGATACTCAATTTATTGCCCTCATCCATTGCATTACTGCCCTGTTTCCTTCTTAGTGACATGAGCTGTAGACCAAAACTCATCTCAGAGTATTGTCATTAATCCTGGGAGAACCTGAGGCATGTCTCTGCGAGAGCCTCACCCACAGAAACTCAAATGAGGGATTGCAGTCGGGAAAAGGAGGGGAGAACAGAGGAGGGCCAATTTATGTGTTAGCCCAGCAGCAGAAAAGGCAGGCACTTAATTCTGTGGAAGCGCATCATTATATGCACCATTTACCAGATGCCTATTTAACATGCAATAATTAGATCACTCAGGAAAAAAAAAGGAAAAAAAAGCCAAGACGTGGGCTACTTAAAAGGGTCCCAATGCCATAACAATTGCAACCCCCCACAGGGTCACTTGTCAAAACTGCTTGAGAGATTAATTCATAGGAGAGCTGAGGGGAGAAAAAATGTATTGACAGGTGGCCTTTTTGTTTCTATCCTTTGTTCTACAGTTTGATGATAAATGAAGTCAAGCACTAGGCACCGAAAACGGTTTTAACTCCATGGGATTTCTGTCACAGCTAAACATTTACAGTATTTCAAACATACTAAACACCTCATGGTTATTGAAACAAAATGAAAAATGAAAAATTGTGAAACCCCAAATTATTATTATTTTTTTTATTTTTATTATTCATGATCAAAAATGCAGCAGCTGAAAAGACTGTGGTGCTGAATATTTTATTTTTACTGTAATTCATTTACGTACATTTCTGGGAATGTTTCACTTTTTCCCTCCCTTTTGAGAGTCTAATGCTGCATTTTAAACCTTAAGAGTCTTATTTTATATGAAAGCTCATGGGGGCTTTTTCCACACCTCTATTATGTGTCAATATAAAATACTACGACCCAATAACAATGTGTAACTTCACTGGTGCAGACAAAATCCCTCTCCGAACTCCGTCGCTCCTATTTGGATTGTGTTAATAATCTCCATTCAGCTCAGACGGAAAATCATTTTATTTCTCAGACAAGAGACTCTCCCCTGCTCACTGCAGACATAGCCGCTCCGTCCGTTCTCTCAACCAGGGAGCAGATAATAAGGCTAAAGACTGGACAGGGGAAGTGCTTCCTCTTGTGTGATGGGCCAAAACCTACTGGGTACACTCTGTCAGTCTGGAGAATTAGATGTTGAATCCACTACCTTTCACGGTGAAGTTGTTGAAGCTTTCATAGAGTAATTGATGAATGAAGTGAATGGAAATCGGTCCTCATCAACTCTTTGCACCTTACCTATATGCAAGCGTGTGGTTTCTCCTCATTTCAGCAAAGAGCAGTGGTGCACTGAGTGGCTGAGGAGAGTGAGTGGTACCTGAGGAGTTAAATGGCCTGAGAAGGACACAGTCCACCGTGCCTGCATCCTGTAAAGCTCAAGAGAACGGTCCTATAATAGAGGAGATGCTGTGCTTCCTTTATGACCTGAAAATATGTGTAGTGAAATGCTGAGATGCACTTTACTCTTCATAAAGTACTGAACAAAAGCCAACCATTACTTCTTTATGTATTGCATTAAAGCTGCCAGAGTTATTTATTCTTAAAATATCATGTTGCCGACAAACCTCATAGCTTCGGCAGATATTTTCTTACTTTTTTAGTATTTGCTAAAAAATGTTGTTTCAGATCATCGTGAGATTCTGGCACATCCCTTCGCCTTTCAGCACCTACTACCCCAGTTTCCTACTTCCTACAAATAAATGCCACACGACACATTATTGGCTGGCAATTGGAAAGCAGCTCATCCAGGAGTGCTATTCATTTTGCTTGGCACTGATTGGCTGTCCCCCAAGAGCAGAGATAAGCCACTGTAGACGTTAGCGTCCATGTAGTGCCAAGAAAGTGTGTATTAGTGAATATTAAGGTACGATTGTGGTTGTGGATCATTGGTATTTGAATAAAGAATTGCCTACATGGATGTAGGCAAGTTGATGTCATCCTTGAGATAAAATGCATGAAAATACATTCAATGTGTTTAATATCTTGTGCTAAAACTCTCTCCTTTTTGACTCTGGATCACCATATTAGAAATTTAAGGAAAGACACTGAACTGGTCAGCCGAATCTTAATGTTATGACCAAAACCCATAAATAACTGTCATCAACCAAAGTCCATGCATCTCAAAGCCACGTCACTCTCAAGCCTTCTTTACTTGGACATTAAAGGTGCTTTATGAGCAGCTGAAGGCATCCAAACTGTCATTGTCTACCGGAAATGATATACTCAGTTAATAACACAAAGAGCTTTTATATGACTGTGTCAGTGGGATTGGCATAATTTGATTGGCCAGCAAGACCATTTTGCTTTGCAGACAAAGTCAAACGAGCGTTGACATTATTTATAGATGTAATTATGGCTGACACTCGCAGGCCTATATTCGATAAGACAGCTGTGCGAGCATGTGTCTACATGAATAAGTGTAATAAATACGCGCATTAAATTTGAAGTTATTTGTAATGAGAGAGTTCGCTTCATCCGTAAGAAGCTGAATCAAACTCATCTGGTTGAAGCTTGTTTGACATTTATAAATGTCAAAACTCCATTTACTTCCTGGGTTACTCTGGCTTTCCGCTTTTTGAATTGTTCTGCGCCTGTAAACAGAGCTTTTTTGTCATAATACCACCCACTCCAAGCAGTTGTAATTCTATTGTGTGTCGAAGCGTTGTCCGTCTTACACGTGACCTAAATTTAACAATTTCATATGCAGGAATAAGCGCATTCTAATCTTAGAGGAACCAAACCAAGTTGCATGGTAGATAATGTCCCAAAGGAGCTATAGGTGACCACTGAGCAGTAATGAGAAGCAAACGCAGGTTGTTCTGCAGGTGGCACACGAGGATGCAGTCCTCCAGGCTAGAACTGACACTTCTTATGCGATCCATTAAAGTTCAGGGGAGCCTGCTCGGGTCTCAAATCAAAGAGGAGGAAATTGACCAAGAATGTCTGGAAGGCAGGGGGGCATTCATCATCAGAAGATCAAATGTGTCGTCCCCATATGGCTGTAATATTTTACAATCACGGAGAGGGTCTGCAGCGTTGGCAAAGTCTGGTTTAAGGTAACACAGCTGAAACAACCGGGTGGTGGAAACGCTGAGGTGATTAACATTTAACCTCTTTATGATTTCATTCATTATTAAGAGACAGGCACATTATTCTTTGATAGGTCTGATGGTGGCCTTTAAAATATACTGACTTGCAAAGGTTTTAAAAAGAGAAGCAGTTCCTCTAAGTGCAGCAAATAATATGGGGGTGTGAAACGGCAAATAACACATTCCAAACAAACATGCTGTTTTTGAATGCAATGTGGCAGTACGGTTTGAGCGGGGGTCCTATTACTTAAATGCGAGCTATTAGCGCCTCGCTGGAGACGGCTGGCTTCGCCTAAACTCTCAAACCTTCTCGCACACTCAGGAACAGCTTTTGTCATGCCACCCCTCCATTGCCCTCCAGTTTCTCACTGATTTACATACAAATTGATCTTGAGGTAAATCAGATGTCACTTTTCTCCGGGTCACAGAGAACATGCTGAGATAATGAAATCAGGGTCCGCTGAGTGCTACACTTGCACAAGCGACCAGATGGGTCTCTCCTTTAATGCAATGCCTCCCGCATCTGTGTGGGTGCACATAAACATGTTAGCGTGAATGGGCGTTCAGAAGGGTGTGTTTGCTTATGCAAAAAATAATTTAACATCTTCTATTTATTTAGCCAATAAAAAAGTAAATGTGCGTGCTCATGTGTGATTATTTCTTTGACAGCTCTGTATAGAGTACATGCTTCCCTTGTGACTTTCAGAATTGCTCCAGATTGCTTAGTGAATACATTCCGGGAAGAAAAAGTTCAGCCTTTGTCTCATCTTGCCTCGCAGGTGTAATTTCCAAATAAATAAAGATATACATTTTGTGGGCAAAGGACTGAACTGAAAACGACAAACCAAAGTATGTTTAAGCAGAAGGAAACAATTGAATCATCCTCAAAAATACTGAAATGGTACAGCTCCCATTTTCATCACAGAAAGTGTGGCCAGCACAATTCAAAGAAAACACTTCTTTTACTCATTACAGAAAATATAATATATATATATAAGCATATATTGAGATTTATTGCATAGACTAAAACATGTTAAGTAATTTTGATGTTTGAAAATTAAATCTGCATCTCCATAAAGCTCGTCATTAAACTCTGGGCCCTTGGTTTCAAAATGAAATGTAAATGCTACTTTCATTTGAAAAGATCTTCTTGATGCACTTCATGTTTCCAGCCTCTGTCCACGTCTTGTGAAGCTCCTTCAAATTCCTGAATAACTTTTGCTTCACAATCATCTCAAGGATCAATCAGTGTGGGGCTTTGATTATCTGTAAACCATACTCATAACATTTACAAGATATAAAGGTTTACATATTTAACACTATGGGCAATAAATCAATATATGAGTTATGCTTTAAGGGCTCAATAAAAAAAAAAAAACTTGAACTTTTTCACAATTAATTTTCTTAGAAAGTGACCTGTATCGAGTTCAGTAAATTTCAATATGCGTTTCAAAACTATATTTTAGAAATTATTCTTAAGCAGGTATTAAACATGCTGTATGTACTATGTACGTACTTCTGGATGGACAGATGGATGGATATTTAAATTTTCTGCACCTCAATTATCCTGTGTTAGCCTTGTAATAGACTTTGAACTTCAGGTTGACCTAACCAAGGCGTAGAACCCTAAAGTTGAACTGCAGCCTGTACATCTCAAAACTTTCCTCAGCCTTCTAACCAACCACTTTACGTGCAATTTGGAGGTGTGGTCGCTTCACTCAGAGTCCTGTTTGTATAGGCTTTGAGTGTATATCAATATTCATGTGCAAGGAGTCTCGGCAAAGCCTACTTTTTTGAGAATAGATTGTTTGAAAATACTTTTTGTCGCAGTCAGAAAAGCGGCATTGCCCCCTGTCCATTGCTGACACATTTCCAAAGGCTTTACTTGAATTGCTGTGATGTGATGGAATTGCAGCTTTGGCATGAAGCCAGCTTGACCAGTCTTGCTCCAAATTCTCTGGTAACCAATCAACAAAAGCACACCAGGATGATGGATAAGCTGACTTTGCTCCAATCTGACCCCTCATCAAAGCACCAAGGTGCCAGATGCCTTTCACCAAAATACTAGACCATAGTCTTGCATGCTACTATGTTGCATTCAATAAATATTATAATGACCCAACAATGAAATCCTGGCTTTTTTGGACTAGGATCCGTGTTTATATAGCCTGTTCCAGTCCACATAGTCCTCAGAAAAAGAACATAAGCGTATATAATGTTAGGTCACGATGCTTCAATATATCGGATGACTGCAACTGTGCTGTTTGGGTCATCTCAAGGACTGGTATCCATGTCAGTGAATGGGGAAAAGATTGCATAGTTGGTTTGCTAGGCTACAAACAAATGCTGGCTGGTCATCTCTGTAATTAATCTTGCTCTTCAGAATTTGCATGCCAAGGGCTTCCTCCATTGTTATGTCTCAGTGTAATTATAAGAAGCTGGAATCATAGACTGAGCTAAAGAAAATATGCTGTCATCCGCTGACCTTTTACAGCAAGCAAAGTGACTTTCATTTCATGCTTGTGACTTCCTTCGAATTATTTTTTGCGCAACTTACAGATACAAAAACAAAAACACTTATTTATGTAGCCTTATTCAATTAAGCTTTCAGACTAAGATCAAACCGAATACAACAGAATCACTACACTAATTTTTCACCAGTAGGATGTTGGATACAAGACCACACAACCCATTTAGTAAAAAGAAGATGTGCCAACAAACTTTATCGGATAGCGCTTACTTTTTCCAATCATGCTGGTCTGAAACCCCAAAGTGATTCATTACTGTCTCTTGAGGTACGGAAAGGTATCGACAGCATAAATCTTTTACACTCTAATAGGGGAATGAAATGGCATTCTTCCAAAAAGCATTGCCTCATTTAGCGTTTTGATGATGAGGATGGAAAAAGAGATGTTTGAGAGATCTTTGTCTAAAACTCTCATGGGTTTTTAATCGGGTTGTGAAGGTGACTGTGAAGGCTGCAGCTTATAATTCATAGCATTTTCACACTCATCAATCTTTTAAGTTATCCCTCATTTTATTTGGATTGGGCCATTGTCATCCTGGAAGAGATCTTAGGAGTCGGCAGTATTTGTGCTGTTTGGAGGTAGATTAATAGCTTGTAAAGTTCTTTATATCAGAACACTAAATCACCCCTGGAATGGCTTCCTCTAGGCTTCCCCCCCACCTTTAATGAATAAATGGCTCACAGTTTGTCTTGAAGATGAAGGGACCAGTGCAGTGACAGCTCGACAGACAGCAGCCTGATGGACCGTCACATTGCTTTAATGTTGTCTGGGGGAAAATTAAAGAGAAAGGTATTATGTGTCATGTTCCTGTTGTGGGGCCAGACAATGATGTGATGGTTAGTACAGTCACCTCATAGCATGAAGATCTCTGGTTTGAGGTTTTTTCAAAGTGGGGTCTGTGGGAGTTTGCAGCTGGGGCTTATTCTGGTATTCTGCCACTTTGATTGATGATTCTAAATTGACTTTAGTAAAAAAAAAAAACATATATATATATATATATATATATATATATATATATATATAATATCTCAGAACATGCATTATCATTGTTACTGTTCCCCCCTGCTGCCCTTGTATACAAAACAACTAAAAATACTTTATTTTGGGGACAAAAAAAACAAAAAACTTAAGAGGTAATAAAGCCTTTAAACTTTGTGTTTATAAAGCATCTAACGTACAATTTTTCTTGAGTTATATAAAATATTTTAAATATAAAATTATTTAAAATAAATCAGCACTATAGACTAGAGTATTAGGTAGATTTTAAAATGAAACCACATACTGCTGTCCTTCAGGGGTGACAGGAGCGACAGTTGACAATCAAATGAGGAACTGGCATTAACGTGGGAGTCTGTGTCGACTTTGTGTTGTGAAAGTCTTGCCCTAATCATAAATACAAAAGAAAAGACAGAG
The DNA here is from genome assembly GCF_051168715.1 of Poecilia mexicana. Classification (NCBI taxonomy): domain Eukaryota; kingdom Metazoa; phylum Chordata; class Actinopteri; order Cyprinodontiformes; family Poeciliidae; genus Poecilia; species Poecilia mexicana. The sequence goes on along the minus strand of NW_028263381.1, from coordinate 13,346,349 downwards.
AGGAATGATGTGAGGCCTTGAAGTCATCAGTCAGGCTGACAGGCTTGAAATGGAACAATACCAGAGTCTCCTCCCCGCCTGAATTGCAGACTGCTTAAGGATTTTTTTTTTAAGTAACTTTCTGCGTCTATGAAGTTTTTTCACTCGATTCAGTGTCGATATCAAGAATTACAAGCATTTGGTTTATTTTATACTCAAACCCTAACTTATAATATTAATTTAAAGTCAGATTATTTTTAAAGAAGTCAAGGTAAAGGCATGCATATTTATTTATTTTACTTTAAAGAGTAGATATCCTCATCAGCTTTTTGTTAAGTAATTCAAAAGCGCTTTTTGAGAAAAATAAAAATTCTGTCAAAGAGAGGAAGTCAGTGGTTCTTTGTAATATCAGTGTTAACCCAAATTTTTTCCAGTTACTAATAACTGCCTTCATTTTGCCATGGTGTATAAAAAAAATGCTGTAGAACTTGTTGTAGCCTTTTTCTGACTCAGAAATATGTCCACTGAAATCCTTTAGGTCATTTTAAACCTGTCTGCAAACTACAAGTTTTGTTATGAGTTCACAAAGTGGAAAAATAAAAAAAAATATTTAGGACAGCAGACATTTATTTCATCTTAAAAAGATAGTGTATATTTGAATATAGATGTAGTACAACAATCCTGTATAAAAGGTGCAAACTTAAATTATAACCAGATAATTGCACCTTTTTGTTTTTTCACATTTAAAAAATTCTTAAGTACAGAAGATTACTTGACATTAAATTTGAGGAAACATTGAAATTACTAATTTTTTTTTTTACGTCACAAAAACATGGCAAGCTGACAAAGGTATGTTTACTTAATAAAACACGATACGGATGATAAGACATTTGGATATTGAGCTATATAGAGCAAGGACCTCTTATTGCAGTAAATATTATATGATTTCGTTAGCAATTTACTCACTTTTTTGGGGTAAGATTCAACAAACTAAAAAGGGTATTACATGTAAAAATCAAGTCCTATGGAGAGAATCAAAGGGAAGAACAAGAGGAAGCTGAGAGATGATCCACAGTCCACAGTTAATGCACCAGCAAAACCAAAACTCTTAAAGGGAAAGTCGACAGCCAAAGCTTCACTGATAAAAGTGAAGCTTTTTTTTTTTTAGATGAGCAAATGTGGTTTGTATAAGAAATTACATTTTTATAGAAATCACAACTAAAATTTCCACAAAAAAATAAATAAAAATAACAATTGTGAATACCCTAATATTATGTTTGTACAAAAGTATATAGACCCTTGTTAATATTTCTGTTTGATTTTATCCATAACCCCTCTGTAGGCATTATTCAGGACTGGAATAATGTGAGCTCCAAAGGAGCTAAAGAGTTCATTATTATTGCCTTCTTCTATTGCAGCCACAATAGTTAAGTCTGGTGAGAAATTTAGATTTGGAAGTAAAGTTTTAAGTGTTTGGCAACCTTCGGCAGGCACTTCGTTTTCTTCTTTTAACATATTTATTTGGCTTAGATATTGAAATAAATCTGTATATTTGTATTTATTTATTTTATACAGACAGGTTAATACATTTCTCATGTTACACCGTAGTAATAGTTAATTGGTGATGCTCATCCCCATATAAAAGGGCCTTCACCTCAGCAACCATTAAAACACATAGTGTTAAACACATCTACCAAAAGGCAAATAAACATCATGGTAAATTAGCTGTGATCACCAATTTGACTACTTTTTAAAAGACATTTCAGTTCATATCTATCGACAGCTATAAGCCTTATCACAAATAAAAAGTAAATCATGTAAAAATGATGCTCAATAAACCGAGGGGTAAACTGTTTTTCATTTGTACAACATTCTCCACTGAAACAATTTATTTTGCTTCTCGACTAAACCAGTTCCTCCCTTCTGACATTCTGTCACCAGAGGATGAGACACCTCATATAAAGCAATAGTTTATTTTACACTCGGTGGCAAGTGGGGGGCAGTGTCTGGCCAGTTTCTTCGCTATCAAGGAAATAAATCAAAGTAACAATAACAAAAATGACCAGAGACCTCTCGGGGACCAAGCTGAACTACCAAGTGTGATAAAGGTGATGCCTAACGAGCTCTGAGCCAATAGCAGAGTAGCCTTGGCATAATAAATTTAACACAAATTGCTTGCTTTAATTGGGTTCATGATCTGTAGACTGAAGTGTCAGGAGCCTCCAGTAAAAAGGGCTGACAAATGAGACGCACAGGTTTCCAGGACCATATAATGTTGTTATAAAGACAGAAAAAATATTGGCCATGTCTGCAGGAAAAGACTAAGTGTCAGGCTTTTTTTAATCGACTGAAAGGGAAAGACCAGGTATGCCTTGGAGGAATCACTCAAGCCTGTGTTGAAGAAGTGTGGAGCTGAAGAAGGCCATAGCTTTCTCTAAAAATGAGAAAGACATTTTATCTGTTGCAAGAAAAAAAATATATCTATATTGTGCCAATGTGATTGACAGACCAATTAAAAATAATTCCAGTAATGATTTTTGTGGGGCTCCCTGTGATTCGACATGCAAACACAAGCCATTTTTCATTGTTAAAGACCTACTGCTGGAGCATTTTTGTCTTGACTTTTAAAAAGTAAACACCTGAAAAGTGTGACTTCAAATTTTATTTAGCCCCCCTGAAGTCCTCTGTAAACTACTTGTGTCGTGTATTTGTCCTCCATTTTTACACACCTAAAGTGTGGATGTTTAAATAGTTCACCTGTTCTGTTGCAAAATATTTTCACCTAATTTATGATGATGGTGGCATTTGATATTTTTGGGATTCTATGCAAAGAATCACTATATAATATTTCAGTGGCTTAAAATAGCCTAAAATACCGTACTCGTTTCCCATTGTCTTCTTTAAATGCGTAGTAATCTTAAGTGTATGTACACTTCTGACTGCGAAGGAAATCTGAGCTTGTATTTAAAAAAAAGATTGTGTTAGATATTTACAGTTTATGCAAATGTTTGGTTTCAACTGTAGTAACTTAAGTTAAGCATATATTTTTGAGGAATAAATAAAAAGAAATTACCTTATATTTTAAGAATGTTAAATTTCTTCATGACATTTTTCCAATTTTAAGTTGAAAGAAATTCACTGAGTGCATTTTTGTTTTGCTTAGACCTATGTTATGCTTTGACTTGCTGTTTTTACTCATGTTGCTGGAAGAAAAAGCAACTACTGCACCACATACCACATATTGTAGCTTTGCAGATTAAGCCACTGGGGCTTTAGGATTAGATAAAGTACTGATATTTACATAAAATGGGCTGTTTATGCAAGTACAACTGGCAAAGACAGACGATTATGTCTGTAGCAAAAATGAAGGCGCTCCTTACACACCAGTCCACACTGATCTGTAATGACTCAATATCATTAAAAGTTTTATATAACCACAGGTAAAATGGCCTTCTAGCCCAGAATATATCTATTTTGAAGCCACTACGTCTAAATATGTGGATGACGCATGCATATTTGAAAGTGTATATTTGAGAAAACACCTTGTAATTCTGACCCAACAACTGGCAAAGACAGACGATTATGTCTGTAGCAAAAATGAAGGCGCTCCTTACACACCAGTCCACACTGATCTGTAATGACTCAATATCATTAAAAGTTTTATATAACCACAGGTAAAATGGCCTTCTAGCCCAGAATATATCTATTTTGAAGCCACTACGTCTAAATATGTGGATGACGCATGCATATTTGAAAGTGTATATTTGAGAAAACACCTTGTAATTCTGACCCAACTTGTTTAATAAAAACATTTCTGCAAAAGGTCAGAAAGAGCCCAGCCTGGCGAGCAGCAAGGCATGATGACATACAACATCTGGGGTCATGTGGGAAACAGCATGGAGTCGTACATCCAGAGCCAGTGGGACCCTGGTGTGGCATAGACCAGGTTTTGGCTGGCAGCACACAGAAGGTCAGCTCAATCAGATGCAGGGGGAAAAAAAAGTAGAAAAAAAAAAGAAAACAGAACAAGGCTGAGCAACTGGCGTTTTGTTATTCAAATTAGGGATTTCAGATGAGTGGAGGAGAGAGATTTTTCTGAGCTGTTTGTGCTTTGCGCACATAAGCTGCAAGAAAAAACGCAAATTTGTCGTTCCCTTATCAAATGCTTTATTTCTAATTGAAGTAAAGGCAGGTTATATGTGGTGACCCTTTGCTGTAAGTTCCCCAACATAAATACTCACTTTTCCAGCGAGGACTGACTCACGTGAGGGACACAATCTACTGTCCTTCTCTGCCCTGAGGATTGAATGTCTGTTTTACTTGGTAATACACATACACACACCTGCATGCAGGCAAACACACTGCGCCTGGTCCGTACCCCAGGGCAAAAGAGGGATGTGATGAGGAAATCCCTGTCCGTTGATATCTTCCTCTGATAACTACGTGTGAAGGTCATTTGTCCCCCGCCTTGGCAAGACTCTCGATAAATCAGAGCAGAAATTGGCATGATGGGTATTCATGGAGGCAGCAGGTGCCTCTAGTTCTCTGACTTCCATCATCTTCTCCCTGTTGCCAGAGGCTTCAGGACAAGAGTACGATAAATAATGACACAGCTGGACAATTGCATCTGTTACTGTACACATGGAGAGAAGATACCACGGTAAAACCTATCACAAGGTTTTGGCATTTTGATGTCTATCAATTCATCCAATATACAGTATGTTAGCTGCAAATCTACAAATGCCTGAAGAAAACAGTAGCAATAAAATCGCTTTTATTTATTTATTTATTTCAAAAAACAGTGGTCAAATTGAAGGGCCAATTATTTTTCCACTAAGCAAGTAGTCAGCCTGTAGGGTTCGCATGCAGTGCCTTGCAAAACATATCACTGAATCTTTACAAATCTTGCCAAGCTAAAGCCACAAACTTCAATTGATGCTTCTGGGATTCCCTGCAAAGAATCCCAAAAACATAATTTGCCATCATCATCATAGATAAGGTGAAAATATTTTTGCAACATATCAGGTTAACTATTAAAACATCCACACTTCAGGTGTGCAAAAACAGAGGACAAATGCACAAAAAAACTATCTATAGATGAATAGTAGTTTACAAAGGATTTCAGGGGGCTAAGTAAAATTTGAAGTCACACTTTTCAGATTTTTATTTTTTAAAGTTTGAAACCCTTTTATGATTTTCCTCCCTCCTCAGTTATGCTCTAATTTGTGTCGTTTTTTATATGAAATCCCAATAAAATACTCTCAAGTTATAAAATGACAAAAGGCGAAAAAGTTCAGGGGTTAATACAATTGCAATGCATTGTACATCTAGTTTATCATAAGGTTGTAGAATCGTGATGTTGCAAAATATCAATGAAAGGGAATCCAACATGTTTACTACACCACAACCAATTATATGAAAATAGCTTCACCTAAACATCTTAACATTACAATTTTCAGATATCAAAAAGGATATTTTCTGATTATAATATGTAACAGGATTGAAAAAACCCCGACATAAATAGGTCTGCTCTCTTTTCCTCTTAAGGCTTTAGAACCTACGTCCAATAAGAATCTTTTTGTTCAGTATTGGGCAACAGTATGGCGCTGAATACATGGAGATGTTTTACAGTTTTACCTCTTTGTCTGTGCTGCATGCAGTTCCCAGGCAACAGGCACTCTTGGCGAGAAATTAATAGCAAGTATTGATGTAATTGAAAATTTTCTTACGCCCAAAATGATCCAAACATACAGTTTCCTGCCAAATCCAATAATTCTGGTATGTTAGCCAGCATTTTGTTTAAATGCAAAACAACTATTGACAGATATTTCTTTTTCAAGTTATGTCATTCCTAATGAGGTAACTTGGACAATACACATTAGGATTTTAAAACAATTTGGCCCAATCTCCAATATGTATTCCATATAATCAAAAGTTTTTTGAATTCTAATTTCACTGTCATTTTTTAATAGAAATAATTTTTTTTTATTAAATTGAATAAAGACAAAAATGCATGGCTCGCTAAACACGAATCTCAAATTAACTTTATATTTGGCGTCTGCACCGTGACTCTTCCATGTTGTTTCCTCGAGAAAAAAAACCTATTTGAAACCAGACTGCATCTAAATCATTATTTTTACATTCTCATGCAAATTGCAGCTGTATTTTGCTTGTGTATGCACCTGTGCACATTTCTGCAGGTGTTTTGTGTGTGTGTTTCACTCCGAGCTTGTGTGTATGCGTGTGCGTGTGTGTGTGTGTGAGGAACGTACTTATGAGAGCGGCAGGTTTGGCCCCCGAGGCGATGACAAAGCGATCAAACTCTATGTGTCACATATAAATTGCTTTGACCTTTTTTTTTCTCTCTCTCTCAGACTCATGGCTCAATGGCAACAGGGGACATTTTACCCAACTGGAAAGAATGCTCGAGTCCGCAAAACATGAGGAAATGGCAAGCGTGGAAATTAACAGAGGTAAGTGTTTGTCCTCTACGGGGTCAAAGCAAGCCGATTTGTTCCCCTGTGTTTATGCTTTTCCAATTTCTCAGAAGACAGCCAAAAAAAAATAAATACATATATCGAGCATTTATTTTAACACTACGTAACCCTGACAGACAAACTGTTTTTGGTTTATTTTACACATTGTCTAAACACGGAAACATGGTTTGTCTCTGTATCACATTCTTGCTTTAACAAGCGCTAAGGTCAGCAGCATTAATTCATTTGGAGAAGAGGTGCCTACTTGTGTAACGTTTACCATTTATACCTCTTAAACCCATTAAGTGGAGTGGCCATTTTGTGTTGGAGCCCCTGCTTGTCACGCTCTTGACCACTTTAACAATTTTCAGTATCTAATGGCTGCATAAATGAACCTGTTGTCTAAGGTGACCATCTGGCCAGAAGTCATGTATATAAATGGACCTTAAGACACTCGACTTCTGTAGCTATCAGCCTTGATTACTCTCTTGGCCTAATACAATATTCATGCATTAGGGGAGGCGTGCATCACTTTCTTCCTCCTCCACATGCTGGGGTTGGTAATTGAAATTTCTGAACTGCAGCATGTTTAATAATGGAATTAATTTCCCATGCAATGTGTATGTGATTGACCGTGCAGAGGGAGCAGGCTCCATTTTCTGAGAGGAGGCAGTAACAGGCTGTGAACCATATTGTCAGATTTACGAGTTTTGCACAGCTTAAGAGGATACTTGTTATGATCATTTATAACTTTGTTTTATTGGTTAGCCACCACAATCAGGACTTTTCACAAGTTTGAAAAAGAAAACATAAATCTTTCAGATGTAGACACAGCTTCTAATGGTCAAGATCACTTATGGGAAGAACAAAGATATGAATTAAAATCAAGAAAAGATAAAGGGGAGGGACAGGTCTTAGAAAAAAAAAGCTACAACTTCCTTGTCCTTGAGGAAAGTTAATGAAGAAACAAACTGATGTAGAAAGAAAAGTCCAAGTGACCAACTGTAATGGTTAGAGAACAAAGTAGTTCAAAGGTATGTGGTCTTGTTTCACAGTTTACATGGTTGAATCCTCCTTATATAAACTTCCACGACATCATAGATTTTCCATCTGATTTTCCATTCTGCTTCCTGCTGCTAAAAGCGGGTTAATGCAGTGCATTGTGGGATTAATAGTCCTGGGATGGCTGGTGGTCCAACAACAATTTAATTAAAATCCCCCAAGACCTCTGTAATGGTTTGACTTCTAAATTCTATTCAAGAAGTGCAAATAATTACAAACTCATAGGAGTTTCTTTTTAATATATGCATCACCTTGCTACTAGAGAGTTGGGGTCCATTTTTGCTTTCCAAACTGCTTCAATTCTACGTGACCTAGATTCAACAAGGTTTCTGAAACATTCCTCTGAGATCTTGGTCCATACTGACATGACAGAATCTCACAGTTGCCTCAGATCTTTGAGCTGCACATTCATGATGTACATCTGCTATTCCCCCCACATCCCAAAAGTGCTACGTTGCATGGAGATTTGGTGTACTGTGGAGGCCCTATCAAACGCTTGCAAAGTCATGACATCTACATTTTCCCAAATTGTTTCAAAGCAAAGTGATGTTAGCATAAATGTGAACTTCTGACTTTCTTCAAAGAAATCTCTCCCAAACTCTCTCTCCAATCTTTTTCTGCCATTCAGCAAATATGACTAACTTTGACAATCAGTAATTTGGTAAACAAGCTTAACGACAGAAAACGTTTAGCTTGATTGATGTCAGACATTGAAGGAAAAGATAATGCGTCTTTTTTATGCAGTGCATGTAAGCATCTTGATTCAACTGTACTCCCCTTTTAAAATGCTCTCATGAAAGCACTTTAGGACAAAATGACACAAACAACATGAGACACTTTTCCTTTTCATGCTGATGAAACTATTGATTTGTGGGATACTGTGTAAAAGCTGCTTAAACTGACAAATCGTTTCATTTCTGAATGAAATCCACAGCAACGCCGTCACGCGTTGCAGCATTGACAGTCCACTCACTCCCCACAGGCCCCGGCATTAAAATTCAGCGCTGTTGTTTGCCTTTGTGAGAGGCCTTTATTATTAAAGTGCCCTCACCTGCTAACACACTACGGGCCGTAAACAACATGAGTGATGTGCCGAACACTGCAGCCGAACATACATTTATTAAATTACACTTTTCAGCTGCGCATCAACTTTCTCCTTTGATTCATCTCCTTTAATGAGTTTGCTGATGTAGACTGGCACGCTGTAATGAAAAGGTAAAGACAAGCAAGCAGGAAAGCCATAAATAAGTCTCAGAGCATGAGGAATAATGACAGGAGTTTAATGTCCAATTAGATTAAAAGGCTCCCTGACACAAAAGCAGGATGCTGAGTGCACTGCTCAATGAGCCTGTGAGCGACATTGATTAACGCTAAACGGATCTATTACTCCCATGCATGGTGCTGATCAACAGCTCTACCTGCCACTTCTCTAACACTATAAATGTGTGCACAGTTGTACCCATGTGCAGTGATGGTTCTCGCTTGAATGGCACCGCAGGTGAGCATTCTTTTACCAGTCAGCCAATTAACATGCAATGAATTATCTAAGATTTTAAGGCAGGCTAAATTGGAGTGTTGTCCTATAGAAAGCATGTATTCTTACCAGCAAGCAGAGAAAACCTACTCCACTGACTGTACCTGTATTAAAAAGTAATAGAAAACTTGTTAAAGGTTAGATTTTATTATTTGATGCTAGTATACCCCCCTTTTTAAAGTCGCCCTGGGAAACTGCCCACATTCCTCGGACCAAAAGTCAGCGCTGCCAACGCGTTTGCAGGCAGATCTGTCTTTGTGTAAAGTGGGTTACAGATTAACAGAACCACAACCAGCATTTCCCAGAGACAAAGATAATTTTGAGCTTCCCTCATTTTTTTTCTTTCTTATTAAACTCAACCCAAACAAAAGGCATGCCGGGGAATGAAAGTTTGCTCAGTATTAGGTCTGATATGCCTTTCATACACAGGAGAGATTTCTCCTCACGAAGCAGATAGCTTTCCGCATTATTGGCTTCAGCTGAAAAAACAAGATAGTCTGTCAGTCATCATATTTGTTTTCAGACACTTGGCAGCCTCTGCTTGCATTTTCCATTTGAGATGAATATGAGAAGGAGTTTGTGGAGGTGTTCCCATCTGCTTTACTGTGGGAGGAGGAAACTTTCACTAGTTATGGCTCCTCATTATTCTCCTGCCATAGCCTGGGTTCACCAAGTCACAGTGCGTTACTCTTCTAAGGAGAGCTGGTGAAGGATATCCAGCTGTTTAAAAGAATGTCAAAACTTCTGACATCAAGGGCAACAAAAAGCAGTTTGTATTATCATAATCTTTCTCTGTCAGTTTCCAACCTTATTACCCGGCCGCCTCCGTTCAGTAGATATTTCTGCCTACAAGGAATGGCATTTTCATAACACACATGACTGAAAAAATTAGGATGCAGTTATATTTACTAATGTATAACACTGCATATGGTCTGCAACACACTATGTGTGGCATAAAGCAGTTCACATGATCTAGAACATATCTTCATATCAACATATGGTGCTGGCACATCAAGCTGATGGGGAATAGACAGGCTGATCAGAGTTTATGAGAAGATGGAGAGAGATGAATGGAAATTTCTTCAAGAAACTAAAGCAGAGTTTTACTTTCTGCTGGAGCAGTGGTCAAGTCATAATGGAGCTAATAGCGAAAATTCAAACTGGAAGACTCCATCCCCTCCGTTCGTCCATCGGCGTCATGCTCATCTCCGACCTCAGCGCTGGACCTCACCTGACGTGTCCAATCATCAATCAAGTTCAGCATAAAAGGATCCACACCCAAGTCATCGGCCGCTTCCCAGCTGCGTTCAATCCGTTCATCTGCTCGCCACAGCTCCTCAGCCAGCACGTCTCATCTTCTCCACAGCTTCGTGATTCTCCGTCCTTCTACCTCTCATCCTGCGTTGGCCTTTTCTTTTCCCCTCAGACGCTCCTCTGTTGCAAGAGATGTTTCTCCCGACCTCAGCCTCGATTATTTCAAGCAGGCTCACCCGCCTATCTCTCACCTATCTGGGGTTTCCCGTACTCCTCGTCCCACCTTCGAAAAACGTCATAATAAGCCCCGTCACCTCGTTACCTTTTAACTTTTGCCATGACGCACGACGCAATTGCTTCCCGCACAGTCAGTGAGTCCAGCTAGCTAACTGCGGAGCTCTACGTGGAGGAGACAGCCTGTTAAAATATGCCACGTAAAAGACGACAGAAACGAAGAGAGGATCCGACGGAAGCAGCAAGGCCGTCTTCCTTCGCCCGCCAAGGTCTCGCTGCACCGATCCACGTCACCTTTTTCTCCCAGCTCACCATCCATTCTCCCTCCATTTCTCCACCACCGCTCTCGCATCGTCTTCACACCGTTGCCACGCGATGGGTCAGCCACGTCAACAGCTTCTCTCTCTTCCGCATGCCGCCATGGTCAGCACCTTTCCGGATTTCCCTCTCTACGCCCATCTCGGGCTGTCGGGGTAAGACGTAGCATTCTCATGTCTCATTCGCATTATTACGAACTGCATTTCAATTAGCCTATTCTCTCCCGAACTCGTAGGCCACTCGGGCTGCGCCCAATATGCTCGAGAGCTTTTAACTGCATGTTGAAGAATCGATTTGTCGTGTTTGGGGAGGCGCTTTAAAACGCCATTCGAGCTCTAAGATTCTTCACCGGGTTTACTCCCGTGCGACAGCTAAAGAGACCTGCTGCTGCTGTCTCAGCTCCGTGTGTGTTCGAATTATGGCAGCAACCAGCAATTCGCAGAGCTTTGCACAGTTTCCTCAATTAACCGACTGAGTCGAGCAAGCGTTGGAGGCAGGCAACGTTAAATAATAATGAAAGTTTATACAATGTAGCACCTTCAGCTCGTCGACTAGTGGCCTGTAGCCCGCTGATATGTTCTAAAGAGTGTAGGTCCCTCGTTATTGAACGCTTTGGAAATGTCCTCGTATGGGTAGTTTTACTGCAGTGTACCTTCTGCCCCCATAAGCCAATGCCCTCATGTTAAACTCGTCTGGAGTCGGGGCAGCCTAGAGGGATTACTCATTCATATATCAGCACTCGTATGCGCACTCAGCTACTGAGAGCCATGCAGCCCATTGTCTCGGGTGTGTCGGCTACCGCATTTTTTATTTCAGCTCCATTATCAGCCAACTTGTCAACCGAAGACTATGCTGTCTTTGACTGTGTCATAATTCAAGTCATATTGCCAATTGTCTCTGCACGAGTACGTATTAATCATCCAGTAATTAGGAGTTTTGCCTCAGTTGTGAGGCATCACACGCTGTTCAGTTGCTGGCCACAGATCGTGAAGTTGACTTAAATCCCTCCATGACAATCTCGGTACAATCGTTCCAGACCTTATCAATTAAACAAGCCATGAATTCTCGCTTGCATCATCCATTTCAGCAGCTCAAGTCCTCAGCATTTTCTAACTCGTTTCACTGTCTAACCTGTTTCCGGAGAGTAATGTCAGCAAGCGATCCCGATCATCGCTCACTATAAGTTGTGTTTTAACTATAAGCCAATCCTCCACCATCTGTCTCATGTCTTCTATCGCCACCATTTAATTTAGCATACCTGCGTGTTGCATCTGGTCATTTTAACACCATTGCCGATAAGCTATCTCCCTGCCTGTGCTGTGTCCAGTCCTGCTATTAGACAAGTCACCCATTTCAAGCTTAATCTCATCCTGCCTGTATATTTCCTCAGTTTTCATCCCCATTCTGAGTCTCGGCTTTTTCTTCATGCTCATCGTAGTTCCAAGCCCTGCATGCATGCAACCTTGAGGGGAGAAAAAAAAAAAAAAAAAAAAAAAAAAAAAGTCTATGTTCGACTACGTTCACCAGTCTCGAGGTACTCTCTTGGCCTTACGCTAACATCCAGTGCCAGACGAGCACTGCGCAATTCTCTGGTGGTGGTTGGTCAACCTCATGCAAGTGAATGTTATCCTGTCAATATTTCGCATATCTTTCCCCTCTGTCCTTTACACCCTTAATTTAAGGTTTCTTTCCAGTCTGTAACACCCAGCTGGCCTTCACCCTCCTGACTAGCTCTGTGCCTTCTCAGTCACTCCCTCAAGCTGACCCGTACCCCCAGGCTGGCTCCGCGCCGCCTCAGCTGGCCCATGTCCCAGCTGTTCCTTCTGTCTATCCAGCGAGGCGCCTCTCCAGCCCGCACCTGTCATTCAGCCTTTCTCCAGGCTATTCTGCTGCCCCATACCCCCCAGGCCGGCTCCGCGCCGCCTCAGCTGGCCCATGTCCCAGCTGTTCCCTCTGTCTATCCAGCGAGGCGCCTCTCCAGCCCGCACCTGTCATTCAGCCTTTCTCCAGGCTATTCTGCTGTCCCGTACCCCCCAGCCCGGCCCCGCCCCGCCTCAGCTGGCCCATGTCCCAGCTGTTCCCTCTGTCTATCCAGCGAGGCGCCTCTCCAGCCCGCACCTGTCATTCAGCCTTTCTCCAGGCTATTCTGCTGTCCCGTGCCCCCCAGGCTGGCTCCGCGCCGCCTCAGCTGGCCCATGTCCCAGCTGTTCCCTCTGTCTATCCAGCGAGGCGCCTCTCCAGCCTGCACCTGTCATTCAGCCTTTCTCCAGGCTATTCTGCTGTCCCGTACCCCCCAGCCCAGCCCCGCCCCGCCTCAGCTGGCCCATGTCCCAGCTGTTCCCTCTGTCTATCCAGCGAGGCGCCTCTCCAGCCCGCACCTGTCGTTCAGCCTTTCTCCAGGCTATTCTGCTGTCCCGTACCCCCCAGGCCGGCTCCGCGCCGCCTCAGCTGGCCCATGTCCCAGCTGTTCCCTCTGTCTGTCCAGCGAGGCGCCTCTCCAGCCCGCACCTGTCGTTCAGCCTTTCTTCAGGCTATTCTGCATCCCCACAAGCTGACCCGTACCCTCCAGCCCGGCTCCGCGCCGCCCCGTATCCCCATGGCTGGCCCCCATTCACCTGCCCGGCTCCGCTCCATCCCAGTAGCCCCCAAGCTGTTTATGCTCACCTGCCTGGCCCCGCCATCACATTAACCACCAAGCTGTCCTGCTTCCTCCTGCCTGGTCTCACTCTCGCAGAGTATTCCTCCGCTGACTCTGTCTCCAGCCTGGCATCATGTTATGGTTTATCACTGCTGGCCTTCTTCCACCAAGTTCCTCGTGGCATCTGTCACCTCATATCTGTTCCTTCCATCAGTGCCTCACCTTTTCTCGTGATCAACATCCCTATTGGCTGACCACTTGTATGCTGTGCCTTTTCTTTCCTCTCAGCATTCTCCTCCTCCTGTCCCCCAAATCAACTCACAGGTTCAGAGTCCCACTATGGACTCTTTGCACCTCAGTTTCCGCGTTCCGGGCGGAGCGGCTCGATTGTTTCCGATCCATTACAATTATCATTTGCACTAGGTGCTTGCAGTGCTTGGCCAAGGTTGTACATCGATCCGAAGCCCCAACAAGTCAGCTGGAGAAATGTTTAAGATGCACGCCTAGTTATACATTCACTGACACGACAGTGAGTTTTACTTAAACTTTGTGGCTAACATTAACTTTAGCTTATGCTAGTAGGCAATATTCTCTGCCATTGTTCTTGTAAAAATGTGCTAATTAAGTATCTAAACATTCTAACGGACATGTATTTATTCTATTTTCAAGTCGTTAGTGTCAGAGATTAACGGGGGAGGTTACGGTTCGGGCTTTAGCTTCCGAAGCCTGACGAAGCTCAACAAGCCTCATAGCTTAACAGTAGCCCAGCTCTGGTGTCAGAGATCTGCTTCAGCTGACCGTTCAGGTTCAAAGTTGCTGCTTTAGAGAAATGTAACCATGTTGCTTCATGTCTGTGTTATTTCGCTTTATTACCTTTGCATGTTTCTTATGAAGAGCTCAGATAAGACGGTGTTTACAGCAGTATGTACAGGTGGATTAGTTGCCCTTTCCCTCCTCTCACCTTAGGGCCTCGGCCCCGGCCTCAGCCCCTTTTGGGGGGGAGAGCATCCCTAATCAGAGTCGGGGGCGTTCACCCGAGATCACAGTTCAAATATTCCGCCGGGGCTCGAGCGCCAAAGAACTGTCATTCATTTCCTAAGAACCGTTATTAATTTTGTCTTTAAATCTTCAATCATTCATTTCTACGTCCGAGTTTTTCGGCATGTCCCAGCATGGCCTGCCCTACGGCTGGCCCATGTCCTAGCCTTCCTCTCATTGTTGGCCCATGTCTCAGTTGTTCTTCGCTCATATTTTCAGCAGGGCTCCCATATAGCAGGCACCTATCCTCCAGCCTGTCTCCAGATGATCGTGTCCCCCGAAACTGATCCCATCTCCTGCCTGGCTCCGCGCCTTCAACTATCCTTCACTTTCTTGCCTGGTATTTTTCAGCCTTTCTCTTAGAATGCCTTCATTCTTTGAATGGGCTTCATGATATCATGAAAACCCCTCTAGCAATCAAATTTGATTCCTCCTACCAGCTTCTCACCTTTGTTAAGAAAATAAATTTAAAATAAGCTAATTTTAAAACTGAGCATGTCTTGACTCAAATGGCCTAAATTGTGGTTTTAAATCAGTGACTTATTCTGGCCTGTTGACCTTTGTTTCGCCTGTGGCTGCAGCGGATGGTTTGCTAGGATCGTTTGAACTGCCTTTTGTCTGTGTGGAGAGCAGTACAGGGGAGGTTCCGGCTTTTCGCGCCCATTTGTGAAAGGCCGTAAACTGCAGGGGTTTTAGGCTTCAGATAAGGGGCCAGAGATAGCTCCTGGATTGGATGAGCAAAGATACGCCTTATTTGAATAAATTAAAGGAGATAAAACTTTCTACACAGAAGTAACACATTAGATTTGCTCTGGCAACTCTCCAAAGATGTCTTTGCTTTTCTTCTTCTTTCCATTTATGTCAGGTAAATGAATGTATGTCTCCGTTGTTCGGTAGTTTCTGTGCATTGTCTTATATTGGATTAAACTCTGTAATTCTGTGACGTCAACACGCATTGTTTTCCTTGTGGCTACACATGGCCCGCCGAGAGGACCTGGGATCCAGAGGAAGAGGGAGCCAAACTTTTTCCAAAGTTATCCAATTTAGATATTTTCTTCCTTAACACCTTCTAGACTTCTGCACTCGTTTGGCGACTACCAGTACTGTGATGTTTCTCTCCGCACCCTCAAGGCAGCTCACAAGTTTTAGGTCCCCCTTTTCTTCGGGCCTCGGCCCCGGCCTCAGCCCCTTTTTGGGGGGAGAGCATCCCTAATCGGTTATCGGGATGTTCATCGAGTTCACATCAAATCTCGGCTCAGATCAGCTGCCGGGGCCCGAGCGCCAAAGAACTGTTATTCATTGCTGTCATTAAATCTTTTAATTGTTCCTTTTTCTTCGTCTGAGTCTTTCCAGATTGAAATGGAGCTAATAGCGAAAATTCAAACTGGAAGACTCCATCCCCTCCGTTCGTCCATCGGCGTCATGCTCATCTCCGACCTCAGCGCTGGACCTCACCTGACGTGTCCAATCATCAATCAAGTTCAGCATAAAAGGATCCACACCCAAGTCATCGGCCGCTTCCCAGCTGCGTTCAACCCACCACCTCCCCTTCTCCACCCTCATCCTTTGGCTCCAGGATGGCACTCTTTCCAGACCTCCACCACCAGTGTCGGGCCCCGGGGGAGAGCATCCCTAATCGGTTATCGGGATGTTCATCGAGTTCACATCAAATCTCGGCTCAGATCAGCTGCCGGGGCCCGAGCGCCAAAGAACTGTTATTCATTGCTGTCATTAAATCTTTTAATTGTTCCTTTTTCTTCGTCTGAGTCTTTCCAGATTGAAATAACCTGAGCTACACTGGAAGGGTTTAGATCAAAACATAGCTAAAATGGCAAACCAAACTCTAGGCATTTCTGGAAAATTATCTTCATCTGACTCCCTTCATTGAGTCTGATTTCTTCAGACTCAATGGTTGTTGTTTGCCAAAAATAAAATAAGAAAAAAGGTGAAAATTAGAGAGTAAAGAAAAAAAAAACGCACTCAGCACTCTCAGACTAGGTTACAGCTTCAAAGTGCTACTTTCTTTCTCCATTTCAAGTTATTTTATGTAAAACGCAGAAATTGTTTGCATTAGATGTGTTGGATATAAGTCAAGTATAAGCACATAGTTGTGCTACAAATGTTTGTGTCTGTGGATGTCAGGAGATACTAATCTGACTCTCCTTGAGAAGATTGTGCTCCCTGCAGTATTGAAAGTAATTCTTCAGTTATTTTCTGCTGTAAAACAAAAGATCACACTAAGACTTAAACAGCTTAAAACAGAAAGGACTGGCAACCTGGCATGAATGTTACAGTAAGTCTGTTGTGCCTCATGCAAGTTGCATAATGTTTGTGCAAAAAAAAAAAAGCGACAAATGTTTATCAACTATCCAAGTTTGAGAAACTCGTTAGAAGGTATTGTGTACTCAAATTTATATTCTCCATGTGCTGTTGCCTAATATGACACAATATCAAATTCCCGATATGGTATTTCATTACTTAAAATGACCGCTGTCACATATTCACACCCTGTAAATACCACTTTCGCATAAACTGCAAGTCAAAATCAATTTTGACTTGCAGTTTGTTCTCTTCTTCTACATGTTTAACCAAGTTCACAGATCAGCTAAATGCTACCTATAATGACTCGATTCTGGAAAGAACCAGACACAGGCACTCGGGAGTAATTTCAATTGGAAAGAAAAATAAAGAGTGTTCTTGGTGTACTTAGTTACCAGTTAAAGCACTGTGAGATGGCTCATTCCAGGAAAAAGACACAGCTACACACAGAAACAATGACCCAGTAGTACATGCCATGGGAAAGAAAAGCAGATTATACCAACTTCATAATTAGCTAAATTGATGTGATGGTTTTATTGAGGTAAAAGACATAGCTTAACACAGAAGCACTGAACCAGGTGCACTTTCCATGAAAAGCAGAGTGAACAGGCCACAGTCTGCAATAACGCTGAGTTTTAGCACTGTTTATTCTGCCAGTACGTTGTTTGTAATAGCTGTAATCAATTATTTATGACAACTGACTTCAAAAAATACATGGTTCGTTCACTGTCATCACTTAAATTGGTTTGTTATTATCTTGCTCATTTTTCGTCTTTCACAGTCAGTGGCTTAAATAGGATTTATCTCAGCACATTTTCTCAGATGATAAACTTTGTATTGGAAAAAAAAAAGTAATTTATGAGTACTGTCCAACCAATTATTCTAAGGGAAAGAGACACCCCAGAGCCTTATAATGCTGCATAAGTTTGTCACAATTCACCTTACCAAGCACATTTTGCAGATATGCATGCCCACCTTTATAATGCATATTGCGTTGGACGTCAATGATCTGTGGTTTAAAATAAATATGGTTCCTTCTCATTCAGACCATCTAACAAAAATACTCAGTCCCTGCAGTTTAATGAGCTCTCAGAGATACATGGTTTCCAAGGCCACACTTCTCAGCTTGAGGAAACGATATATTGAGCAATGTGGGGGAAAAAATGTATAATAATTCTGTCCAGGGAGTGTGGAAAATAGTGCAGTAGCAGCACTGCTGCTGCAGGAAAACCATTCAGGTAGACTTTTTTTCCCCCCTTACAGGCTTTAATCAATTTGTCTTTTCACCCTTCATAAGCACCTCACCCAGCCAATGTTATTGCTTAATTTATTTCTTGGCAGTGGATAAAGTCACATACACACCCACACATTACTATATCTGGAGCTTCACTTCCACCCCCTCGTAGCATACAAAGTCCTTATCACCAAGACAACCTCACTGCATAAAGTTTCCTTCTGCTCCTTAAGACGGCAGCTTTTTTTGTCTTTGTTTGAGGAAAATACCACAATTAATCATTTCAGATATCTATGTATAAATATATATATACTGTATATGTAGGATTGATATGTACAGTGACTTGTAGAGGTATGCATACACCTTGAACCACTCCACATTTTGCCACATTGCAAGTGTTTTATTGTTATTTTATACGACAAACCAAAGTAGCACAGGATTGTGAAGATGAAGGAAATCGATCAATGTTATAAAAATCTGGAAAGTGAAGCATGCGTTTGTATTCAGTCTCCTTTAACTGTCGAATCCCTAAAGAATACTAATGGCAACTAATTTCCTTTCAAAGTAATCTAGTAACTACTAAATCTAAGTGTAATTACAGCTGCTTTAAGGGCGACCAAGACCTTTGCTAGAGAACATTAGTGAAAAAACACCAACATAAAAATCAAGTAACACACTAGAGAGCTCAGAGAAAACGTTGTGAAGAAATACAAATCCTGGCGAGGTTACAAACCGTACACCAAGCTTTAAATATCACACTAAGATGCTACTGTATTCTCACTAATTCATCATTTTATAATAGAAAGAGTATGGCTCCACTCCAAATTTACTAAGACAGTCCACCAAAACCGACAGGCCAGGCAAGGAGAGGAGATGAGGTTTCTTTTTAGGTATAGCAACAAGGAACACGATTAATGTGGAGGAGCTGCAGAGATTCAACACGGAGGTACGAGAGTCTGTCACCCGGACAACCATTAACCTGATCTACAGGTGCTATTGCATAACAAAAGGGCTGAACATTCAAAAAGATGCAAAATACCCAGAGTACATTCTGTTCCAGCTCCCTCAGGAAGGAGACACCAGACAGCTATAACCAACACGACCCATTTGAAAAACACTTTCAATAATTATGCTGAACAATCTTGGAAGCTGACACACCATGTGCAATATTTTCATTCTGTTCCAATGTGTATATATTCTTGTTTTTCCCCCCTATTCTGTATCCCTCCTGTTAATTTACATTTGGTTACTTAATATGTAGTTCACTCATATTTGTCGCAGCCAAACTAAGTCAAACTTAATCTAACTGTTATTCCATGTGAATGATATTAAAATAAAGATCTCCATCTACCTCATCGCACTCCACCAATCCAACTTCCACAAAAAAGCAAACAGAAGAATCCCATTTTTGAAAGAAACTCAAATAACCTGCTTACAATTTACCACAAACAATGTATAAAAGACAACAAACATTGAAGAAGGTGTTCTGGTCAGATGAGACCAAATTTAATTTTTTATTTTTATTTTTTGGCTTGCATGCAAAAGGCTGAAAACTAATACATGATCACACAATCCCCATTGTGAAACATGGTGGTGGCAGCATTATTCTGTTGGGATCCTACTATCAATATGTTAAAACATCCTTATCAAAGAACTGCTGAAAATTGATGGCCAGAGAAACTAAGATGTAATCTGACTGATCTTACCCCTTGTGCGTGCGAGGACTCGGGCAAACGTAGAGGACCTTGGCAAATTATACAAATTTTTCATGTGTGGGGTCGGTTGGACCCCATTTGTAAACACAGGGGTTAAGGTGTGTTGCTAAGAAGAATGGGCAAAACCTTCAGTCTGTAAATGTGCAAAGCTGGTAGAGAAAGTTTTACAAATCCGGTAAAAACGTTTGAGATTTATTCTTATAACATTTTGGAAAAATCCTTTTTCATTCCACGTTACGAATCCGTACCTTTCTGTAAAAGTCTGGTGCATGAAATCCATATAAAAACAAATTAAAATATGTTGCTACGATGTGGCAGAATGTAAAGAAGTTCTGAGGGTATAAATACTTTCACAAAGGCACTTTATTATCTTGCATCACAACATAGTTGTTCTATAGTAAGGTGTAACATGAAGTTTAACATACAATAAACTGTCAGCAGTTAGAGAGAATTGTCTTTGTGGGGCAATAAAATCACAAGTTACAAAAACTTAATTAACTAGGTGAGCCTTGGGGGGATCTTGCAAAATGCCTCCCCAAGCAACAGCAGAAAGAACGAATGACCTCCAGCTACTACAGACCTGCTTACTGATACAGAAAATGTGATTGCTTTTCATATTCCAGTGAATTTCCAACATTTCCCATTTCACCTCAGGACACACAGATGTCTCTGAATGCAGCAGAGTAGGTAGAACAGAGGGGGCGTGTGTGTGTGCGCAAGAGTGGGCGTTATTAGCTAAATGAATTTTAATAAACATCCCTTAAAAAATAATGAAACGTAAGACGATGTGAAAGACGAGATTAAAAGCTTGTTGAAGTATGGAAGACAGATAATAGGATACAGTGGTGAAACAGATGAGTTTAAGGAGGTGTGCGGAACTGCATGTTCAATTTATATGTAAATCAATCCACCTAATGGGATGACCTCGACCAGGTGTGACAAGATAGGAAAACGATCCCACCCAAACGCATTTTAAAAGTTTGAAACCTCACGAGCTTTACCCGGAGCATGTTGTCACCCGTCTTATAATAACCCATTAGAGAACAGGCTAATGAGGTGATTTATTTGAGCTGCCGCGGCAGTCCTCGCCTATAGGTGAGTTCACGTAGCATCGGCAGCAGGTCGGCCTTGTCCACCCGTGTGCATACGAGTGTAAGCTGGATCGATAGGTGACAAACACACCGCCGCTAAGGCATTGCTCCGGCTCACCTTTTCTGCTCTGTGGTTGTGTGAAACAAAGATAATATATGTCTGTCACACTGACCCTCCTTGTTAGAGCGACAGCCGAGGATAATCAGGAGAGAACAAATGATGTGCTGCAAACCCCCTGCTGTGTGACTTTTGACCGTATGGGCATCTTGTCAACCTGACGACTGCCACAGTACAGATAAAATGTAGCCTCTGCAGTCGGTGTTCATCTCTGCAGTTTCTTTAACTGAAGAATTTTGTCCCTTTTTTTAAAGAAGAAGAAGTCATGTGGGTGTGCTTTGCTGAGGAATTGTCAGTACAGTCCCTCTGTCTATCAGTCACTAATGGTGTGGAGCAGTGGGAGACTAGGACACCTGCATCTGCTGCCTGATAATGAATATGATGAAGATGGATAATACTTTTACCCCATCTGAAAACCACGTTCTCAGCGAGAGAGTGATTACGGCAGTAATTGGCATCCACGGTGGCTGCCACTAGACTCCAGAGATACTTATGAGGTTGTCGTGGCTAAAATGTTTTTAACATTTACATTGTTCATACTAAAACAGGAGGTCCAAACTAATAAATCACCAGTGTGACTTTTACACAGATCTTAATTAGCTTGCTTTCTTGTAAAAAAAAAAAAAAAAAAGCAGAAACTTTCAGGTGTTGTCAAACTAGGTCAGTAATTTGTTTTGTAGACCTCAGCAATACATGACCTGATTAAAATGTCCGTTCTTTGGAAGAGGTGAATAAGTAAATTCAGATCTGATTTCTCGAAACTAAAGAAGTTAAAAAGTTAAAGATTAAAAGACTGTTGAGCCAGGGGACAGTGTGAATGACCCTCAGAATGGAACTTTTAAGGTAGTGCAAAAGTATTTTTTGTTTTTCCACGTGTCCTGCCTCAGCATTCCAGGCATTTGAAGAAGCTGGTTGCTTACATATTTTACTCTACAAAAAGAAGATCTGGCGATAGTATCCAAATTGGCTGATTGACTTTATTAAATTAAGGTTTCTGCTGGCAGGTTGCATATGAAATACAAACCTCTGTTGGTATGACCTTTTGCCTTCAGGACATGGGCACCAAACATGGAGGCATGCCGACAGCAAAGCACAGGGGCTGCTGGCCAAAGAGTCACAGGGAGAGATGCAGCGTTCTGCACCAACACATTCCCTAGTGCAGGTTGAACCTGGAACCCGGTCATCCTGGCAGCCGGGTACCTGCAAAAGGCCCTGGCACTGAGGAAGGGGAACCCCCAAATAGACCCTAATGTGTTGCACAGGGATCAGCAATATAGCAGAGATCCAGAGAGACCAATGAAGGGGAAGGCACCATGTCCTCCCACCCAGTCCGGTAGCCCACAGGAGAACCAATGGAGCGGTGCCCCTGCCATGATCCAGCTCAGTCTCCATGAGGATGGTCCTTAGGAATGTACCTAAGGACCATCCAGGAGCCCACCACTTCACATATTGGCCCTAGCTCCCAGACGGACTCCCCTCTCGCATGCCATAAAGAGTCATTCATCTGCATCAGGTGTGCTGATGAGTAGGAGCTCTTCTTCAAACCTTTCCATAACTTTTTGCTTGAAATGTTTTGCCTTCTACAAAAAGTTATAATCATGCTGACACACAAGTGGCTTCCATCGACTAATGATGTGATTTCTAAAGCCAGTTGGTTAAATTTATTTTGGGGTATCACAGTAGGAGTAACTGAATGTAAAACACCTGACACACTTTTTAGACCCATTTGTGAGACCATGAAATAATTTTCCTCCTTTTCACAGGAATGTGCTGCTTGTATTAGTGCACTATAGATAAAATCCAAATGAAATACAGTGACATTTGTAATTGTAATGTGAGGGATGTGAAGACTTTTCAAAGGCACTCTACAGCTGTACATGAAGAACAGTCGTGAGAACTGACCCGGTCATTCATCTTTTCCCTTTCTGTCCATGCTAACATCCAGACGAAGATGAGTATGAAAGAGATTGGCTTCCATCTCCATCCATCAATCTAAGCTGACTTCTCTAATCATCTTTGCAGCGAAGGATGAAAGAAAAGAAATGACAACAGGGAACAGAGGGGTCTACATCCTCTCCTTCAGGCTCTGTCTCCCGTCTCTTCCTTCTGTTTTTCGTCCCCCTCCCCACAGGATGACTCTAATAAAAGAACGCTGATACAACAGCCCACACGTTTAGAGGGTATAGGCCACAGGCTTGTTTTAATTTGAGCACACATTCAGGGTTTTAAGCCCGAGGGGTCCGGGAGCCGTAAGCTCCTTCTTTCATGCTCAGATGTTATTAGCGCGCGCCTCTGGAATCACATGAGTGATGATGAGGCCCGGGGGCTCGTACACACACACGCTGCCCAATCAGCGGTGACACTTCCAAAAATTTCAATGAGGACACAATGAGTGAAAAGAAACTTGGACGACGTTAGATGTGGATCGTGAATGAAAAGGGATTTATTTTAAGTAACTGAAATCCAATTAAATTTGTGTTACTCAGCCATGACGAGATGTGGCTCAGAGACAAAGATTAATCCTCCTCTCTATTAAAACGTTGATGCAGAAGAAGTAAAACCTCTTCAAGTGGTTACATCAGAACTGACCCTCTAAATGCAACAAGGAGACATTTTATTTGCAGAAGATCAACCTATTTAGTGTCTTGCATTTGAGCCAGTTCCTGCAAAACTTTTATACTGCTTACTGTAATGTCCCTTAGGAAGTCTGGTCGAGCTGACGTGCAGGTAGACTGATGCTCCATGCCGTCAGGACACCTGGATGGTCCAGACATAGAGGAATGTGTCATTAGACCCTTGCCTGCAGCCCCCGTCAGATACCACCCCAACATTCGTCTTCATTAAATAAGGTTGTTTTCAGAACAGATGGTTAACAGTAACCCTCTTCTTTGCACCTTTCTTCTGCTGTAGGGCACTGCCTAGAGGACACCCAGCAGCCCCTGGAGAGCGCTGGAAAAAATGTACCAGCAAGGGCAAAGTAATGCAACTTGGTAATGACCATCAAGGGAGCTTCATAAATCTCCCTTTGAAGTGTTTCAAAATAAAATAATGAAGGAGGAAGAATGTTTTTTCCCTCTTTTTTTTTGTTTTTTGAAGAATATTCAATATGTCGCACCTAGCTCTCTACAATGCATTTTAGAGTCCTGTAAACTAAAGAGAGTAGGAAAATATGCTGTCAGGAAAACTTATTCATGCTTTTCACATAACTGGCCTCTGTGGTCAGATAGCATAAAAGTGTTACTTTTTTTGGCTTATGTCGTTAAGCACAATGTGAGGCAGAAAACTTGCACTCCTCATTGCGAAACGTGGTGGTGGCAGCAAAGTGCTATGGGGATTGCTTTTTTCTGAAGCACAAACAGAGAAGCTGGTCAGTTTGCAGAGAGATTGACAAACGAAATTGAAAAAACAGCAATTTAGGAAGAAAGCCTGTTTGAAGCTGCAAAAGGCTAATCTGGGGTCGAGGTTCATCTATAAGCAGGACAGTGACAATGGACATACTGGAACATAAATGGCTGAAAGCTCAAACGTAAATCCAAATTAGACTCAATGGTAAGACTTGAAAATTGAGTCACAGATGCTCTACATCCAATTTGACCGAGTTCAAGAAATTTCTCAAACAAGAATGGACTATAATTTTCAATTTCTACGAGTCCAAAACTGGTAGACGTAACCCAAATTGTGCACGTAATGAAAAATACATGCTGCACCTTTCAGATTCCATTTGTAAAAAGAAAATGAAATACATGCCCTTTTCCTTCACCTTCACCTGCAAGCAGTGCAAAGTCTGTCTAGTGTGGCATCTTACAAAACTTCAGTTTTAAACTGAAGACAAAACAACATGATTGATTCTGTTGTTTAGAGTAGACTTTTAATATATTCTTATATACATTCTAACACCATATGCGAATATTAATATCCTCAGAGTAAGTATGAGAGGGGCTGCAGGCTAATAGCAGCCATTATGATGAGGAATGATACCAATAAATTGATATCTCCAACACTCGCCAGTGTACTCTCTACTTCTGCAGTTAAATGGATTGACTCGGCCTTCACTAACCTTGTGTTTAACTTGAACTGTCATTAGCAAATCAAAAGTAGATTAATTAATCACAGGTCCACGGTGGTGTGCATTAACTTAAGTGACCATTGTAATATAACTTAAAGAGAAATCACCCACAATTTCTCTTCCTGACACCAGAATGAGTGCTTTGCTGCTTCCAGGAGTGCCAGGCTGTGTCATCAAGAGGAAGAAAATGGATTCTGTAAGTGGGGGAGAGTCTATTACTGCATTAATTCTGCTACAAATGGAGCTATTCACTAATGGTTCATGCTTAAATCTTATCTTATCCTTTTTCAGGTCTTCTCACCCCCCCCCCCTCCCTTATTAGATTCTAATCCTGTTTCTTCTACCTTTTCTAGGTATTGCAGATTTATTTTTTATTTTTCCATTCAAAATTTTGGCCACTTTGGCCATTGTGTAGAAGCTATTGTTGCTCTGTTTCCAGCTCAAACACTTAAGCATCTTGATAGACTCTCTGACTCATTGCAAAAGGAAAAAAGGTCACAAATGACTGCGTAACAGTACCATCCTTCTAATAAGTAAAATATTTGCTATTATCATATAAAGCCACGGGAGCAGTAGGTCTGTCTTTACTAGCTTTGTTCTTTGACCTTTAGTTCTTGTTTGTTTTTTTTCTGTTTGTTTTTTTTTTTCTCTGTATCAATTTGTGGTGCCACTTTGTTAAATAATGACTACAGCACTGCCAACCCATTAGCGTGCTGATAGTAGCCCCTGCTGGCAGAAGGGGGAACTGTACCTACAGATCTGAACCACGACAGTGCCGTGCAAAAGTATTTTTTGACAGTTTAATTTTAATGGGATTTTTTTATGTGATAGTCCAGCACAATGCATTGCAGGACTATGGAATGGTATAAAACTGAAACTAACTGTTGTGCAAGGCACAGCAGCACAATCTCAGTCCGCATAAACTGCAATCAACTCTGCTCAATGAAGCAGCTACTTGGCTCACGGTAAAAATGAGGGAGCTGCAGATCCACAGCTTAGGAGGAGAGTGAATCTGGTGACAAGTCAACAATTAGTGATCCACTACGTAAATGTGATTTATATGGATGAGTAGGAAGGTTGTTGAGCTGTGTAACAAAAAGCAAAAGTATTCCCTGCTGCGTTTTGCCTCAAGCTATGCAAGGTGGGGGGGGAAAAAAAAAAAAAAAGAAAAACAAGGTTTTCAATAGATGAGACTAAATTTGAATTGCATGTAAAACACTGACTTCACACCCACTGTGAGAAATGGTGGTGGCAGCATCATTCTTTCACAATACTTTATTATTATTATTATTGGGACATCAAAGCTGCTCTACAAGAGGATGATTGTAGCTAAATACAGGGCACTCCTGGAGGAGAAACCACATAGTGGAGCTGGTTACTGTGATCTTTATATTTTAAATATCCAATTGTTTATTTTCATGTAGACACATGCAGAGCAGTTAAATAACCGCACTTCAATGTGTTTATTTTGTTTGCCTGGAATGTGTAATCCCACGTAAACGAGGTGTGTCTTCCACTACACTGACTGGCCTCATTTTAGCATTCCCTTTGTGAAAAAGGCAAATAGTAATTGGTAACTTTTCAATATTTCAAAAGATGATTGTATTAACTGCAGTAACATAAAATAAAACTGCTTCAGGCGACTAAAACATGAATGTTCACAGTTTCTTGAAAGGACTCACCGCCGCCTCTTTCAATCACCCAACAGGTGTGCGCAGACAAAAACTTTCCCCAGGAGTTTGTATACAATTAATTTGTTCCTAGCGGCACAGTAACAAGATGAGGATTAAGGGGTGTTTTAGCAAAATGGCGATTCATATGTTAATTTAGGGATAATGATAGGATTAAATTTAAATATTTTTAGTTTGTATTAGTTTGTAAATAATGTACAGTTTTGTTTGCTCCACAGTATTGTAGCATTTTCCATCTTGCATTCAAATTTAGATCCACTTGTAGTTAAGCATTCTGTCATCCTTTGTTCATGTCGGTTTGGTGTAGCACTGCTGCTAAAATTTAAGAAATGATCTGACGAATATATATATTTCAGATGAATACTTTTTATATTTGAGAAAATACATTAAAGTACTGAACCCAAAAGTAATCCATGCATCTCATCTGCTGAGCAACCCATTATATTCAATCAGAGTCTTGTGGTGAGAACTCAGTGTTTGGTTCATGTCTTAGGCGTGTCTTTCTATTGTCTGACAAAATTAAGGTTCATCATTATTGTAGTTAGTGAGCCAGATTCCTTTCTCTGATACCTTCCCTCCATCTGTAAACATGCTGGTTTCCATGCCATCCTGGAACACAATCCACAGACAAACACTTCAGCAACAAGCTAAAAGGATCCTAACAATACCTCATGTGCAGTGTTGAAGGAAGAGGAGGAGGAGGGGGAGAGCTTCAGCACTGGAACCAGACCAATTTATCAAAAACAGATTACAGGGTTTGATAGCAACAACGTGGAGTAAAATGAAGAGTAAAACATAAAAATCCAATCAGCTCATCATGATCTGAAAGGTCATTAAAGGATGGGCTCAATTTGGGTTGTAACGCGGCATGCTATGAGCGGCAATAATTACGCAGACTGAATTTAGATTGCATTTTCAGAAAAAGGCACACAGCGTTTTACAAAGGTTCAAAACTCAAACGAAGATGCCAGTGAAAAAGTTCTCATGCCCTTACAGATTTTAACTCTTGTTGTCACACTTAGTTGTTTCACATCAGACTTTAACAACAGACACACGGCAACGGTTTTCAAATTATTATTTCATTTCTCAGCGGCTGCTGTCCATGCCAACCTGGCCCAATGTGAAAAAGTAACTGCTGAAGATCCTCCCTCCTGGCCAGACGTTTGAAGCCAGAGGATTTGCATGTTGCTAAAAACAAAGATTATCTCTAGCTGCCAGCAGGACCCTGACACACAAAACTCCCATCCCTGGACGTCCTTTTCAAAATACAAGGCTTTCAAATGTAAAAGTTGCTATAGAAATGGCTCTGCAGCTCTTACCACACCGATAAATGTCAAGAATTTCTAGTCTGACCTTAATATCTTTTTTATTTTTTTTATTATTTTTTTTTTAGATCAGCATGAGTGTTTCTAAATTAGATCTTTTAACCTCCATGTTGACAAACAGGTTGTCTTTAAGGGAATTCTTGATCACAAAGGTCAGACAGTTGAATTACTTTTCACAAAGGGCCGGTTTGTTTTGGATGGCTTTTCCCCCTCTTACATAAAACTCTTATTTCATTTTTTTATTACTATTTTATCCAGGTTATCTGTGACATAAAAATTAGTTTGATGGTTTGAAACAAATGAGAAGCAGAGGTCACTGTGTTGCATATTTTATTTACTTTAATCTTAATGAATAAATGATGCTTCAAAGATATTGTTTCAACATACTGATACATTTCTTTGCTTTTAAACTTAAGATATTAAATAATATTTGTGTTTCTCTCGGTTCCGACGAGAGCAAATGTTTTATAGTTTACAAACTTCATACCCGAGTCATCTTTTTTGGAGAGTCATTTAGATTTTCAGGCTACGGACAAAATTTAAAAGCAAAAGCAAAAAAATTGCTCTTTGAATAGCAGAAGTCGCATGAACTTATCCCTGGTCTGCAGATTGAACCCCTATAAAATTATATTCAATTTAAGTCAGGTCTAGCACCAATTTACAGCAAATTTTGTAGGAGGATATTGTATAAAAAACGTAATTTGTGGTGAAAGATGAAAATATTCCCCCTAATTAGCTTTATTTATGTATAATAGTAAAAAAAATTAGATAAAAACTTTATGAATTCTGATCTGGAAGTTTCACAAAGTATAATTCCTTTGAAGGTGCATAAGAGTTGTAAATAAACCTGCAGTCTGCGTTTAGGATGAGGAGCTCTGTCATACACACTAACTAAACTAACAAAGCAAAAAAAAAAACTTAATGATTTACTCTTGAAGTGCTCTTGGGATGACGTAGTGCACATACAGCCGCGCCAAGGGCAAAAGTATAATCGGGACGCAAGAAAGCAAAAAAAAAAAAAAAAAGAAAAAAAAAGAAGTTGTTCCTGGAAACAGAGGATAACGATCGCGGGGAAGCTGCGGAGGGATTTCTAACCGGCTCAGCTTTATTTCTCACTTATCAAAAACTCGGCAAGAAACACCAGAAATGAGAATAAGGTGAACAACTCGGAGGTCTGAAGGGTCCGGTCAGTTTGGGGAACAGTGTCCGCTCATTGCAGGTAAGTTGATGCGTCACAATGACGCGGTGATAAATAGTCTTTTTTTTTTTTTTTTTTTAATAAAAGTTTTGTAGATAGGTAATAGGCTACAAAGCGTACAATTTACTTGCCTGTGAGATCTTACAAATGTTCCATGACAACGTTACAATTCAGGTTCAGGACTCCATTTTCTAAATCCGTTCATAGCTGTTTTAATGATATTATGTTGATTTTCAGGCAGTCGGACTTTATTATGCGCCCCCTCTTCGAATTTGAATTTGATAATTAAAGTGATTAATTTTAATGATATAGCTTCTTTCACAGGCATCATCACAATATACCACACAGCGTAACAGTTGAAACATGTTAAATAAAAAAAACTTATTAAACCCGGCAGACAATCATGCAAATAATTCAAGAGTTATATAAAAAAAAGTCATCCGTTTTTGTTTTGTTTTTTGTTGTTTTTTTTTTTAAAAGGAGTAAACACTCTCAAGACAATATAAACAAAAGGAACCTTTTTCCACAGTCAAGGTATAAAAGTCTGGAAAAAGTGATCCTGTTATATTTGGACCCTGGAGCTAAGAGCAGACTGACAAGAACTTGAGGTCTTGAGTTGGAATACGTCTTTAATAATTCTGTCATGGAGAAATGAGCTTAAGTTAAAGTCTGATGGCTTTTTAGGGAAGTGTTTCCCAACCCTGGTCCGAAAAGGCACGCTGCCCTGCATGTGTCAGATGTTTCCCTACTTCAAGCGCATATAATTTCAGGCTTTTGCTGAACTGCAATCATCTGTATCAGATGTCTTAAATCAGGGAAACATCCAAATATGCTGGACAGTGTGCATTGAAGACCAGAGTTGGGAAACATTGAGTTAGAATGAGAACAAATTCTACAATGAAAAGGTGCCAGTGCAAAGACATCAAACTTTGTTCAAGTATATTGATTTTTTTTGTTGTTGTTGTTTTTGTTTTTTGAGGAAGTAAAATCAAAAACCAAATTACAACAGGACAAAAATTCCAATTATGAAACTTCAAGAACATGGTGAAAACCTACAGTCACCACAAAGTGTGATTACTAATCCGGGAGCAGGTGGTTGATTATAAACAGGGTGCAACTGTGTGGGAAGGCAAGTAGCTGATGTTGAACCTGGAAGAAGGAGAAGTGGCAGATGGAACACACAGGGAAGCAAAATCACTGAAACCAGAACACAGTGCAATGCATGAGACCCAACGAACAGGTTTGATTAAAGTATTAATCCAAATTCAAACGAAATGAGACATTTAGAAACAGAAGCGTCGGGAAACCAAAACTGAATTCATAGAGTTTATGGAGCAGTTCTAAAATAAACCAGGAACTCGGATCAACGCAAAACAACCAAAACCAAAAACTGCAACTCTGAGCAGAAATTTAATATGACAGATCAATAACAGAAGAATTGAATGAGCAAAATAAGAAAATTACAGAGGGACAAATTCCAAAATGAGACAAAAAAGTCCTGAAGATTACAACACTGAGTTGGTTTAAAACCTTAAGGATACGACGGCTCCTTTTTCAGTTCAGAAGATAGTGTTTATGAGTTAGCAATTTTAATAAAATCAAAGTGATCAATCATCCAGATTTGGAAAGTGATTAAAACTAAATTGCATCATTTTCAAGACTTTTTAAGACTACGAACATTTCTTATTTTTATTTACATACTGAAAGGATTTATTGTGTATACTCAATTTTTGATTTATTTGTCCTTTTTGAGATTATTTCTTTAAACTTTTTTGTATATTTGAAGGCATTACCCTTGGACGCCCATCTTTGATACAAAACCATCTTCACAAGACACAGCTGTGGGAATAAGAGTTCTTCATGAGCGCAGATCCTTTGCAGAATCTGCCTCAACCATGAGTGGAAAAGGTTGCCAGCTCCTGGTGTCTCCCTGCAGCATCCCTCCATCGCTGAATACAATCAGAGGCCACCAGTCCCAGACCATCGGGATACCCGTGTCTTCCTCACCTCAACAAGCCGGACTTAGGTCGTCCACAGGCAGAACGGAGAAAGCAAAAGGCAGAAGCATCCATTCTTTAGCATTTGGAAACCAAAATGAGGGCCATGTTGTCCTCCCTAACCTGAGCCTCCGCAGGAAAGTGTTGACCAACGGGAAAAATTTAACGGTGCCACCCAGGAACCCAGAGCAAATACCCGCTTTTCCACTTCAGAACACAACTAAGACAACTGCCAGGAACGCAAAACTCCTAAACTCTTCTATCTACAGTGTCAAAGGTAAAAGACAAAACTTAAAGGATGAAAATGTCTTGCAAAAATGCTTGTGTGAGTAAAATCTAGGTGTTACTGTATTTTCTAAAACAGCATTTTAAAGCTTTTCACTGTCTTACAAAAGTATTCAAACTCATTAAACTTCTCACATTTTCTTACCCTGCATCTTATTGGGGTTTTGTGTGTTTTTATTTGAATAAATAAAATATTCCTGCTAACACTGGACACGCTCCATGTCTCTGCGCTGTTTCAGGGTGATGTGGAGTATTTGTTTTCCGTCACCCATATGTTTTTTTTTTTTTTTTTTACAGAGCACTAAAAGTTCAATGTTCTCCTCTAAATAGAGTAACTTCTTTTACTCAACTTAGACCTGTCTACAGCTTCATCCACCTGAGCTGAGCATCGCTACAGCTACTCTGGAGTTACAAGGGGACTTTTTGGAACAATGATCTGCTTTAGAATAATAGCCATGTCTTTTTCAAAGCTTCTAAAAGCGTCTCTGCAGCTTCATCCCTGATCTGTGTGCTCTTTGTATTTAGGGGCATTAGAATAAAATAGACTAGATCCAATGCATGCTATTCAAAGAGCACTGAAGACCTATAATTTCCAGTGTGGTTCACAGTTATATCATAGCTCATAGCTGCACAGTTAAAATCTGCTGATGGCTAAGTGCTTTTGAGTTTGGTTTTTATCTAATTTTGTCCCCATAACTTATATGCTCTAGTGCAGTACAACCCAGGTTATTTTTTAAAGTTCTGGATTGTCTCCAGCTGATTTTGCAGCGTCTGGATCCACTTTTGATGCCTCTGGTCCAGCAGCGGGTGTTAATCTAACAGTGACCAGCAGTCCTATAAGTGCTTTCTCAGTGCCAACATTTCCTGCGAGACTTCGGCCTCCGTCCTCTCACAGTGTGCCATTTTCTCACAACGATGCCAGGTGAGCGATATTTCAGTGTTATGCCATTTGTATGAGGCCCTCATAAGATTTGATATTATTTCTAAAGCAAACAGGAATCTTTTTCAGGTCCTTATTTTCCAGAGAATCCCTGGCGTCCACCACCCTCAGCCTGTTTGAAACCCAGTCCGTGTTTAGTGGCAAACAGGACTGGGCATATGGCTACCGTGTGCTTCCCCCCGTGGGACTACCTCAGAGCTGCGCCCAAGCCGGTGAGGGCGGTGAACAACTCAGCCTCTCCCCCGGCACGGCCATGTCGGGCACCACCGTGTCAGGAGAAACGAGCACCTCTACCTCCCTGCCCTCGTATCTTTTTGCTGCTGAGGCTGGAAGCCCGAGGCAATCTCATGCGAAGAAGAGAGCGCTTTCCACGTCGCCGTTGTCAGACGTCATGGGGATTGACTTTAACAGCATTATACGGACCTCGCCCACGTCGCTTGTGGCTTACATCAACGGTTCTCGCAGCTCTCCGTCATCCCATCTCACCCTGTCTCCTGTTCACTCTGACGGATATGGTCATTTCTTAGGGGTGAAAGGTCGCTGCATACCCCACCACCATCCATGCAGCGTGCCGGGCCCTACCCAAGCATTAACCCAGCTGTCAGAGTGTGGCCGTATGCAGGTGCTTGACGAGGGAGGGGGCCTGGAGAACCAGATGGCTAACATGATGGTGGGGCCGCAGTGCCTTTCACATGAAGAAGGGTTCCTGGAAAAGACTTCAGAGAGTTGCAGCCAAATGTCTAACTGCATTCTACCACCGTTGCAGCCAGAGCCAGCGTCGTTGACGAGGGTCCAAGAAGCCGCCGTTCCACATGGGCCTCCTCCCCCTTACCACTCGCTTCATCACATAAACCCTCCCAGATACCACTGCAAAATGAAGGCCCAGTCTCAGAACACTGCCATGCAAGCTCCCATGTTTCCACACAGGCACGGAGTCAGCTTTTTACCACAGATTCCCATGCTGGAGGAGGAGGAAGGGGAGGCGGAGGACTGCGGCACCCACTGCTGCAGGTGGCTGGATTGCACTGCAGTTTACGACCAAAAGGAGGAGCTGGTAAGGCACATAGAGAAGCTGCACGTGGACCAGCAAAAGGCAGAGGACTTCACGTGCTATTGGGTTGGCTGTCCACGAAACTTTAAGCCATTCAATGCCAGATACAAGCTTCTTATCCATATGAGGGTCCACTCCGGAGAGAAACCCAACAAATGCTCGGTATACCTCACATATCTTTCTCTTGCATCTCATTCTGCTGAAATCACTCCTGCATTCTCCTTGTTTCTGATTGTTGTCTGAAAACACTCAATCAGCTGAAAAGGTTTTGCTCCTCTGTGAAACGACATAACTGAATGCCGACAACCCAGAAGCATGATAAATGGCGGACCTCACTAAATTCGCTTCACTATGAGCAAATTAACGCTACAGTGTCTATTTGAAGGCTGCCAAAAAAAAAATCATTATTAGGGTGACTACCCTCATGTGAAATGACATTTGGGAAAGGTCTTCATTTAAAATATAGCCAGTCCGATTCTAACTTAAGCCACGGGGCAATTAGCAGAGCTCTGTGATAATTGGCATGGGAGTTAACTCAATTATATAGTTATTAAATAAGCACAAAAGAGGCCTTGCACTGCAGCTCTGGCAATACCCACTGGGCCTCTGCAAGCTATTGTGGTTGTCTGCATCCAAAGGGTTTGCCAGGACTGAGCCCGAAAAGCTTGGCTGCTGTCCTGGGAAGGTGATGCCCCTTTGGCAACAGAGATAGTTTATTTTAAAATGTTTCAGATGGGGAGATAAAACATGGCAAGCTTTTTCTTCTTCTTTTTTTTTTACATTGCACCATCGATGCATAAGGTAATTAAAAGTTTTCTACAGGAAAAAAATTGCTTCAAAAGTTGTATTAAAATACAAAAAAAAAACATAAAATGGTAAAGGCAAAGTTTACATTAAAAAATAATAATGTGAAATGTAAATACAAACTGAGTCAGTATGTTATGATCAGCTTTGCTAAGCACAACACTGAGATCCAATAATACCAAGACATGTTGCTTTTAGTATGGAATTTAAAGTGCAGTCTAAGTGTAAATCTTTGATAACATTGTTTAATGTCATAGCTTTGTCAGTACTACTCCTAAATGAAAATATTTTTTAAAAATGCATACAAATTTTGTCTTCAAAATGTGGAAATTAAAAGTTTACATTTCTATGTTATGCCACAAGCTTGAAACCATACTCACACTGGTAGCAAAAAATAAAATTAAACAGAGAAAATATTTTCATTTCTAAAGTTTAGATAGCATGCATGCATTTAACAAATCCCTTTCAACTAAGCACAGCAATTAGTGCATTTAATTACATCCTAATTACTGTAAATAATAGAACAAGACATGAGAAACAAAAAATCATGCAGGTTTTGCATCTCTAGACAAATTTTGTCAGCATAAAAAATGTCTCTTTGTGTCATAAAGGTTGTTTAGCACACACAACGGTGGAACCAGTTTATTTCTTAGACACATATATGCCTAGAATGTGTTGTCTTTTCCTCACTCCTACTTCTGACTTGGATGAGTAATTAACAAGTCATCAGCTAAACACGGTTTAGTACATTGATGCTTTTAACAAGTTAAATATTAACATCATGCATACCTGCAGTCGACCTTCTGCTCCAAAATACTCACTTATTAGTTGAAACTGGCTCTGTTGCCATGGCGGCTGCCGTTGTTGGATGGCTCCCTTTAATCATTCGGTGATGAAACATTTATGGCAGCAGCTTATTGCCAAAAGGAGAATTAGAACCTGTAGTTGTTTCTCCAGAAAACACCTAAGCAGGAAAAGAAAAGCTTTTACGCAGGCTACCCACAGTCATTTGCTTTTTTTTAAACATTTTGAAGCAGTTTGCATGTCTTAGACATTTTTTCCTTATGAGTAAAATTTATTTTTAAGAAGATAAAATATTTTAAAAAGTAGAAATATGTATTTTTCTTTAAGTAAATAGATGACAGCTACATAAGCTGTAGTATGGTGTATGAGGCACATTGTGCCACCATCACAACATTGAAGTAGCTCTTGTTTCACAGCGGACATATGGGGCAGGCTAAGACTTGTACTGTTATCCCACAATCTGGTCAACAATTATTAAACAGTTTCTTTTTAAAAATACAACCGTTACTCACCAGTTTGTTTTAGGTAACCTAAGCAACAATAGTTTTACAGGTATGCTCATCACTGTGAGGGTAAATGTGAATTTTAGACAACTTGTAAATATGTAAATATATATATATATATATAAAGTACTAGTACTACTGTACTAGTACAGTACTTTGGTACTGTACTGGTACAATACTGTACAGTGGTACTGGTACCAAAGTATCTTCACTTATAATATAAGTGAAGATATTATTTTCACTTATGGAAATAATATCTTGTTGTAAGTGTGATGACTTAAAACAACCCTCTGTATCTTACTGAAAACTTTAATGTGAGTTAGTTTTGTCTTATTTCAAGTGTACCAAGATATTTGCACTAGAAACTAGACTAAAAATACTTTGTAAGACTTTGTGCTTCCGCAGAGTGTGAGCTAATACCTCACAGAAAGCTTCCCATGATTAATTTGCCCCTGACATTGTTTGTTGTATTTCAATTTACATTTAATCTTTCCTTTTTTTCTCATTTTATTCTCCACCCAGCGAGGTTTTAAATGTGCTCTGTAAATAAATTGACACTGACAAGCTCGGAGAAACAGCAGATCCAAGAATACCATCTATGCGATCATTGATATCGCCTCGGAAACGGCGCTTTGATGACAAGCCCCTTGATGCGTTTTTGTTCAGTAACTGTTAGCATCTTTTCTGTTGCACCCTGCCTGTGGGTCAGTGTTTCAGATGATGAAATCCCCAGAGGCCTTCCAATTTTATCTTGAGAAATTGTAAAAGATATTTGAAGTTTCTAGTATTACCTAATACCTAGAAAGTATGTGTAGTTAAAAGGGTTTCACAAACAGAAAGATTAAAAAAAGGCACAAAAAATTTAGCCTAACAGGGTGTAGAATAGCGAAGTGACCTCAGAGCTGAACCGGGCACCAGACAGAGTCTGCTGGCACAGATTGCAGCTGTCATTGTTCAGCTGGGGCGTGAGTACCTGCCAGGATCTGTCAGAAGTTGGCTGTGAGACTGAGGAGCCACACTGCTTTCTTTTCAATCCTAAACATCCCTTGTGGCACAGCAAAAAGCCCTCCTCAGGAGAGCTTTGTGACTCAGAGAAGCGGAGAGGGAGTAACACAGCTATCTACCTCTAGACTTGGCTGGATTGCTGCCAGGGTTTTAGTTTTAAGTTAGTTCAGTCTATTTTTGGTGTTGAGAGGCTATTTATCTTTGTTTGCATTGGTTCAGGCAGGTGTCTTTTTCCTATTGTTGTATTGCCCTAATTCAGCCACTAGTGCAAGGCCTGCTATTAGAAATAGACATGAACTAAGATTTCTCTCCTAAATAAGAGATGTGTGAAACGTTTTACATATTTTCTCTCTTTTCTGTTTCATGTTTCCAAATTAATTTCCACTTCCACCAAATGTTTGGAATTCTCCCTGAACCTTTTTTTTACAAACCTTATGATTGGACCATGTAAATACCTTTCCTGGAATTGAGGCGAAAATCAGTTTTTTGCAATTGATTGCAAAAGCAAGATTGGCTTGTTTGATTCTTTTTTTTTTCCAGTCAAAAATCACTGTTATGTTAAGAAAGAACGGCAAGAATTTCTCATTCTGTGAGGGAAAAAAAAGTGTATTTATTTCTGGCAGTTATGACCAAGAGATAGAAGAATGTGTGGAATCCAGTCCTGGAGAAAGAATAACAATATCAGACATGCTCCTTGACCATGAAGCTTCATTAGGACAAAAAAAAGAAAAAAGATTCCCATCACAAACCACCCCTTCCAACCCCCCAGGAAGAGGGCAGCATGACTCTGGACTTAGGAGAAAAGGCTCTGAATGGTTTGCATGTTTCAGGGATGAAGTCATTGGTCACATGATGAGGTAACCACTTATGTTGACTGGAATTAGACTTGGTATTAATATTTTCCTCAAACGCCAGACACTATCTGCCCACATAAGACCTTCTGTATGGTGCTGTGATTCATTAAAGTACTTATCAGTCTTACAGAAAACATTAATACTTATTAGCTTACTAACTAAACATTGCTGTTTATTTATTCATAATTCGTAGCTGCCAAATGCTGTCAAGGTGATGTAAGATGTATGGTTGATAAAATGCAGCTGTGGTTATGCATGTTTAAACACTGACCCCTGCTGGTCACACTGCAAACGTGAAAAGTTTGGGTCAGATTTGACTTTGGTAAAATCTAAACTCTGAAATAAGTTCTTTGTAAGCAAATTTGCCACTTAAGAATATTGAAACATTGAGCTGAAACCTATCACTGTAAAAACAAGCAGTAAAAGCCTTAAATTATCACTGCTTCCAAACTGATTTAGATTTATATTATTTGCTGAGTTAGCCGCTACAAAAACTTATCATTACTTCTAGTCAGAAAAAAATTAATTAATTAAATCTGATCCTGTCAGAAGGGATTAAAAATGTGGGGTTTAGCTGTACATGTGTGGCAACAATACTGCAGATGCCTCCTAACACTACTGTGCCTTGCTAAGTATTGTGTTATCTAACCTCTGTGGCTTTCACATAACACCTGCATTTATAATGAGATTAACTGATCTAAATTGTATTTGGGGGTATCAGTTCAAAAGGGGTTGATCTTGTATCTCTTCACATCTCATTTATGGACGATTTGTGTTGGTCTTTCATAGATTTTGGAAACATTTTTTAGTCCAAAAAGTCATTTTGTCCTTGTACAAAGCAAGGTACAACATGTCTAGAGGTACCAAAGCTTCTTAACCATGGATTTATTTTCACAAGTGTACTGTAAAAACGCAGTTTCATTGTAAAATCATAATAAAAGTAATTATTTTTTAAATTTAAACATGGAGAAAACATTTACATTTTTACAAGGAATAAAGGAAAACAAGGCCAAATTAGTGTTTTCCATATTCATAAAACCTGGGGAAAAAAAACGTAAAAATGAAAGTGCAAACTGAAATTATGATTAATTATTCAGAACAGCAACATGGAAAGACAACAAAATCAAATCCCATAGCCTATTAGCGTAGACGTTTTTCCATCAAGTGAACAACGTCTATGCTGATTTTCATAAAAAAAATTTAAAAAAACAGAGCAACCCAATCCAGAGCCTCAGGTTGCATGTCCATGTTCACTCACGTGAACTTCTAACAAAATATGTTGCTTGTGGTTCTAATCTGATGAAACAAAGGGTGTTAGCATGTGTGAATACTTGTGCAAGGAACCATAAGTGACTTTTTTCCGAAAACTTTGCATTTTACAATTTAGGCCTCATTTTTTTAACACCTGTCATTTTAATGAGACTTGTTTCAAATCTTTGCTTTTTACAAGCTGCCGGTCTATAAGCAGGACTAATTTTAACCACATTTTATGTTCACACTGTCACAGTTTGAAGGCTGCAGCAAGGCTTTTTCTCGACTTGAAAACCTGAAGATTCACCTGCGCAGCCACACAGGGGAGAAACCCTATCTGTGTCAGCACCCAGGGTGCCACAAGGCTTTCAGCAACTCGAGCGACAGAGCTAAACACCAGCGAACACACCTGGACACAGTCAGTGGTGCCTCATCACAATCACACGGTATAATTAGAGATGTTGTTTTGATTCTTTGGATCAGTATGCGTTCACCGTCTGGGTTTATGTGTCTGTGGTTGTGCAGAAGCCATATGCCTGCCAGGTGCCTGGCTGTGCAAAACGCTACACTGACCCCAGTTCATTGAGGAAACACATGAAGTCTCATTCTACCAAAGAGCGGCAGTTACGGAAGAAGGTGAGTACCCCAATGCTAATATAACAGAATAAAGGAGATGTTTTTTTTCTGACGGATCATATAAGCAGTAGAAGGACAGGGAATTCAAACGCTGTGATCACTGAATGAAAATCCTTGGGCTGTTTTTGTAGAGGATCTCAGGAATTTGCTGTCTGAAGCTAAGCTGAAGAAACGAGTTTCACTTTGGTAGCATGACAGCCGTGAACATGAAATAAACCTCTCTTACATACAGAACGTGACACATTTCATTTCATTGTGCTTTCCTTCGTCCTAATTAGCTCTGTGACAGGCTTTTCATCCCACTCACTTACCTCTGTAACTTAACTGTACACAGATGAT
Organism: Poecilia mexicana; assembly: GCF_051168715.1. NCBI lineage: Eukaryota > Metazoa > Chordata > Actinopteri > Cyprinodontiformes > Poeciliidae > Poecilia > Poecilia mexicana. The sequence goes on along the minus strand of NW_028263381.1, from coordinate 13,306,590 downwards.
CATTATCTTTAATTAAAGGTGTGCATGCGGTTAGATGGAAATGACTTGCAGCCAAGTTTGTCAATTTATGCACACTTAGGTTAACAGAGGCAGAAAAGGGTCTCACAAAATTACTGAGTAATGTTGTTTGTCTTAGTGTTTTCCCACTGAGAGCCACTCCATTAAGAGTTGCACTTTACAGTAGTGCAATTTTGCTATTAGGATTTTTGCATGTTAGTGAGGAAAGGTTTTTTAATTTTGAGGTGTGTGTCATCGAAGATGCTAACAAAAATCACGAGGAATTGCGGAGATACATTTTTCTATTTGTTTAAATGTAAGTTAGCTAATTTCAAAGATGTTTCTAAATAAAATCTGTGATATTAAATTTTTTTATTGTCTTCTGCACAAATAAATTTAGTGTTTGCTGAAAGCATAGAGTAAAAAATACATGTATTGACTTTCATACATAGAGATTCAAGAAATGGTCAAAGAAAATTCCAACATGTTCTATGGAAATTTACATGTTTATCACAAAAGTGTGAATCTTTGTGGATGCTTTTTAGATTGTCCTAACCTTATTCTTCTGGATTCTTGCTAGATCTGATGAACACATTTTTCATTAATTAGTAATTAAATAATATAAAAATGAATATGCAATAAATGGGTTTTCGGAGTAAAACATCTTCTGGTAGACAATAGAAAACTTTGTGTAGCAAGTAACATTTAAGAACTTTTTTTGGTGTCTTCAAGTCTGTGATGCTTAATAAAGAGATGTGATTACCTTAGCTACTACATTTCAGCAGCTGGAATGATTTTGCCAATGCAGACAGCTGACTGGCAGATAATCTTACAGGAGGGGGCGTGAACCCTTTTAATGACTGTTATCAGCGGTATTATTTACAGAAGTCGTGGAAAATTGTAAATGATATATGTAACGTTAGAACACAAATGGAACGATAGTGATGTAGTGAACTTTCTGTCAGTGTCTCTGCTGTCCGTATTTGTTTATGTTCAGCCTTTTGTGTCGTTTCTGTAGATGAAATCTTCCACCGATGCAGCCCAAGACACACTGGCCGACTGTCTGACCATTCACCCTCTACATCCCGACATTTCCCCGCCGGCAAGGCTAGACAACAGCTTGAACCCAGCTCTTGGTGCGTCTCATGAGACATACTGCTGTACGTCAAAGTTCTGCATGTTCGCATAAATGCATTTAATATGAGAAATATAAAAAAAATTACAGTCCTGGGGTGTCTGTAATTCCTGTTCCTCAGGTGCAACACAAGGACAGGATTCTTATCACAGTCCCCAATTGACTCAGATGTTCTCCATGCCAGATGACTATAGGTAATTAACAATTATAGTTATTTTTATCATTGTTATATTCATTACATTTCAGTCATTTCTGAAAGTACTGGTAAGTCTCTCAGTTAAACCTTAAATCTGTCAGAAACGCATTTCAAAGCTAATTCTTGCTTTTATGATGAGAAGTTAGCAAAATAGCTTGCTACGTTTTCACCAAGAGGGAGTAAACCACTCAAACAATGGTTGCCATGGTGTCAAGGCTCCAAACACTTGATTAAAATAATCAGTTTTTGCAAACATCCACTTATTTGTTCTTGCATTAAAAGAAAAAAAAAGGATTTCCTTATTTTTTTCATTTCATTTCACCTTGATGCACGTTCATCGTATCGAGAAACAAGGTCTCGTGTTCGAGTCCAGCTTGTTTTAAATAGACATTCAAAACATGTATGCGTTTCAACAAACTACAATCCACACAATGCACACATTTAATTAAGAGTAACTTTGAGTAAAAGACAGTTGCAACAAAACATCAAGAACAGGAGCCGCCACCCAACAATTAAATTACTGTTTGTGCTTTTGCTTTTTTGCGAGTATGTGCAGTGGATGCTACAAGAAAAAGCTTTTCACATTTAATGGCCACAAACATTATTCACTTTTCAACCTGGGTAAAATGCCTCTTCAGTCACTCTTCTCTTCAAAGAACCTAATGAAGGATTTTTTTTTTTTTTTTTGTCCTCATGAGAAGCCAGATGCTTACGGCTCCTCAATGGTTCGGATTGTTCTCAGGACAGCAGTGGGCCAAAGCTTTCCCTGCGGGACATCCGAGCAGACAATCGGCTTGTGAGAGCAGACCTCGCCTTGCCTCATTGGTCTCAACCGCTCGCATCAATGGATGCTATAGCCACCACCAAGAGCTGCCGGGGAATTCCATGAGTGAATCATAAAATCTAGAAAATGCCATCTATGCTCCAACGAGCGAAGGCTGTAATTACTCTTTTAGTTGTTAAATCAGTTGAAAAATCGTTGTTGGATTTTTTTTATTTGTTTTCTTTTTTTTCATCTGATAGTGTTTGTTTCTCAGTCGGTGTTTTGTCTAAAACTTTACCTTAAAATTCATCTAATTTGCATGTAGCCTTGAAAAATTAATACCAGCTACTGTGTCATGTTAAGCAATACTGATTTATCTTAAAGTAATGCCTGATTTTTCATTAGTGCTTAACACATATGTACATTTTAATTTTCCAGGCTAACCTTTCTGCTAAAAGTAAAGTGAAGAAATGGAGTAAGAGTTTGTATCAGATAAAGTGCATTTCGACACTAAAAAGCAGAGAGGGTTTTCTTTTTAGATACATTTTCTCTTGAACACTGTGTAGGGAAAATCTTGCAGCAGTCACGTTTTGTGCCACCAGTTTATCAAATGCACTAAAACAAATTCTCAAAGCTGTTCGCAAGCATTAGATGTGTGTTGACTGGAGTTTGCAAATATGAAAATACACCGAAAGACAGACGTGCTTATCTACCAAAGTTTAGAAAATACATCTTAAATTTGAATAACCTATCAAGTAGAAACAATTAATAGAAATATAATGTATGAAATTACTCAAAATTCATGTGTTGCAGGATATGATTTACTTTTTTTTTATCTTTCAGCCTAGCTAATCAAAGTAACTGGGCAGGACAAATAATGAAGTTGCTGTGCAACAATCAGATTTTGGGGTCTCTTTGTTGTGCTTTGGTGGCAGCTTAAATGAACTAATGACGGATTTACTTCACAGAAAATATGAAATGATTATATATGATCTTAACACACAATATTAATTATAATTTTGGATTGTAATAGATTATTTTCTATTTGTGGAATTAATTGATTGACAGATTATTGTATTTATTTTTCATGCATTTCTTTTATGTCATATCCTGAATATTGAATGATGTTTTTTCACAAAAATGTGGCATTTTTGGCCCTTTACATACCTTGCTGAATGTTAATATTAGCTTTAAGAGCTGTACTGTTTCTCCAGAAGTTGATACAGTTTTACCATATATAAAACTATGATCATTTAAATCCAAATTTCTACATATAATATTGTATTTGATAATATTTCCTTATAATAATGACCAACTGGAGAGGTTTGAAATATATTCAAAGTTGTGTGTGTGTGTGAGAAATGTTTATTCTCAATGAGAATTAGTATTTACTAAAGCTTGAAATACTTCAGGTTTGTTGATGAGCTGATCTCCAGGGACTCCTCCGGGCCTTCCTCCTCCACCTGCCACCCTCTTCCTCCCAGCGGACCGATGCTGCTGAACAACTGTGATCTGAAGCAACTTGGCCAGCCTCCTGATGTGGTGGATCAGAGCCCAGGTACTCCTAGTCTAAAAATTAAAAAAAAAAAATTCAATACACACACTCAAAATATCTAAAGAGCCTGTTTAAAGTGTCCTGCAAAAGTATTCACATCTCCTTTTGTCCCATTTTGTCACAATAATGTCGAAAAAATTAGCATTATTTGTGTTCACTTCCACTTACTTTGACGCCACTAAATAAATAATTGAGTACAACCAGTTGCCTGCTGAAGTGACCCTTATTTATCCACATGTGTATAATTTCATAAATACAGTTTACCTATGAAGCCCTCCGTAGTTTGTTCAGAGAACATTTGTAAACGTATAGCACATTGAAGATCACAGAACACATCAGACGGGTAAAGAATAAAGCTGCATAAAGTATAGCAGACTTACAAAGGCATGACCATCCATTTCAAACAGAGAGGTCAAGCAAAGTGGAGATTAATCTTAGGAGAGGCCAGTGGTATCTCTTGAGGAGCTGCAGTGTTTCACAGTTCAGATGATAGGACATCTTGACGTTGCATTATAAACCACGGACTGTACATAACTGGCCTTTATGGAAAAGTGGCAGGAACAAAGTCCTGTTATGACTTGTATGTGAAAGAAGGTGCTTTGGTTATACAAAAAATAGCTTTCTGGCCTTCATACAAATGACTTTGTAAATGAACAACGCGCATCACCCTTAAAACACTGTCCCCACAGTGAAACATGGTAATGTCAGCATCTTACTCTGGGAACAAAAAGCAAAACTTTCCGACTCCGAACCTTTGGGGTTATGTCTGCAATTGCATTAAAACTGTGCCGACTAGATATAGTAGAAATATGGTACAGTTCAGATATTTTTCTGAGAAAAAAATGTGAAAACTGTGGATCATTTTCCTCCGGCTTAATTGTTATTCTCTATTTGGTGATGGTCTATCACATGAAATTCAAACTATGTGCATAGAAGTTTGCGGATGTGACTTTGAATACTTGTAAGGCACTGTACAAAGGTTTGCATAATTTGTCAATCACTTTTCAGCTGTGCTGTGTCTTTATAATAAGCATTAGCAGCTGATATCGTTTCTTTTCAGTCATAATCAAGTACCTTTCAAATGCATGTCACCTTTAAATAAAACATGTTCCTGCTCAGACTCGGCAGCCACAGAGATCCTGACGAGGTTCTCTGAGATCAAATGTTTGATGTTTAAAAGCAGCGTGAATAAAAAAGGTGGAATTTTCTCCTTCACCCTGAAGAAAAATTCCTCCAGTTCCCGTATTTATGGTAATGCTTATAGAAGCAGGCTTTGCTGCGGTAGTCAATTATCACCATGGCTGGACTTCCTCACAAATAGCCTTTTGAAATGCTTAAAGTGCATTGTAGAAAGCAGTCAAGGACAAGTACTTTATTGCTTTTTGACGTTCTTCTTTCTCACACTGCATACGTAGATCGCTGTGTTTCTGCTTGCAATCTGTTGCAGGTTTTGACGTCCATGTTCAAATTCAAGACGCCTCTGCTGCTCAAGAGTTGCATGGCGGGGATTACTTCTGCATGGTGGACCACAGCTCAAGCAAGGTCCCCAGCATCTATACAGAGGCGTGATGCTACTACTAATACTACTCAGTCGTCGTGGGTTTGCACTGTTTCGTATTCTTTTATATTTAAATCAAATGATTCACAATAAGAACTTATGGGAGAATGTACATGAGCCTTCAGAAATTTCGTGTTTTCTTAATCCTTTCCTACACAGTTTGGATATAACATGAGTACTTTCAGGTGGCATTTTGCACAATGTCAATACTGAATCAAAGCAAAGTATGCAAGAGATGATTTATTACAGTTTTTTCTTAGAAACGTGTCTTGGTAACTATAGTAACAGGACAACCTTTATTATTTGACAGCAGTGTCATACATATTACTTGTTGCTTGAATAGAGTAGTGTTCAACGAGCGCTCCTGTGTTTAGACAATGAGGGAAATTACTGTTTGGGATCACACCAGTGACTTTTAATGCTTTATTACTGCAAATTATTTAAACTTGACAACATGCTTGGCCTTCAATGAAAGCATTATGTAATGCTTCACATTTTTGGACCTCTTCTCTTCCATTTTATGCCCGTATGGTGAGAGAAGGTACATTGTTATAATAATTAATTGTAATGATAGTCTCTTATTTCCAGTTTGTATTTTAACAAATGATCAAAATTCATATTATTTCCCTGTAAGTTCCACAGGATTGGATAAGAGAAGTAAGTAATTTGTATTCTCATATGTTGTTTTTTAATAAACTCCGCATGGAGATTTTAACCTAATTACTCGTGACTCATTTCTTTTTTTTAACTGATGGACATTTTTATATTGTTTTATTCAGTGAGGAGGGGATGGTCAGAAGAAGTATCTTGAGTGCAATAGCTTGGAGATTTAACACACCCGGACCTGAAAGAGGGATTTAAAACCTGCTGCAGCAAGCCTGATCTGGCTGTAAAACACCGCCATGAAAGACAGCTTGTGAAATAAACTGTAATTGAAAACACTAAAATAGCGCCAGCACTCATATAGATTCTAAAATATCTGCTGTGACTTGTTGTTTACTCTGCTGCATACGCCCACTTCTCCAAATAGGGGTTTCTATTCTTTATATGATGGTCATAGGTCACATCTTTGTTGTTGTTGTATGAATTAGCTTTTAGCTGCAATGCCTTAATGCCGCTGTCAAAAAACTTTGCTCTGACGACATAGTCTGTCACGCCTCTCACTCTGTAAGTCTGTAGTAAGTTTTTTCACAAAATGGTATTTGCTCTTAAAAGGTCACTTCAAGCCAGTGTTACAGTTTCAAACACTGGCTTAAAAGAAATGCCCAAACTGCATCAGTAGACAAACCTTCTCTTCATCATAACCAACATCCACAATCAATTTTGGTACCGCTGCTGTGGTATGCCAGTGTCCCTCAGGTTCCGGTTGTTTCTTCCCCGATGCAAGAGATGTTCAGAATACAACTCAGGACCAATTTGAACATCTTTAATTGATTCTGTGTGTCCCTAGACTGCTATTCAAGAACAGTAAAAATTTGGCTTGCATGTGCAGGTAGATGGATGTTGTTTTCTTATTTTATAGCCAACGACGATTTTTGCAGATAGATTAAATTCTTTTTTAAGAATGTTTGGTTAAATGCAAAGTATTTATCTTTCATAAGCCAGGTTACTTGCTTTCATTTAAATGTAATAGAAAATAGGTCCAGAAACATCCAGGGACTTCTTAACAGCAGATTCTGGCACGTCTCTTCATCAAATCTGCCTAAATATAGCGAATGTTTTAGAAGAAAGGCTGATCCGTGTCCTCCTCTTGTTGCTCAGCAAAGAAAAAAAACTTTCTGGACTAAAATAGAAACCAATAGACACAAAAAAAAAAAAAATTAGTAAACTGTATGTACTCCTTTTAAAAAGGCAAATTTATGAAACCCTCTTCATGTTTTGCACCTACATTTATTTTCACACTACTTTGTTACTTGCATTAAAATATTGAATATTTAGTTTAGCAATGGGCAGACAAAATTTAAAAGTTGTATTTGTATGTTGAATGTTTCTTTAAATGATTTTTTACAATCCATGAATGATTTCATCTTGACACTTTGGACATCACTGTCCTGAAACAAACATGTTTCAGCAGCTGAAACTCAAAATGCATGTTTCATTTCATAAATGTGTGTTTCAGAATTATTTATCTGATTTAAAACCAATAAAAAGGCTCAATATGTTTTATTTGTGTTGATTGGTTTCATTATGTCTAGGTTTTCATGGCTCAAAAATACAATACCCTTTAAGAAATCTGAAATATTTTACCACCATCTCTACTTTTCTTACGTGGAAATCCATCTGCATGGGTCCAGTTGGACTCAGTTTTCACATCCACTTAGTTAAAATTAAAAGGACAAACAGTTTTACTCAAATCTTTTACCAAGAGTGTTATTCCTCAGATATATTTCACTAGTTGCTTAGCAACAACAACGACAGCTTTTCCAAAAAGCATCTGTTTAGTAAGTGCTAATCAAATAAGGTCTTATGCTGTAGACACAGGTGGTTGGTAAGGCTTTGTAGTCAGTATAAAGCTGCTAAACAATGTGTCTTTGTTTGGTTGCTATTGTCAGCTTAAAAGTTTTTCATGAATATTTAGCCCCACTTGTGCAACCCGCCCAGATTGTCTTACTTTTAGCATCCACATGTGCAAATAGATATTTTGAGAGGATCTGAATATACTGGCAAATAAATCATAGAGGTGAATATTTTCTTTCAAGGACAAAATATGCAAGTTTTGGAGCAAAGTACAATCAGACAAAGTGAAAATCTGGACCCACAGTGCTATCAATCAGGAAAATTACCTTTAACTGGAGAGGTTGAATAAAATTACAAAATTGGTGAAAGTAATAGCTTTCCTCCTTCCCAACAAAGGAAAAAGAATGAATGGGTTTACATTGTCCTAATTGGTTGTTATTAAATAGGAATAAACTTTTTTTTTATATTTAATTTATGTCTCGTGAAGAACTATTCATTCAAAAGAAATAGGAAGGAAAACTAATATTTACGAATCACAAACTCGGGCTTGGAGACAGCACAACAACACCATGCAGCTTCACTTTTCTAAATAATAACAAACTACGCAATTAGAAATGAGTCATCTGTGAAATTGATGAGCTCATGTGTAAAAATTACACAGGAGCTCTTAAAAATGTTTGAATGCTGTGGCAAACTCTGGAAATATTTTGCATTATGTAGTCTTATTGTGTCCTATAATCGGAGGTGTACTTAAGAAAGAGGGGCACAGCTTCAACATATTCTGGCTCAAGTAAAAGTAAAAATAGTCAACCAATAAATAACTCACAAAGTAGTAAAATAGTATTCCGTGAAAAGACTACTTGAGTACTGAGTAAATGATCAAAATGTCTGATTTAATATTTTAAAATGATGTCATCATAAAAAAAACAGATATGTGAAAATTCTGGCATTTTAAAGATTAAAATGAAAAAAAAGTGTAAACAAATAATTCTAAAATAACTCATTCAAACAGAACAATTTTCTATAACAATATGAACCTTTGAAATCAATACTTAGAGAAGAGGATAACTTCAAATGAATATATTTACTGTTTGTTTTGTTTTTGTTTTCTTATCTAAAAATGGGCCAGGACATCAAATAGATAGGAAATAACCTTAGAACAACAAAGCTTGTGTCCAAACAAGAGGCCTCACTTTAAATCTAGATACATTTCTGGTTAAAACATATTTGTTTGTTGAAGTTACAGTTATGTCAATGTTGCAATATCCAGAAATTTTACTCAAGTAAGATTCTTCATAATATTCCTCAAGTAAAAGTAAAAAAAAAAAGTATGGTGCAGTAAAACTTCCCCTACAAGTGCTTTGTAGTAAATATGAGTAAATGTGTTCAATAAAACACATTTACTCAAGCAAATGTAATTGAGTAAATATACAGATACAACCCATCTCTGAATATAATAAGCATAAATAGCTGAAGCACAAAGCAAAAATAACGTGAATCCTTATCAGAAAGGCCAAATCATAGTCATAGCATAGTAGGAAAAATGACAACAGAAAAAATCTTATGCCACCCAAAAATTTCTTATGCACATATTCTTGATTATTTTTTTTCTTCATGTTTTAAAATATATTGAACGTGTTTCAATGGCCAAATCATTGAAACATATTCGTACAGAAAGGGAAAACGTCTGTATTTTTGAGGAAATACATTTCATTAAAGGAATATATAGATATATTTAGCCTATGTGTGCGCCTAAATCCCCTCCCACCTGCCTGGTAAGGTTGCGCGCAGCCGATGAGTTTTATAGCAACTGTTGCCCAGTGAGGCAACGCCATAGTCCCCGTAGTCCTGGCGACTGTAACCCACCAACAACAACCTCTCGCTCCATCATTACCACCTCCTCCACCATCCTCATCTTCATCAACCAGTCCGCAGCTCAGGTTTGCTTCAAACTAATTTTTTTTGTTTGTTTGTGTGTTTGTTAGCCAGAACGCAACTGGTTTGTCCCGTCGCTGCTTTTTGAAGGAGATTTAGAAGCGCCTCTGGTTTGTGTTTTGTCTGCTGCTGGATAATAGCTGGGGTAGTTTGCTAGCCGAGGGTGTTTCTTTGTAACGTGTTAGCCTGCTTGCTAAGATTCCCTGTGGATACTTACTGTGGTGGGAGAGCAGAAACTACATTTGAGAGCATTAATATAGCATTTAGTTAAAGAGAGGAGTATTTTGTAGGTGTATATTCCCGTTTGAAGTTGCCATGCTGAGTGGTAGCAGCTTTCTCAGGCTAGTGAATGATGCTAACTGGTCAGCTGGAGCAGGAGCAGGTGTCTGTTGTTGCTAGGCTGCTAACGCCAGCGATGCCTTCCTCACAATGCTTGTTGGGTATTCCATTTTGGGGGCTAATGTGGCGGTGAGATCGCAAGTTGGAGTTTCGAGTGGTTTGTGTTTTGTTAACCGGGCGAAATCACCACGGCGATTAGCGAAGGGAAAGTGCTGTGAGCTAACCCTGCTCTGACTAACTGGTTGACAATAGCTAAGCCATTACTTTCCCTTTTGTCTTAGGCACCAAGATAGCTTCGCTAGCTCTCCATCTGCCCTCTTTGTGGAATCAGATGGCTGTGATAAGCTTTGTGATAACACAGGGCTAAGTTGTGCAATGGAACATAAGCCCTAATTAATTCACATTTGTCCATATTTATCGTTCAGTGAATAATTTATCTATCCCGAGTTGCATAAATTACAAATAGCCTGTTTAACGTCATTATTGCCTTGTAGTTTATCATGAAAACTGACTTGAATTAATGCGGATTTTCTTGATATGTGTATAAATGCATACTTCTTTACAATTTTGGAAATTAGCCTTCGCTTTTGAAAAGAGTGTAGGCTAAACATCCTATCCCAGTTTATCCCAGATTAATCTGAATTGCCACAAATCCCAGGTTTTAGTAAGGTTACATTTAAGCCTGTCAAAATGTCAAAGATGAATAAAAATTGCATAAATAACGGTTTAGTTCATTTAATAATAAAGATGCACCAATCAGTCAATTGGAATTGGCCAATTTTCCCTTCACCAGTTCTTACTGGTGATCAGGAAGAGATATACTACTAGAAAGTTAGATTTATTTGTTTTTTTTATCATATTTATTCAATTTCTTTATTCTTTTACATATTCATTACACATCAGTCTACAGGATGTACTCTGATGCCATTTTCTTGTGTTTAATAAAACACAAATCAAGGTTATGGAAAATGTTTTGCATAAAAGGGAAGGATCTCATAATTAGCGTTGGATTTCAAACTACAAACATCTGTAGCACTTTTGTATTATTATTATTATTATTATTTTTATTTTTGCCTTTTCTATGCTTTTGCCCTTAAAAAAATCAAAACGGATCAAAAATCTGAATCGGTGGATCAGAACAGGAAAAAAAAGGAAACGGGTATACGACAGGAAATGGTTGATCAGTTCATCTCCGCTTTATAGTCTTACAAATGTGTTTTTTCCCTTTTTTCTGACTTAAAGATTTAAAAAAAAATTTAAATGTTGCATACAACTGGTTTAAGTCAGCTATTGGACTTACTGTTCTCAAACTAAACTTTGTTAAATAAACAAATTTTCTCTTTCTAGTCGCCCAAAATCCAAGGGCTATTTTCCCCCTAAACACACAGTAAACCAGTTCCACAGAAACTACATTATGTTGGGGAAAAAAACAAAAAAATAAAACGTATATAGCAAATGTGATTCATGACCTAGTTTGAAAACTCTGAACATATGTAGACCTAGAATGATAAATATCAAAATTAAGCACCATTTGACCAAGACGTCTCTGTTATTCTCAAAGCAGGATAGTACATTTTATTTAAGTTTCCCTAACTTTTAGTGTTAAATTCTGAGCCAGTTTCTCTTTCTCTCTTATCTCGTTATTTTAATAGTAATACTTTATTGATTGATTGACTTATTTTAGAGCAGGTTTCTCAGTGTTGCATCACATTTACTCTTGCCTGGGTCCACTGGGTCTATTGTTCACCTGTTCAACCCTCTGATTCCCATTAGGAAGGAAAACAGGTGTGTGTGCGTGCGTGCGTGCGTGCGTGCGCGCACATGCGAACGTGTGTTTGCGTGTGTGCGTGTGTGCGTGTGTGTGTGTGTGTGTGTGTGTGCGTGTGTGTGTGTGTTGCAAGATGAGGGGAAGGAAAGAGAGAGCAGGTGCACCTCCACTGGCGTGGGACTCCAGACCGTCCCAATTTATCTTAATCTGTCCTCGACAGAACAGAAGAGCTATTTAACAGTAAACAAAGAACAAGTAGTTATGATCTGAGGTGTGAGTCGTGTTGCTGCTCATTGTTGGAGAAACACCTGTTTAGTCGGACCTAATGGCACAGGAGCCGTTTATAACCGAATCACAAAAAAAAAAGTCCAAGGAAATGATGTTTATTTGTTGACGCCTATCGAAGCTAAATTGGGTCACCCCTCCGCCCCTCTTGACCACATACACAAACAAAACAGGATGTTAGGAACTGCCAGTTATCAGATCATGTTACCACTTACCTGTAGTCCAGGAGGGCAGAAATAGTACCATGCCACCTGCTGCCTGGATCCTGTTGCATTTCCAATCACTTAAAGAGGGCCTGATTAATTCAATTATTCCACCAGCCATTTTCATGGCCTTGCTGCATGTTTGCTTTGTAATTTTCCACAACCTTCCTTATAAACTGTTCATTTAAGAGAAGAAAAGAAAAAAAAAATGTCTATATGAACCATCTGTAGAACCTGCAGTGACGAGCACGCATCTATTTAAAGTTCTTTTCTTTCTTGCCAATTCTTTTTTTATTTTTTTTATTTTTTTTGCGTTTTATTCCGCACACCAAGTCTAATTTAAATCTGTAAGATTTGTCTTGCGTTGTGACGTATACCAATGCAAAGTTTCTTGCATTAAAATCGGCATTAGAGCGCCTCGCGTCATAACTCACTTCCAGGTTTCTTTTGTCATTTTAAACCCCCATCAAAACAAACACTCCTTTGCATACCCTCCACCTCTTCAGCTCCAAATTACATCTCCCTCCACCTGCTTCGCTGCTATACAAACACCTGATCAAGTCACTGTGAGTTGGAGGGGTGGGGGGGAAGGAAAATCCATCTCTGATGCACCTAGTCTTGTTCACGTACTTGCATGTCTTTGGCGTTGCTCATTACACTCCAACTTTGTCATGCATGATCATTACTTAGGCAAATTGTAGTCCTTTGTATTTTCTGGTAGCTGCGACTGTGAACCTTTTGTGCTTCACGATTCTTTTTCTTTTTTTCTTTTTTTTTTCTTTTTTTTTTTTGGGCTGGGATGTAAGCAGGAGAAATTGAAGGGAGGAAACTCAGGGCAAAATGCTGCACTCCTTGGTGGCTTTTGTTCCTCTGAGTCTTTGTAGGGCTTGCACTTGCTCAGTGGAGCACGGCATTTAAGTGGGCCACAAGGGAGTGCCTGAATGGTGTGGCAGGAGGTGTGTGTGCCTGTGTGTGTGCGTGTCTTTGTGAAGGGGGTTGAGGTGAGGCAACAAGGGTGTGCTGTGATGTAGGGGCTCCTTTTCTCAATTAGATGGACTCGGCTGGGGCCATGTACTTTAGATTTCAAACTACACTTTGGAATATGATTCCAATTTTCTGCTCCCTTTGATTCCTATTTTTTTTTTTTTTGTATTAAGATGTCGAAGGTTATGCGTTTCAGGTTTGAAAGGTGGCACAAAGTTTTTTTTGTTTTGTTTTTTTTTTTTAAACGTATCCTATCTCTTAGTGACATCAAATTGATCTAGGAGGGTCTTGTCAAAACTTGTCACAGTTATTTATGAACTTCCAGCCCACGGAAAACAGCCTGATACCTTTTGTACCCCAACAGAAAGGATGGGCAGGTAATGAGATTCATTAGGGCCGATTCATGCAACCAGAGAAAACTGCAGTCACGCTGTTATTTTCACTAGCATTCTGTTGAAAGGACTTTAAACTGTTGAAATGGCCTGACAGAGAAATATTAGCAGTTTTGAAACTGTTGTTGTGTAAAACCTACATACACAGGAAGGTGGATTTTGCCCACTAGACAGCTTCCCAAAAGTGTCCAAACTGTTCCAAAGATGTTATCTTGATGACTGGTCTATAATAAGTAGTATTTCCCCCTATTATTTGCTTCTTTTTTTTTCTTTTTTTTTTTATCCATTTCCTGTCAGGTCACAACTAGTTTTAATGTTGCTGCCCCAACATGAACAAAGTAAAAGTCTGCAAAAATGGGTGCAGTCTTGAAGGTAATGGAAAGGGGCGAGCTGTCCCAGGAGTGATTTAGAGCTCTAAGGAGATCCAGCTTAATTAACCAAGAGAGGCTTGTTCATGGAAACTGTGATGGGGAGGAGATGGCCTTTCCCTGGAAGGAATGGGTGATGGTAGCCACACTATTATTAACTCGCAGACATGGGCTAACCTTAAGTGTGTCCTCTTGTCCTTCCCTGCAGATGTGTTCACTTGAACAAGGATAAGTAATTATATCACCGACGTGCTGGGCTTTTTTTTTTTAGATTTGGAACACACAAACATCTCTGAGAGTTTTTCTTTGTTCGCGGTGTTTAGTCAGAAGTGACGTTGAGCCTGCAAAAGTGCGGCGCGGCAGAGGAAAGCGAAGCAGCATCTATTTAGAGTTAGTTAAATATTAACTTGTTTTATGGCTGCGAATGTGGAGACAAGACCATGTGCCGGTGATGCATGAGTCCCTGAGAACATTGCGTACCACGGGGCAGAGACAGGTGTTTAGGTGCAGTTGGCCCGAGCTGCTTTTTTTTTTTTTTTTTTTTACTGGCATTGATTTGGACAAAACAGATGAGGTTTATGGTGACACTCCATGTTTCCTGTTCTCCCAAGATTAGATTCTAATTTGGCCGTTCCTGAGCAAACTAAAACGTGGGTAATTGCTTACGTTTGCGAGCAAATATTTTCTTATGCAACACCTGACAGGTCTGACTTTTGGCGCACGGAAGTCGATGAGGCGTCGAGTCTGTATTTGCCTCGACGCAAAGTTGAGAAGCATTTTATGACTTGCTTCTCAACTGCTTCATTTAAAATGAAGCATTTGAAAAGCAGCGAGGAGCAAGAAGTATTTGTGAAAAAGTTCTTATTGGTTATCAGGGATCAGCTTTTTACTCTATTAAGGTCATGATACTGTCTTTATTGCGCTGTAAAGTTGATTCACCTCTGAAGCTTGCAGGTTAAGACAGTCGTGTGAGTTATTATTATCAGCCCTACAGAAGGTCTGTTTTCTTTTTCATTCAGGCGCCATGCAGACCCCTGAAGCAGGCGCTGACTCCACCTCCACTGTCCCTCTCCAGACCACCGTGCCTGTCCAGCCTACCGGCTCCACCCAGCAGGTGCCTGTTCAGCAGCAGCAGGTACGTCTCGGCTCGATTTGCACCTGCGCGCTTGCAAGTTCTTAGCAAAATTTTGCTGAGTAATTTCAAGCTTTTGCACCTTATTTCGCCAGGCGCAGACTGTTCAACAGGTTCAGCATGTTTACCCAGCACAGGTGCAGTATGTGGAGGAAAATAGTGGCGTCTACACCAACGGCAACATGTGAGTCGAGGTGTTTCCCAGCTCTGCTCTTGCACATCTTCAACATTCAGCCTTTTTTGAATCCCCCTCTTTCCTTCTTTCAAATTTCTTCAAGTGATCATTCATGTCACAAGCACATGATGTTGCAGAGAAGCACAGTTGTCCTTTGTTTATCTCCTCCTTTCTGGTTTTTCTTTCTTGAGGTTTACAATCAGATGTCTTTTTTTGCATTCAGTTCCTTGAACATGACCACAAGTAGGCCAGTTTTTTTTTTTTTTTTTTTTTGAAGTGGCGATTCTATAAAAGGCTCCCCTGGGTCTGAAAAACAAGGTTACACACATAATCAACAAACAAGCCCAATCTGTGTTTTTCCTACTGTTATAAACGCTCACACATCGGCGTATGCACAAACACGGACAGACAGACTTCTGCCTCCGATTGAAACATTTACGTAAGGGGAGCTGGTGGGTGATGGGCGAGCAGCAAACTAATGTCAACATAATACAGGTTCTTGAAGCATGCGCTCCTTATATTGCATCCCCCTTTGAGAGATTCTGTCTGCTGCAGCTTACCAGAGACCTGCAGTCATGGAGAAATTATGTGAAACAGAACATCTGAATCAGTTTTTTTTATAGTTCTCTAAAACAATGTTACTGTCTTGCAAAAGTTGGAGAACTTTTTTTTTATTATCAAATAAAAATCTCAGAAGTGTGGCATGGATTTATTTTCTGCTCCTTTTATGCTGACACCCTTGTATAAAATCCAGTGCATACAATTGTTTTGGGAAAACCTTAAGGAAGGGACTGTAAAAAAAAAAAAATCATGGAGAAACAGCAAACATGTAGATGGCTGTGCTCTGGTCAGATTTTTGGACTGCATACAGAATTGTATTGTTCGGTCATCCCAAGCACACAATCCCCACCATTAGGCAGCATCGTCATGTTGTTGGGAAACTTTTCTTTAAGCTATTTTAAAGAAAAGCATGTGGACAGCTTTTGTCCTGTCCACATCGAAAAGTAATGTTTTTTGTAAAACATGAGCTGTACTTAAGAGACAGTAATTTAAAGATTTAATTTTGAAAAACAAAATGACCTTTTGATTCTGCTTCCCTTGCCAATGCTTTGTTTGCTGCAACCAAAGCATAATCCAGACACAGTAAGGGCGATCATATTTTTAGCCACTGCCCAAATGTGCATAATGCACATTATACACGCTGACCTTTTATGCGACTCAGTCAGTACATCTATGCAAAGAAAGACGGACATTAGCAGATAAACGGTCAATAACCAGGATATGAACTCACACAAGTTGTGTTCATCATTTCTGAAAAGCCCGTCGTTTCATAACAGCGTTGATGCTCTTTTGAATAGTCGTCATAGCGATGTTATTTGTCTGACTGCCGACCTCTGTTCTGAACAGAAGAACCTACACGTATTCGGAGCCGCAGCTCTACAGCCAGAACAGTGGAGGGAGCTACTTCGACACGCAGGGCAGCTCATCGCAGGTGTCCACTGTGGTGACGTCTCATGGCATGACCAACAACGGAGGGGGGAGCACTGGAGGGATGAGCATGGGCATGGCAGGGGGTCAGGTAATCAGCAGCAGTTCTGGGGCCTACCTGATGGACAACGCCGGACCCCATCCTGCCACCCAGACGGCACGAGCCTCTCCGGCCACCGTAAGTGACACAGCACCTGGAGGAACGGGGCCTTCGCGTAAACATTTGTGTGCTTGGTTGTGCATGTGTGTTTTTACTTCTAAATAGTTATGTCTTTACAGCAACTTTCACATCTTCCTTGATTTTAAAATAAATCAATAAAACCTTTCTGCCCTCATCAGTTTAGACGCCGTCTCCATTATTCTGCATCAGTGTTTGTTTTCTGATCCGGAGTAGTTTAACAGTCTTGGAAATGGCCCTTGATATTAAAACTTGCGCGCTCACGTATTCGGTAAACTACAAAGGCTGCATATAATGATCTAACTGCTGTAAACATTTTCCTAAAAACTTTATGTTTATTTTTAATTTGATCTATTTGGGGGTGGAGGGGAGTAGATGAGGTGCTGCGGCAGAATGATCAGACAATCAGTCTTCAGATGCAAACACTCCTTATTAATGCTCTGTTCAGATACGATGGAGTACTCAACACAACAGCTACGCTCTGATTTGAGCCTAATTTGGATGCTTATGACTGAAGTTTCAGCACCACTTATGGAGAGTTGTTCAGAATCAACTTGATTTGCTCCAAACAAAAAAAAACAATCATCTAAACCTGGGGACACATTACACTATTTTCACAGTTCTGAGTGGAGTGAAAAGACTTGGAGTTTACTCTAGCAGACTGATTTCAGCAGATTTTTCTTTAAACGACCGAGACACTCTTAACTGCACCGGATGAGGGATCACGGACTACAGGATTTAGAAAACTAACTGCGACAGATTAAGGGATAAGCAAACGTATGTGGTGGTAATAAGACATCCTCATATTTATAAAATACTTACTTGTTTATTTGAGAGCATTTTTACATTTGCTAAAAATGTAAAAATAAAAAAATAAAATTATTGACATAAAGGCACCTCATTAGTTCCTGCACCTTGTTTTCTACTTAAATATTTGAGTGTCTCTCTATTTCTATTTCCTTTTTTTTGTCATTAAGTAGTTGTACATGGTTATTTGATTCAGTTAGTCTTTACATTAAACACCAACAAAAGTTAATAATAAAGTTATTGACGCTTTTATTTTAAAAAAAAAACCCAAAAAGAAACGGCTCACAGTTGATGCTCTTTCTTTTTTCATTGGTTGTTGGCAGCAGTTGTTCTGTTATCAGTTCCCAAGCTTTACTCGCATCAGGTCTGACCCATTTACACAACACTTGCACAGCGTTAGGCATGGATAATCTTACTTACAACCAGTATACAAATTGTTGAACATAGCTTGGGTCAAACCTTAGCTGTTGTGTGTGTGTGTGTGTGTGTGCGTGTGTGCGTGTGCGCGCGTGCGTGCGTGCGTGTGCTTGATGAGTCTTTTGTTTAAGCATTTTAAAAGGATGGTACATGTTTTGAAGTGTTTTGGTTTTATGCACCAGGACAGGATAAATCTGATCTGGTCTTTTAACAAGTTCTAAAATGACTAAAGATCTAACTGGAAATGTGATATACTCTCAACAGGTTTCAAGCTTTTTATCATTTATTAAGCAAAGCAAAGGTGAGAATGCCTTGTGAGTGGAGAGAAGTGCATCTCCTGATTCTGTACCATATAAAACTACTTTTGGCAGTAACTGATTGGCAGCAACAATTGATTGCTGATCTCTTTCCTTCCTGGCAGTGTGGAAACACAAACTTGATACACCAGCATTATTATTTTTACAAGTCCAATCGCTTTGCAACAACTAGCTTGTTACTTTGCCTTCTACGTCCTGTGGAGCAGCATGTACAAGTTTATCTTCATTTTTCCACTATGACTTTGTTTTTGCTTTGAGGATTTGGGGTGTTTTGTGTGTTTTGGACACATTCGGTTAGACTTACATACTTTCAGAATCCGTCAAGACCAGATCATTTTTATGCCCTGATTCATAATCTCTAGATTTGAAAGTCGCTGTACTTTCTTTTTACAAACCCTCCATCTGTCCTGTGGTTTGTTTATATTTCGTTATGAAGGAAAAAAATGTTCAAGTGTCAAGTATTCCTGCTCTGCTTGGGGATTAGTGGTGCTTGCTTTGGGATCTTTACTAGACTCTCTTTATTTATTTACTTATTCATTTATTTATTTATTTTTGCGTAATGCCAGTAAAGTGTTTGAATGAGCTCTTTAGTTTTCTTGCTTCAGTTTTGATTTCCTCCCCCTCTTACATTTTGTTGTCCTGTGCTTCGTGGTTTATCAGATTGAAATGGCGATTGAGACGCTCCAAAAATCTGAGGGTTTATCCAGTCAGAGAAGCTCGCTGCTCAACAGCCATGTAAGTTGCTTTCCTGAACGCACGCTCTTGCCTAACCTGAACTTTTGCAAGTCTCCCTCTTTTGCTGTTCTGCCCTTTTCTCATCTTTGTAGATCCACGTGTGTTGTGGCGCTCGCAGGTTTATGTTAGTGTTGCTTTTCAAATCCATGGCTGCAATAGAAGCTTTTGCAAAGCTGCCATGGAGCAGCATCAAGTTTACAGAATGAAACCAGAAGTTTTTAGGGTTTTTGTGAAATGGTGTACAGAGGTGAGTTAAAAGGTACATCTTTTCCTCTTGTAGCTCCAATGGCTGCTGGACAACTACGAGACAGCAGAGGGAGTTAGTCTACCGCGGTCCACCCTCTACAATCATTACCTGCGGCACTGCCAGGAGCAGAAACTAGACCCTGTAAATGCAGCATCTTTTGGCAAACTCATTCGCTCCATCTTCATGGGACTCCGTACGAGGCGCCTCGGGACGAGGTCGGCTCTTTTTTTTTTTTTTTTTGTCTTGATTTAATATTTCAGTTTGCGTCTTTTCAAGGTTTCAGGTTTATTTTAAAACCTTCGCTGTACATCAACTTCTTCCGGTTTTGTTTTTGCAGAGGGAACTCAAAATACCATTACTACGGTATACGAGTGAAACCAGACTCGCCGCTCAACAGACTTCAAGAAGACATGCAGTACATGGCGCTCAGGCAGCAACCAGTTCAGCAGAAACAGAGGTAGGACCCATTCGTCCTGCAGCACCTGCTGTGATACAAATCATAGTGGTTAGAGATAATAAGCTTTGCCATGTGGTTTCAGGTTCAAGCCAGTGCAGAAGTTCGACAGTGGCTCCGGAGACAATTACACAAGCGGGGGGCAGCACCATCCTGGAGCGGCAGAGCAGACAGTCATTGCACAGAGCCAGCACCACCAGCAGTTTCTAGGTCAGCAGCTTTTCAACTAAGCTAAATCGCTGAATTGTTTTTTTTTTTGTTTTTTTTGTTTTGTTTTTTTTTAAGATAATTATGATCATCAGTCATAGGAACAAAAATTATCTGTCTAATTGCATTAAATTGGATTAGATACTTTACTTTCCCCGAGAGGGAAATTATTTTGTCACGGTACGTTTTACTACATCAGTCATCGTAAACAAAGCGAAACGTAATTTGCGATGTTTAAAATGGCACCTGACGTTCGAAATGTATGAAATAGAAACAAATGGGATATTTAACTCGACAAAAGCAGCGAGGGTGAACTTTTTCTTAGTTTTTCTTCACAGATCATGTGACTCTGTGGCTCATTTTGAGTCATGTAGTGCTTATACAATTTTTTATTTATTTATTTTTTCCCCAACAGATGCATCGCGGGCACTCCCTGACTTTATAGAGCTGGACCTGGGACAGAGCAGTATGGAGAACATCAGTCCAGAGGATGTGAAAGCTCTACAGTCCCTTTACAGAGAGCACTGTGAGGTGAGACAAAAGGAGAGTGTTTGTTTTCTGTGAAAGGGTAGCAAATCATGACACCCTTCTTAAAGATGAGCAACCCACGAACAGGTCTGGGCTATTAATTTTAATAATCTTGCTTTAGTGGAGCCATTTAAATTATTTTCAAGGACTTTTTTTTTATTTATTTTGTTGTCCTTTCTCTAAGTCTGTTTTCTATCATAAAGTTAACCTTATTGGTAAAAGCAGTTAATACTATAAATATCAAACATCTTTTAAACAATTGACTAATTAGGTCAAAAACTTAGTTTGTAGATATTTCTAGCTTAGGGTTTTTTTTTTCTAACTAGTTTGATGTTTTGTGTCAGAACTCCCCTGATGTTCATCCCATTTAGCTGAAAAAGCACCCCTATGAAGACATTTAAAAGTTTTTGTTTTCATAAGCTATAAAGTTTTTATTTTAAAAAAAAAACAAAACTTTCTCGATGTGTTTCAGGCTATCTTGGATGTTGTTGTCAACCTCCAGTTCAGTCTAATAGAGAAGCTGTGGCAGACGTTCTGGCGTTATTCTCCTCCTGACACAGTAGAGGGCGCCACCGTAACAGAAAACAGGTGGGGACTGGCTCTTTGAGACGTGCCTTGCTGCATGGGTTTGCATTTATTTCAAGGTTAATCAGATTGTTTTAGAGGAATGACTTGTAACTGAGGTTTGCTCCGTTCTGCAGCAGCATAAGCGAGATTGAAGCGCGGCTCCCTCGAGCACAGCTTTTGGCGCTGTGCAGGAACGAGGCCGTTCTTAAGTGGATGAGCACCTGTGACCATTTAATGTACCAGGCCCTCGTGGAGATCCTGATTCCTGATGTCCTGAGACCCATTCCCAGTGAGCCACAGTCACGGACACCTCTCAGATTTACCTGATGAAGCTGGTCATGTAGTAACTGTTGCGGTTCTTTTGCTCCCAGGTGCCTTGACTCAAGCCATTCGCAACTTTGCCAAAAGCCTGGAAGGTTGGCTTAGTAATGCCATGAATGCCATTCCACAGAGAATGATCCAGACCAAGGTGCACTTTGCTGTAATACTCATAGTAAATTTGTTAAATTTATACTTGAAGTTATCATTTGTCCATAACATGAGCTTCTTGTGTGCATTCATGTCGCAGATTGCCGCTGTTAGTGCCTTTGCGCAAACGTTGCGCAGATATACATCGTTGAACCACCTGGCTCAGGCGGCACGTGCTGTGTTGCAGAACACATCCCAAATCAACCAGATGCTGAGTGATCTCAACCGCGTTGACTTTGCCAACGTACAGGTCCGAGCAGTCCCGAGCGCTCGTCTCCGTCACGCGTGTCTTTTCTAAACCCCCCCCCAAATCCGGTTTGTTCCTCCTGCTGCTGTACAGGAGCAGGCGTCCTGGGTGTGCCAGTGCGAGGAGGGCGTGGTCCAGCACTTGGAGCAGGACTTCAAGGCCACCCTGCAGCAGCAGAGCTCTTTGGAGCAGTGGGCAGCCTGGCTGGACAACGTGGTCACCCAGGTGCTCAAGCCTTACGAGCACCGGCCCAGCTTCCCCAGGGCAGCCAGGCAGTTCCTGCTGAAGTGGTCCTTCTACAGGTCTGGGAAGGCCTCCACCGTTCAGGCTCATTGAGGTTTTACAGCATTGAGACATTGAGCGTTAAGGTGTTTTCGTTTTTCTGTGTAGTTCTATGGTGATCAGAGACCTGACCCTGCGTAGTGCTGCCAGTTTCGGTTCCTTCCACCTGATCCGCCTCCTGTATGACGAGTACATGTTCTACCTTGTGGAACACCGGGTGGCTCAGGCTACTGGAGAGACGCCCATTGGAGTCATGGGCGAGGTACAGCTGCAGCATCTGCTCTTTTGGATTCTCTCTCCTAGGATTCTGTCTATTAATCTACCATTCTTGATATTAAATATCTGTTTTGGATACATCTTTACCAAGCGCTAATATCTGCTCTATTTATCGCTCTCTTGTTTCAGTTTGACAACCTCCACACCTTATCCCTTGCTAGCATCGATAAAGGTAAGCCAAAAGTAACTAGACAGCACAAAACGACAAACTCCACTTTATCATATACTTTGCTTATTGTTAACCAAAAAATGTCTGAAAACTTGATCGCACAGATTTAATTCAGCTAATTATTATGTTAAAACAAGAAATTCAAGGCTAAGAGAAAAGGAATACAGAGAATGCACAACTATAATAAACAGAAAGGCAAACTGTGAATATTAGAATGAGATATATAGACCAAAATAATGTTACTTTTGAAGTCCTTGGACAATACATATTTTAGAAAGAGTCTTTGAAACGAGCAAAATGTAGCAAGAAATTAGATTCCTACATGTTTCCCATTTAAAAATGCCAGACTTTTCCAGACAGAAACCCCGTCAACACAAACATATTTAGCAAACCAGACGTGTTTTTCAGCATGCGGCCTCAGTTTTTATAGCTAAAAACTTGTGAAAATTTGGGTGTAGTGATGGACTCGGCACTGAACCTTCAAAGACACGTAAAGACAATTACAAAGTCAGTCTTCTGTCATCTGAAGAAGATTTCTACAGTGAAAGGATTAATTTCCCAGCAAGATCTTACGATAAGAACATCTGAAGATTTATCTTTAGTCACAGATTACTGCAACAGTATCTTCACAGTTCTCCCTAAAAAGTCAGACAGCTGCAGCAGGGGTTTTAATGTTTTCTGTAAACTTTGAAGTATTCGATCCAAGAATACAACGCTGAGGACTTTTTTTTTTCTCTCTCTTTTGTCCATGTGCTACATTGCTCTGCCCAGACGAAACTAGCGGGATGGACAGTGACTTGGAAGAGGACACAGAGGACTCCGGAGAACCTCTCGCCAAGCGCGAGAAGCCGGAGCACGAGGTAATCCAAGTGATCCAGGTTGGGGCGCTGGAGGACGGGTCCCACCCTGTGGTGGGTGTCGTCCAGCACAGTGTTCTCCACTCGCTGCAGCAGCCCCTGCAGGACCACACCGAACACATCCTAACGCCCTCTGCTGGGACTCCCACCATCCGCCACTGCAGCACCACAGGCAACACGTATGCCTCCGTTTGAGGGTCAAAGGGCACAGCTTCACCTTGTCTGCCTAGTTTTACCGTCCCACTCTCCACGTCTCTCTCTCTCTTTACGTCTAGATGTCTGCATCTTTTTACATGCGTTGTCTCTGTTTGCGCTCTGCCCCGCGTAGCGGGTGGAGGAGTGACACTCCGGCCAGGATGTGCTCTGTCCTTGTCTGTTTGGATTCTGGATGTGTAGTCGCCTTGTTTCAGTCTGTGGAAGGGACCTGG
This sequence comes from Poecilia mexicana, assembly GCF_051168715.1. NCBI lineage: Eukaryota > Metazoa > Chordata > Actinopteri > Cyprinodontiformes > Poeciliidae > Poecilia > Poecilia mexicana. The sequence continues at coordinate 13,282,676 of NW_028263381.1, read as the reverse complement.
AGGAAAAGGGACTCGAGTGCGCCGTTAAATGTTTCCTCTTCAGACGCGACTTAAGGCTTCCGTCTGTCCACGCGGACGGGTTTTATCCCTTCAAACTGCTGATGTCTCAGAGCTCAAATCCACGTCACTAGTCCCAGTAGAGCAAAACGCATCGAATCACTCAAAATCTCCACCTGTTGTACATAGTTTTGCTGTTCTTTTTTCGATCGACACTCCTCCAAACTCATGGTGCTATCATTGTGCTTTGTTTTTCATGGAATTTCTTTGTCTTTTCTGATTTCTGTCAACAACGCTGATAGACTTCCGATTGAGCGAGACGTTTCTGAGTATTGTATGTAGCTAGACAACAAAGGGTCAGATTCTAGAAATGATGGGGAAACTTCGGTTTGACAGTTATATGGTAGCCACTTGCACAAAAACACTTGCATCTTTTTAGTGATATTAGAAGTAAAAGAAAAAAAAAACCTGTACTGCTGCTTTTGTGTATACAGATGAGATTCGGGATGAAATGGGGGGTGGGGGGAAGCTTTTTTTTTATGCACCGCGTGCATAGTGCTTGCCTTTTAGATGCCTCGTAATGTGGTTTACGTGACGTGATCTTGAAAGACTCTTGGCAGCCGTTTTCCCTGCTTTTACAAGTTTCTTCTCACTTCATGAAATTCCTTACGTTTGCAGTGGACCAAAAAATTCAACCAACAGAGGAGGCTAAGCGCGAGTCTCTCGATGCCACACGGATGCTGTTCCCTGTCCCCGCAGTGCCATGTCGCGACGCAGAATTAAAAAAAAAAAAAAACTAAAAATGGGAAAAGGAAAAAAAAAATCTATATAGAATGTCAGGGATTTAATGTACCTCGGCTTTATCATAGTGCCTTATCCTTAAATGCAGCTCGTCCGCGTAGTCCTGACCTGAGGTTGCCCAGCCGCAGATTTGGTTTCTGGTGACTCGTGGCTGGATTTGGGCTGGCTCATCAGTTCTTTGTTGTTGTTTTTGTTTATTTGTTTTCTTCTGAACCTATCTGAGTCACAGTCACAGTCTTAGCCTTGTCCTGCCCTCGCTCTGCCTTCTTGAGGCCTATTTCTCGCATTTAGCCTTTGTCATCGGATGAAGTGAGCGTGTGTTTTGCGTGGGTGTGTCTTTGACTTTTTCTTGGGTCTGCGCTGTGCTTTTTATGTGCTCATACGCCCTTCATCTTGTGTGCTTGTGTGTGTGTTGCGTGCGTGCGTGTATGTGTTGGGAACACATCCATCAGTCACCCTACCTCAAACCGGTGGTGCCAACCCTTTGATGCGTGCAGCACAGTCACCAAACCTTAATGCACACACACCACTGTACTGCACAAATCTCAACACGAAGAGAAAACCTGCATTGCTTTTCTCTCACCTCTGATGTACTTTGATTTCAGTTTTTAGCCCATAAAATGCTTAACCCTTTGTTCCCTGTTTAGAGACCATCTTTGTACAGTGGACCAAAAGTAGATATTTTCTAATATTCAGAGATATAAATATATATATATAGATATATATATATATATATGTATAGTATATAAAATGATGATACACTACATATATTTGTTGCTTTTTACGTGTTTGATCCGATTGTTAAGACGTGAATGTTTCTTTTGGTAGCTCATCTGTAATTACTTCATTGACTGTGAAATATGAACAGCTTGGGAACTGCAGCGCCTTGCCAAAGTATCCTCGCCTCCTTTCACATTTTGAAACCGTACTACGGCAAACTTCACTTTGTTTTCTGTCTGGAGCTCTCCAAAACCTAAACTGGTGCATAATTGTAGATGGGTTGGAGTTTACACATCTGAAAAGTGTGGCCTGCATTGTTGTCCTGCTGATTTGTCTTTTGCTGCATGTAGAGCTGCATGTCTGTTGGGTTTTCCTCTACCAGCTCTGACAATCTTAAGACTGGATTTTCGGCCCATTCTTCTTCGCAGGTGGTTTCACACCTGTAGCTCGTTTACTTTGGTCAAAATCACTTGATGAGTTTAACTTTTAGGAAAAAAAAAACTCTAAACCTACATTCAGTCTGTTTATTGGTTGCATGTGTTTAACCTAAATGCAAATACAGGAAGCAGTCACTGTGTTCTGAGCTGGTAGGAATCATTAGTGTGTTTCTGGCTACTGTTTCATGCAAGAATTATCTGAGCAGTATGCAGAATGCTGTTGAATGTTACATGGCGGCTTTTATGCTTTACAAAAAAGACTTGTGGGTTTTGTTTGTTAGCTTGTTTACTTTGCAGCGTCCCATAATGCAAACCTGACTATGAGAAGGCGTTTGGCTCAAAGTTGCAGCCCACACATGGTGGCTGTGTCAAATCCCATTCACACCGTAAACGAACCGCCACATCTACCACAACTGGACCAGAGTTCACCTTTAGACAAGCTCACGCATCAGTTGCAGGATATCATTGAGGGTATCAGGGTGAACACACACACACTCCAGATTTCTGTTGATCCTTTTATATCATTTTCTTCCTACTTCAGTTATGCACCAGTTTGTTTTAGTGGATTACATAAATCCCAAATACATATGAAGAAGTTTGTGTTTGTAATCCGACAAAATGTGGAATTGGTGTGAGAGGCATAAATACTTTAGCCAGGCATTGTATTGTAACCTTTGAATCCTTAGACTACAACTATACTTGAACTGTTTTAGCCTTCTACGTTGTGGGGAATATTGAGATTAACCTCTATGTGGAATTTTTGTTTTTTTGTTTTTGTTGCTACACACATTTTTGCCGTTTTTTTTTTTTTTAATGCTCGTCTGTAACATTTCTCCACAAAATGTTTATTTATTGATATTTATTGCATTTCTGTTTAAAGTGCTTATGGGTACGATGTAATGGCATCTGACGATAAATCAGAAATTATCCCACTGCAAAGTGCAAACCTACTGTACAGAAAGAGCAGAAAGTTGGTTGTTTTGTTTTATTCTTTGTATTCTCTGTAGGCTGAATATTTGTGTTAAAGAAAAGGGGGAGTAGTAGCACTGTATTTGCTGTAATTACAAACCTTTGTCTTGCTAACAGTGCACAGGTGGCTTGACTTTTTTTTTTTGTTGTTCAACTTAGATGGGCCTCAATATTGAATAGGGTGGGAAAGTGCAAATACATTGTGTGATTTACGTTAGCGAGTCAGCGGACTCGACGGTGTTGTTCGTTTGTTGGGGGGAGTTTTGAAAAGGAAGCCAGGTTCGTGCTGTCTTGAAATATTTGACCAGATCTAGAAACTGTCCACACTTAGATCTGGCTTTCTAGTTTTATTTGTTGGGAATTGTTAAAAGTCTCAAAAAGACAAATGAACTATGCTTTGAAGGCCTTTTTGTTTTCTTTCTTTCTAACCTTTTTTTGTACCCACTTTATTCTTTAAAAAAAAAAAGAACTGTTCAAGTTCAGGCAATAAGTGGAGACTGTGGCTTAAAACATGAGAAAATGAAAAAACTGTAATGGTTCATCTCCACATTCTCTCAACTTGATGAATTAAAGAATACTACTCTATTTAAAACTTTTAAAAATGCCCTCAATCTTGGTTTAAGTTATAAAAACCTTATTGTGTCTCCGACATGGTTACAGTTCTTCTTTTGCTGTTCTTGAATTAATCTCAGCTTCCTTGTCATATATTTTTACCAAACAATGTGGATCGTGATTTTTATATTTAGTGCCTGAACGGTGTTTGTTTTGTTTTTGTTTCGAACTCAGTTGTGTGCTCTTTAAATTTGAAGTGCTTTCTGGTTGGGTTCAGCTGCTGGATATGCTGTTCTCACCAATCTAACCATCTCACCCCCTCACCCCACTATTTCATTTTCAATCAGATTGCAGGTGTATCTAAAAAAACATTTCAACATTATTGAAAAATGTCTTTTTTTATTTATTAAATGCAAAAAAAAAAAAATTAAAACTCATAGATTCATCAAACACTGAGATATTTTAAGCATTTATTTCTGTTAATTTTCACGTTTTTATCTTACGGCTAATAAAAACAGAAAAATGCTGATTTCTCAGAGATCCTCCCTAGATTCTCTGTGGGATCCAGGCCAGGTCTGTCTGCTGACCAATCGAGGGCAGTGATGGCCTCGATTGGCACCTTCCCATTAAAGCAGGTGTTAAAACGTTTGGCAGTGCGGGCAGGAACAAAATTCTGGAAAATAGACTCTGGATCTCCATTAGGCTCTTCGACTTTGGACTTTAAAAAAAACAAAACACATGGCTCCTCAAATAATCACTGGAAACGTTACACTGAACTTCAATTTCAAAGTGACATTTAAAGTTTACTTAACTTATTTCCTTTCCTAAAACAGGGCTTTTCGACCGCTGATGGCTTTGGAATGTGAGAGGTGTAGCCTGTTGTGTACCTTCTACTACACTTTTTTTCTTCCACTTAACTTTTTCACTTAGCTTAGTTACTCCACTCAGAAAAGGCCAGATTCTTCATGTGGTCTTCACCGTGATTTTGGAAGCCATCGTTTAACATTTCTATATTTAAATTTCTTTCTTAAAACAATTGATCTTTATGTACTATTTGAAATTACACAGAAACTGAATTTTGTGTTTTACTTTGGCTGTAAGATATCACCGGAATTAATGGAAACACAATGCATCATTGTGTCTTGTCTATGCTTAAATAAACCTTTTTTGTTATTATTTTAATTTGTTAAAAATGCACCTGTATAGTTCTTGAACTGAAACCTGCCTGATGTTATTGCTGCCAGTGGTATAGTGTTTGATTTGTCGTTAGGAAATAAAAAAAAAACCAATCCGGTTCCAAATCCCTAAGTTTGAATAGAAATCCTGTAGAATCTCCTCCACATGAACGAAATAACAGCTTCACTGAACCACAGAAAACTCCGGTGCCTTTCATTTCGCCCCAGCTGCAGCAGATGGCCTCAGTGGTCACTGGGTCCGAGGTTGGCCAGACTTGGTCTAAACAGCAGTCATCACACTGGACAGGGGCTGCCAATTAAAAAAAAAAAAAAAGACTGCAGAAGCATTATGAACCTACAAACTTTGTTGATGTATAGAAGTGTTAAAAGCACCAGGAGAGTTCCCGTTTTAGTACAAAAAAAGGAAAAAAAAAAAAAAAAACTCCTCAGACATTGTTTTCTTCTGATTGTGATTTCTTCTTTGTCCAATGATATTTTCTGAATGCTGTGACCTGTTTTTTGAGATTCGTTAGGTGCCATTTGACAGTCTGGTGAGTCGTGGCCATCTGTAGCACGCTGCCCGATGCCGGGACAAGCGTCGAGCGGCGGCATTTGGAGAAGCCTTTTAATTCACCAAAATGTGTATATCAAACTAAAAAGAGAAGTTCTATTTATTTGTTTCCTAATTATTTGTTTATTTAGTGAATATTTTATCGGATATGTTGACTTCAGTGCTTTTCGTGATTTCTTTCTCACCCTTTTTGGATAATGTAACAGTACCTGATATAATATATACAAACTTCACGTGACTTTCTTTTTCCTGTGTTGAGTTTGCTCCATACATGTATATTCTCAAATTGGCAAGCGAACCGACGCGTGTTGTGTATTTTACAGGAAAAAAAAACAAAAAAACGAGGACGATTGGGGGACTTTTATATCTACAAGGACGTTATCATTTAGTGTGTCGTATTAATGATGATAGAAACTATTAAAGACACGTAGTTTTGTTTTCTGAATATTTCAGATCTCAGCTCAGGCTAGCTTCTTAGTGTTGGTTTCCTTAAAAATTTGTGATTTGTCTTTGCAGTAAATAAACGTTTTCTTGTTCACCCGTTGTCCCGCCTCGTAACTAAACGCGTATCGTCTGGTTGGCCCGTTAGTTTTTATTCGTACATATAACCACCAGTCATTCAAACTCCACATATTCAGCTTTTATTATCGTTGTGAAGATGAGCATGAAGTAGTGTTTTCTGGAAGTTTTACAGCGTTCAACTTGTGTTTATATATATATATATATATATATATATATATATATATACAAACACACATTTATAATGACCAGAATTATAACTGTAAAGGTAGCAAAAGTGTATAAAATACTGCCATATGTGTTGGTTAACAGAGATCTGAATACGTGGTGATCATGAGGAGCAAAACAAACCAGAAAACTAAACTTTTAATGAGCAAAGTAATACTGAAACCACCTCAGTCTGGTCATCTCACAAGAACCTCCAAATGTATATTTGGCATCATTATGGCTTTCACTTCCTCGCAGTTCCTTTAACACTTTTCCAGCTGCTGTTTAGATAAGTCTATTACCCAAGTCTGTCAGTAATTCCAGCCACTTTGATGTTTAACCACTCAAACCACTTTCAGCATAAAAGACTTAATTTTTTTTTTTTTTTTTTTTTTGGGTCAACAGCAAATTTTTTTCCTTTTCTACAGAACGCAGTAAGAAAAATATCAGCTATGCTAAGAATATATGGATACAGCTGAGTAAACACAAATGAAACTGATAAAGTGCTAATGGACACCTAACCAAAACTTGGTACTTCTGTTGGTTTGTAAATATTTTCAGTACTAATAAGAGTAAAACAAAGCAAAAAAACAAAAAAAAAACCAAGGTTCAAAACATTTTGTGGTAACAGTTCTGAATGATTAAAAAAAAAAATACAAAAATGGAGCTGAAAGATTCTGAGCTCTAAGTGGGATTTCTGTGTTGTTTTTTTGACTATTTAAAAGAATAGAAACTTATCACTGAAATCTTTTTTTTTTTCCTTTTAAAGATTACAAGAGAATGAGTAACATACAGTTTTCCATACAGGCCCTGATCTGAGAGGGAGAAAAAGACTTTCTTGTTAGAAAGTCTTTTCAGCCCAACATACCAGCAGTATACTCAAACTACAAATACATTCAGGACAAACAGACGAGAAATTACAGTAAACGGATTATTAAGGATATTTTATGATTGTAGAAACATTTTTTTTATTGTTTTGGATAAAGACTTTGCTTTACACAATGTTAACAGAGGGACGACACTTTAATTCGCATGATGCTGGTAAAATGTTTTCAAAAAATACTGTGATGTGCTCAATCAGAAGGCGTCCTGATATTTAGTGATTATAATGCTGACTGTGTGATTTCCAGTTTGGAGTATACCGCCGGCCTTTAGGTCCTTTCTTCAACTACGAGCTATACAACATTCATATGATTGCAATCCTCCTTTAGCACTCCAGGCCTACAGATGGAGTGGTCAGTCATGAGTATTTTTTTTAAATGTATTTTTTTTTTTTTTACATTTTCTATTGATTCCCCCGCCCCTCTCCCATTTGTATTTTCATTTTTGTACAGTTTGTTGAATGTTACTTCAATCAAGAGGTTGAGGGTCAGCTATGGGCATGGTGTGCAGAACTTCGTCAAGAAGCTGCAGAGCTCTGTGTAGATGGATTTCGATCCAGCAGGGGGTCTCCTTGATGCTTTGCCGCGGGTAGTCGGGCCCCCAGCCTTTCACGAAGCTCATGCGCAGAATGCACAGCCTACGCAGGTCATCCACGCCGATTCCCGCCGCTGCAGACAAACCTGAGTGGACAGAGCAGACGGCTTCATCACTGTGAGGCAGAACGGCGCACAAACTCACTTCTCCGCGCATTTTGACAAAGTTAAAAACAGTTTTTGTGTGTGGCATGAGAATGTCAAACAATGTATTTATATAAATTTACTGAAACTGGCATCAGTAAAAACCTTAAGGAGTGAGAATGTTAAAATGGTCAAACAAATGGCTGTTTCTACTCTGAAAAAAATGTCTACCCACTTACAAATTTCATCCATTCCTGCAGTTTTATCAAATAATTCAGATGATCAAAAAGTGTTGATTATTGCTTGTTCACTTTTACACAGCCAAAAGTTTAAGGATTTATATGGGCCAGTGGCTCCATTAATATCCTATATAGAATTCTGTGTATGCAAACTTCTGGTTCCATCTTCATATGGAGCCTTGATGTGTGTTTATGTGTTCTAGATGATTAGATGCTTCAAATTAAGATATCCAAAACTTGTGATAAGTCATAATAACGCTAAACCTTTAAAGCCTAAAACGCCTGCTCCTTTATTCCGTCTGGTTTTTCCCTCTCCTGCGCTATAATTTACTTGGTCGCAGTGCTTTGAGAAAGGCCCTGGTACTACTTAAGGCTCAACCCCCCACATGTGGGGATAATGACAAGCAATCATAGCAATACACTTGTTGGAGGCCAAGTGCAGCATTAGGAGCACTCACTGATGGCAGGGGCGATGCCTCCCACTGAGCCCGGCCCCGGGATGTTCCCAGCCACGGCTGCCGCCTGTGCTGCAGCTGCTGCCTGCGCCGTCGCCGCCTGCTGCTGCATCTGCCTGTGGCACTGGCGCAGGTCGAACACCTGTCAACATTCAAAGACGCAACATCTGTCTGAGCAAAGCGGTTCTCGATTAAACAGGGAGGAAAAGATGAACCTGCAACAGGAAAAGTCAAACTCTAAGCTGTAATTTTTCTACATTCATAATCTATTAGGATTTAAATGCATTGATGAAGGTCCATCCTTTTCAAGAAATACATTTCTAGTTGATGCTAAACTCAAGGTTGGGCAAAATAAAGCTGAGGCTTCATAGAAGAAAGAGAAGGCGCTCCGCTCTCACCTTGATGTAAGCACTGGGGTAGATTTTATGAACGGCGTCGCCCGGGGCGCGCCCGGCTTCTCGGTCCAGATAGTAGCTCTGAACGAACACTGCGTGATCGCTCAAACAGCGCACCCACACGTCGCCTTCACCTTTGCATTCCAGCTGCACACCTTTGCCGATGTGGAGCCTAAAGATACAAAGAAATTAACATCTTAGCCGCCGCGCGAAATTACTGCTTTAACAACCCACATCAAAAATGATATTTGCTCTTGCCTTGCTCTCTCAATGTTCTCTGTCCTGTGGACATTGCTCAGCTGGCCCAGGCAGAAGCGATCCCCTCCCGACGGATCCACGTAACCGTCCACGGTGACTATCGGGCATGTGGACGGCACCTTGAACGTCTCGCCAACCTGGACGTCCATCTCGAAGTACGCAATGGAGCACCAGTATTCTGGAGCTGCAACGAAAGACATCTTAACGTCAGCTGCTTTTGCACTTCTGGCATTTCCATTGCCTCCAACTTTATACTCACCTGGGTGGTTGGATATAGGGGGTTGGAATGCAATTTCATTGGTAACAGGCCCTGGGGAACATAAATTAGGAACAACAATCCATCAGTAACAAACCTGATTCTAAATACACAAATGGTTCTGCTTCATCTACAGCAAAAATAATAATGAAAAAAAAAAATCATGAATCTAAAACCCATTAAAAATACCAACTGAAAGTATGCAGTTAATTAATAAAATGTTAATAATCAAATTAAATGCAGTAATGTGGAGCCCCTACGTGAAAGCTTCTAGTCAAACACATTCATGTCTGTCTGAAATAACATCAAGACACAACTGACCTACAGCTTATCTAATCAACTCAGATTGTAACTTAAATGACATTTTTGCTTTAAAAGGGGAAGCAGATGATAGTAGTAGTCGTCTAATCTGACTAAAAACATTTCGCAAAGCTTGTTCTGCATTATCTGAAAGATCATCTTACTGCAGTCTCCGCACTGCTTTAACTGCTGCTACACTTTCAAGTCATTTACATCGCATCTGATTTTAATGCATTTGTTGCATGAAGAGCGTTCAGTTCATACTTATGTCTTAAAACTGCAGCAGAATTAAAGATTTCTTTTTTTGTCCATCTTTTTCCCCATCCACTCACAGTAATGGCCCGTGTGAGGCATCGGGGGGTGATGCTGTAGATGCCCATTCTGGTGTGGTGGCACCGCTGGGGGGAAGCTGCTGTTTCTGCTCCAGTTCGGAGTGGGATCTGTAAGCACATAAAATAAGACACTAGTGTTGGCAAGTAACTTGCATAGAGATGCAAACAGAACACTCGAATCGAGCGAACCCAGAGAAAACGCGTCATTTTGAAATGGAGACGTTTGTATTCTTTTCGCTTTCGTCAACATCTTTAATGCAGCAGTCAGTGTGATGTTAGCTTAGAAAATCAGGAATAAAAAAAGAAACACCTGATATTTACACACACTATAAAAATACACTCAGTCTCCAACATTCCTATTTTCAAGCAATAAAATCTCAGTTTACATAAAGACAACCTTTAAATAATTACTTTCAAAATGTCTTAAAAAAAAAAGTGGAAATCCTCAGGTGAAAATGTCATAGCAGTGTAAGCTTCTGATTGGCTAATTCAGAACATTTGGAAATGAGCCACACTTCAAACACAAAGCTTCTTTTGTGCAACCTGGAAAAAAGTTTCAGGTCTGTCTATCCAAACAAGTTAAACACCATAGGACTGTCCAGCATTCATCAAGTTCAGGAAGGAGACGGGTATAATTTAAATATATGAGCATTTTAAGGCATCAACAAAAGAAAAAAAAAAAAAACGCTGGTTGAAGCTGGTTAGACAGAAACATCCACGGTGAATTGTGGATGTACGTGACGACTATTGTTAAAACTGGAGGGAAAAGAGAGACACCAACTGAAGAACGGAGGTTAAAGCGTCGCTTTGCTGCAAGATGGACTGAACTACCACAGGAAAAAACTGATGGCATCATAAAGAGAGGACATCATGTGGAAATACTGAAGCAGCATTTCAGCCAGGAAGTTAAGTTTGGGCATCAATGCGTCTTCCAAATGGACGGCGGCCTTAAGTGCATCACGAAATTAATTCCAAAGGGGCTCAAGGTGAACAAAATCAGGGATATAGAGAGACGTTACAAAGTAATCCGAACCACTTTGAAATTTCACTTGTTTTTTTTTTGTTTTTTTTCTTCAAAGTGGGATCACGGTCACTGCTAAAAGTAACATACTACCTACTCATTACTACTTCATACAGCCCCACTTTAAAAAGAAAAAAGAAAAAAATACACCAAAAACTTTGTTGTCTCAGTGCTTTAGATTCCTACCAAAACATTTGCAGTTTCCCATAGTGACACAGAGTAAGTACATTCCAGATCTATTTATTTATATATTTGTATAAAATTTTTACCATCTCAAGATTTAAAATATTGTGCTTTTACACTCATCTCTGTTGTAATTTACTTAGATTTCGGAAAAGGACCTCAAGATCGTGCACTTGTTGATTTGCAATAAACTGATAAATATAAAGTTTTTTTTGTTTTTTTTTTGGGGGGGGGGGGTTTAACCGACTATCATCTAAAATCTCAAGTCTGTGTCATTTCTCACTTGAAGGTCCAGCACTAATGGTGGAGAAAGCAGAAGAGGAAGCTGAAGTGCTGCCCTCCGATGGGGGCAGTAGAGGGTTGTTGCTGAACGTATCCGGGGGGACGGGCCTCGATGGAGGGTGCTGGATTGTCTGCAGGTGGCTTTCAGAGCTGGAGTGCGACTGCTGGTTTTCATAATCAAACTCGTCTTTCACTATAAGAGGACCTGGCAGGAAATGACAGACATGATTAAGACTGATGAACGTTTACAATGTCGCTGACGAGGAAAAGGAAAGCTTTGTACCTGAATTTGAAAGGGTCAATGTTGATAAGTCTGCAAACACATTAATAACAAAAAAACAAAAAAAAAACACGTGAATCAGTTTAAAATTACTCTTACAAGCGTACAATATCTGTTCTGACACATGTTAATCCATGTAAAAATACACTGTAATCTCTTAGTGCACCATTCTAAATTTATTGGCAAGTTGAATAGCAACTACATGACCAAAATTGATGAACATGTGATCTGAACTTACCAATTCCCGGAGAAACAACCCTCTCGTAGTGGTACGGGTTGACACAGACGCTGTCGCATTTCAGGTCAAATGCATACTGGCAGTACTTCACGTGTTTTAACTCATTCTTGTGGAGGTCCGGCCATCGCCACAGTCTGGCATAGACGACATGGGGGAAACCTTTACGCCCTGCAACCTGCAGAACACAGAGGAGTTTCAAATATGATGTAAACGAACAGCATCGAGTGACGCCTGCGAAGGAGGCACTATAATTTACCTGTAGGCGTCCGTCCAGAGTTCGCTGTATGGTTACGCACTTGCTAGGGTGAGCCCCGTTTGTGGTGATGGCAGTAATTAGAGAATCCAGCTCATCCTTCTTCTCCTTCAGCTTCTTGACAAGACTCTCAATGGCCCGCTTTGCAAAGCTTTCACTTTCCCCTCCCTGCCGGTGGCACATGAGGCTGTGCACGATGCTCAGGCAAGCGTCGTTGCTTGTAGGAGTGTTTGTGATGGACATCTTGCTTTGTAGTTTTCAGGACTGGGTGGGCTTTCCAGCTGTGTCCTTTATGTGTTGTTGTTGTTGTGACAAAGAGAAATTATTCCTCTAACCAAAGCAGCCCCCGTTTAGCCACCTAAAACAAGGAAAAAGAACGAGAGAGCAAAATTTTATGACCTCAAACCAAAATTTTAAAGCAAAATATTTTTTTGAAAAATTAACATGCTCAACACATCAGCAATTTACGTGTTTTTTTATGTTTATTTTTTTTTAACTTATATTAAGATAATAGTGACAAAGAAGTTACACTTATCTTTAAAACAATTAACTACATTTAAATATAAAAGTAAATCTCCATTTTTTTTTTTTACTGAATGGAGTAGAACTGCGTGTACAACACAATGATAGTTTCCAGTTTCCAGCCACTAAATGTAATATGTACAGGAATTATTTTAGGATAGAGTCATATTGTTGTTTTTCTTACATGGCATGCATCTAATATTATCTCACATATTCACATGTTTACATTAATTCAATGTAAGTGTAAAGGAATATGGTCCTGATTTCTCAGAACCTCAAGCTACATCTTTATGAGGCCTAAATTATTCTAAGTACCTACAAAAAATAATCTAAGGTTCGAAAAGGACTAAAATGGGGACAAAATAAAAACACCTTAAGATATTGTGTCAGAAATAGTTGAATAAAACCTATAGCACAGAACATTTTAAGCTTAAATTTATTCTTTTTAAAGGCTAGTAACTTAAAAGCTACCACATGTGTTTAATTAGGAAAACGTTGTACATAATCCTGGAATAAAAGAGTTAGCTCTTTTCAGAGAACATGGACATACCAGGGCTGTACAGCAAATGCAAGCTCTCTGTTAACGTATAAATAAATAATTATTAAACACAAAAGCTAAACTTAGTAAAATGTTATGTAAATTAAAAGTGGCAACCCCCGTACCACCGCTGTAGTCATACGGCGATCCTCACTGGTTCACAGAAATGAACACTTTACCTGAACCAGCTGACAAATTAACAGATATATGAAATGATTAAAATTACTAGCAGAAATTCAGCAATTATGATTTTAAACAAACAATATTAAGAATACTTTGCTAGTGCTACCCAAGGTGGCTAATCTAAGACACCCAATAACGAAAAGTAAGGGGGAAAAAATAAAGCTTACTTTGAGTTTGTCTTGAATTATCCTGGTGTACCGGTATAATTTATGATTATATGTTCGGATAAACGCACACTTTTACAAAATAAGCCACAGCAACACAATACGGGGTTACCTAGCATGGCTAAGCTAAGTAGCTCTGTTAGCGACGGCTGCTATTTAGCCAACAAATAAAACAATATATTCAATAAATGGAAGCAGTCGAAAACGAATCTGTTTACTTACAGTAATTCTCAGAAAAGCAGCGTAGATCCACTCGTAGAAGATGGAGTCAACGAAGCTTTCGCTTCCTAAAACCTGACTGGCTATCTTACGTTTTGGTTATTGTTGCTAGCTTGCTAACAGACCAACTTGACGCTGACGAACCTTTCTTTCTGTTGTTCCCGAAATCCAGCATCTCACGAAGTCGGACGACCACTAACTAGTCTTCTCCGCACACGTTCACCTAATCAACCTACAACACTTCATTGAAATGCAACCAGGATTTTTATGCCAACCGAACACAGATGAATGCCTTATTGGCCACGAAAATAAACAAAATCTCTCCTCCACCCACCACGCTCTGACTGAGCCGTGACAGGCGTGGCGCTGCGGTGCAGCTCGCTTCGCTATACGTTATGAATGCTACTACACAGGTAGGGTAATCACGCTGAGTTTATGTTAATTATATTTCTATTATAGAACAAAATAACGTTTTATGAAATTCACAATAAATCACAGATCTGTGATTGTCAGAAAATCTGCTCTTTAATTGTTTTGATCATACTGCGCATGTGCGGATATGTGGGATTCAGAAATACCGCTCTGAACATTTTCTGTCCTCCATGTTTATATAGCACTAATTTTCACTACGGATTCATTATGTAAACATTGTTCTTCTACAGTATGAAAAGATGACAGTACCTTGTGAACCTGTGCAGAGCCATGTTACCAAAGTTAAAATCCTCTCTCAACTATTAAAACGTGGTTAGATGCTATCCTTGTAAAATGCTGTATGAAATAAAATAACAAATAGTTCCACAAAGAACTGACTTGGTTCTTTATATAATCAACTATTTTTAATTCACACAGGGTTATGAATCAGTCTACACACACCCTTAATATTAGTAAATGTCTCCCAGGGAAACCACAAGCTTTTAGATGTCAACAACACCTCAGCATTTTCTTTTTAATATGTAATCACTCCCCTTTGAACTGGTAGAGTTTATTTAAAGTATACAGCCATCAAACTAGCTCAAAGACTTAGCTAAATAAGGAATTGTAAACTCCCTATTTAGGAGTTTATTGTAAGAAAACCTAAAATATATGTTTAAAAAGTATTGCTTTATTATTTCCACAAAGATGTTCATGCTTTTCTTCAGTTGTATCCACTCTATTTATTTATTAGGTACACTTAGGTAGTACCGGGCTGGACCTGGTCTTTAGTGATCTTGTGCAAATTGTAGCCTCAGTTCTCTGTTTTAGGTGAAAGGAGTGGCATCCTGTGTGGCTTCCTGCAGCAGTAACCCATCTGCTTCAGGGTTCTATATTTGCCTTTCTATCATCTCAAACTAGTCTCCATGTTCTTCTTTAACCTTTCACATCAAAGAGGTTTTTATTTTTTATTTTTAAAGCTCATTTGTTATTTTCTCTTTTTCAGGCTGTTTTCTCTCATACCAATCACACAAATGGGGGTGAAAACCACAGAAGACTAGTAGTTTGATACTTTCAGTACCAACAACCATGCTGTGTTCAAAGTAACTTAAATTTGATCCCTTTTCTTTCCCATTCGGATGCTAAATTTCAACTTCACCACGTCCAGATGCCTTTGTGCATTGAGTGTCTGCCATCTGATTAGCTTATTCACTATTTTGGTTTGACAATTGAGTAGCTACCTAAAAAGCTTCATACAGGTGAGCGTGGACTCGGTGCTGTTAGTTGCAGATCAGCCTGTTCGCTGCCTGGATTTCTGCCCTGCATATTTTGCTGCTATTAATCCATATGCTGAGTGAAGATCCTCCACACTGGACAGAACTTGAGGGTTGTTCCTGCTACCTACTTCCAACTGTTAACAGCAAAAGCTAGGTGATGATGTGGAGCGAATATTTCTTTTTCCATTTGTACCGTTGCCGTGGCTTTGTTAAGAGTATAAGCATGCCATTGTCAGAAAAGGAAAATGGGAGGGTTCTGAGTCCAGCGAGCAACCTGATGTCATGATTGTCAATAGGACATGTTGGTCCGGGAGACCAGGAATCTGACACCACCTTCTCACAAATACTGCCACTTCGAGTGGCGTCTCACCCTGAGTGATGGCCTACAAGACTCCAGGCTCTGACACCTCTTTATCAATATGGCATGGAAGCGGACCGAGAGTGGCCCGCCAGGCATGTGGCTGTGGAAGGATGGGGATTAAGGTTGTTAGATGGAAGCGATGCGATAACCTGACATTGGCATGGTGTGCACGAAACAGGAAACTGAATATGTTTGTTTTTCATATATCTTATTTTAGTAAGCACAATGCTATTCACACCAGTGTGTGACACAAAACCGGGATGTGAATTGTTTCTACAAAGAAAGATTTCATAGAAGCTGAAAGTCACATTGGATAGGCCAAATAATTACTTTTTCTTTTTTCTTTTGTTTTTGAAAAGATGCCCTGCGGGGTTCCACGACACTTTGAAAAGCCTTCTGTGATCCAAAATAAGAAAAACATGTTTTCTACAAGTTTGGCAAGCATCTCGGAGAAAGAATATTACATTTGTCTACTTATCTCAAATGTTCCAAGATTCCCCTGGACAACCTCATAATTTACAGTTTTGTAGTAAATGCATAATTTTCTTAAGCATCTTGGCAGGCTGGCGTTTTTCATGTTTTTCATTTTCTTTTCATCGCTTGACTTTTTCTGGTGTGTATTACAATAAAAGTTCTTCTCTTTTACAAGTCAGATTTCACCTCTCTTGCAGGAGATGAAATCAGAGTTGTACTACTTTTGACCTTATTCGCTATAAAAATGACAAAACGTTCTTTTTTTACCTACAATTGCTGATCTGAAATTATAACACCCAAAAATCCAAACCTGCTTGTTTCCCACTTTTATTCATTATGCAGTGCCTTACAAAATGATCCATACCTGTTAAACTTATTCATATTTTGTCACTCTAGAGCCAGAATAATTATTGAATTTTATTGGGATTTTTATTTTCCAGTCCTATGCAAAGTAACACACAATTGTAAAGTAGAAATTTTGTTTAAAAAAGTTGCAAAACTGAATCAGATGTGTATTCTGAGTCAATACTTTACAGAACCCTTTGGCACTGTAAATAGTCTTTTTGGGTATATCTCCAAAACGTTTGCACATTTTGGCTAAAATATTTACAGATTTTTCTTTTTAAAGTAATAATGGCAATGCACAATTAATAGCTGTCCATCTGACATTAAAACTAGAGTAATCATAGGTCCTTTGGCTAAAAATCCCAATGTACTGCATACACTGAAATTCATAGCTACAATGTGACAAAATGAGAAAAAGTACAATGGTTTTGAAATATTCTGAAAGGCATTTTAATACTGTATAAACATGGCAATCCATTGCAATATATAAGGATAAACTGAAGTGCTTTCAAAACACGATGAAAGGCAAAAATGCATATGGAGCTGTGGTAGGCTAACATGAAACACTTTGTTGCATCAGTTCAAAGTATTTCTGTTCTAAATTAACAAAACACTCAGGGGTTTGCCTTTATACAGCTGTAACTTTCCATCAAGTTTTCATCCCGGATTTACAATTAGTCCACTGTATGAAATCTCTGATTCTCTGGAAACAAGCACACGAGCATGATAAAGTAGATTGATAGATTTAGATCTTCAACTAAAAGTCTGTTTTTCTCTGTGACGTTATCTGCAGCCGCATTCTGCCACCACCATCCCCTCATACTTGTGGTTGAAGGTAACCACTCCGTTATCGTGATAAAGGAGGGAGATTGGCTCCAGCTTTGTGGGAACGCAGCAGGCAGCAGATGCTCGTTCGGGGCGCCTGAGGCTCAGCCGAGTCTGCACTATGGCATGCTTGGTGGGAGAAACCTCTGAGGTCATGGGTGGGCTGCACACGCCGTTGCACTTGTACGCTTCATACCCCAAAGGCTGGATAATCCACGAGTCCCAGCCGATGTCTTTAAAATCCACGTAAAGGGGCGACCGCCTGCATGACTCGGTGTTGGCACTGCGGCGGATTCGAGGAGGCGTGTCGTAGATAAGATTGGACCGCACCTCCAGGGCAGACTGGTCGTCCAGCTCATCCTGTTCCGGGTGTTCAGCGTTAGGATTTGCAGGGTCATGAAAAGATTTCTGGCTCGTTATCACGTTATCAGGAAGGTCATTCTCATGCTTAATCATCTGACTCAGCTCTCGTCTGTCTTCTTTGTGATCTCTGCTCTGGTCATCTGAGAACACAATTATCACTGGATTGTGTTGCCCCTCCACTCTCCTGTCAATATCAACCTGTGACACACTTTTGCCACTTCCTGTTGCTTCTCTCGTGGCCCCTTCCTCGTCTGCCCCCAGGTTCTCAATGTGAACCTCCAGCCTATGAGTTGTGCACCCTGACTTCTGCCAAAGTGTCACCACATGAGTGAGGTCAAATGACACCCAGCTATTATCTTTGGCATGGATATGCTTTGTCACCAGTTCCTCCAAATCCTTCATCGCCTCCACCTCCTCTTTATCCCTCTCTCTCCCTTCTTTCCCCACCTCTTTTGTCCAAACAACACCATCATGTACCTTGTAGATTGTCACCTTGCATCTGAAGCCGGCATGTGGTCTTTGGGCCTTCCGCACAAGCATGAAGAGTCGAAGCTCAGTCATTGTAATTTGCTCGTAGTGTGGCATGGAGATATTGAATAGGAGGGGATGTATCCATACACCAGTGGCTCTTATACTTCGGGGGGAAGAATCTGAAATCAAAATACCACAAGAAGTATCTCAATGTTGTCTGTATGGGTTTACCCTAGTAAGCTAGCATTAATTTGTTGAATTTTCACAAAAAGATGGTTTTGTTGGACACGCTACATGCAATACTTAGAGCATCTTTCTTTGATTTTGGTAACTCAGACTGTTCCATCATATCCAAGACACAATCTCAAACATGGTCTTATTTTATCTAATTTATCTAAATACCTCTAGATCAATTTGTTTAAAGAAGTTTGTACCTTCATTCTTGAAACTGCGCACAATGTCGGCAGACGGCATTGCAGTGCGGTCATTGGCAAATCGATTGTAGAGCTCCAGCATGTACTCTGGAAGTGGCTCTTTCTGGGCTGTAGGAGTCCAAGGCTGGGACCTTAGCCTGGTGAGGTTCAGTGTTGACAGAAACTGGCTCAAAAAGTCCTGTGCACTGTGGAGAGGACTGTTGATCACATCCATGCCGACGGATGTCCTGTGGTAAGTCTCTGCAGATTTGATTGGACTGCTGCGGCTCAAGCCAGTTAACGCTGCAATCACAATATTTAGGAACCCAAGGTTTGAGAAAACCAAAGTGGTCATTCTTGAGCAGCTGAAAGGTTTAAATCCAAAGACAGACAAGCATTTGATGAGAAAATGTGGATCTCTTGGAGACTTTCCTTCATTAAAGTACAGCAGGTTGCTGAAAACAGCTTTGCACCGGTTTATCTTGAAGTTTGGTCGTGAGGGCAGGGCAGGGCTGCTCTGCTGACATGTTTGGAGATGTCGCTAAGGCCCTGCTCTGCCCTCCTCTTTCTCACCACACCAGGGACTTATGACCATCCATACACTCATTTGATTCTAACCCCAACTTACAGGGACTTCTGATTAGAATCACTGAGCTGACTTTCAATTCAAACTACAAGCCACCCTAAAACTGCAAATCCTCTGCTTGGATTTAATTAAGAATTTAATTTGGTCTACAAACCATGACACAGTCTCTTATAAACAAACTTGTAAAGCTTGTAGAGTTTTGTTGTTTCTCTGTATTTTCCTCCACAGTGCATTTTGGAAGAAATCTACAAGCACATTTGCAAGCACATTTAGATCCCCATAAATTCTAATTTATCCTGCTGCTAATAAAAACTTGAACCCAAATGCATTGATTTAAGCCTTTAGGCTTGAACATGTACATCTAAGCAAGATGGAACCACAGACGCATAATGCTACTGTTACCATGCTTTATGTTTGGCACTGAGTTATAAACTTGAAATCCTTACCATGACTTCCCCAAATATTCTCCTGGTTATTAAATACATAAACCTTTTCTGCATAATTAATGCCTTGTCAATGGGAAAAGAAAGAGCAGATTTTGGAGATGGGACTTTTTTTCTTCAGCACCAGGATTTGGGTCCAAAAAAGCAGAACTAGAAAAGCAGCAGTAGTATCGCTGAGGGTATTTGGTGTTTATTCCAAATGAGATGGTTTCATGGAAATAAATGGGGAACTATTCATAACCGTGGTATCAGGTTTTCGCTGCGATTTTTATAATGTTTTTTGTTGGGGGTTTTTTTATCGCAACATACTTAATAACACAACAGGGGGAAAAAAATAATTTACTCAAAAATGACGATGAGAGGGCAATAAAACACAACTAAACTGGTAGAAGAACATTAACTGGTCTTGCAATGCAATCAAAGAAGCAACCTCAAGAATAAAATTTCCACTGCAAATGTTTTGGGTAGAGTGTCCATTTATGCTGCGATGGTAAGAGTAAACAGGAGATCTCACAAAGGGGCGATTCATAAACACACAGTAAAGAGGCTGAGATGGGGGGTGTTAGAGAATGAGAAAAGGTTAAAAAAACAAAAACAAGGTGAGATTAAACATAAAATTCTTTGGCTGATGATCTGCTTGGTGTATCATCCTGAGTTCAAATGTAAAAAAAAAAAAAAATAAAATAATAATAATAATAATAATAATAATAATAATAATAATAATAATAATAATAATAATAATAATAATAATAATGGTAATGTAATTAGTAGATGTTAAATGTTTTCCTTGTGAACAGAGCAAGCAATAAAGGCAAGACATCATATGTTTAAGGGGATCCTCCTCACTCACAGTTCAAAATAGATCAAGCAGATGGTTTAGAGCCAGTTTCTAAATGTGACTGATGTGTGTCTAACTTCTGGAAAAAAAACTTATTCTATAAAACACTTGTATTAAATTGTTTTGGTAACACTTTATTTGAAGGGGGGTGAATAAGACTGTCATGACACTGTCATAAACATGACATAACACCTGTCATGAACATGAATAAGCACTTTTAATACAAAGTTGAAATTATTCAAAATGTCTTTATATGACAACTTGACATTAACCAAAAAATCATTACTGTTTAAACTTTACCTTTAATAACAAAGTTACCTAATTTTTAAAGTGCAATCAGTAATACTTTTATAACAAATTTGTATCAGTAATGATTTCTTGGTTAATGTCAAGTTGTCATAACAAAGGCATTTTGAATAATGTCAACTTTGTATTAAAAGTGTCATAATTTACCGAATGACGCTTTATGACAACAGTCATAAATATTCATGAAGGCTTATTCATGTTCATGACAAGGTGTTATGTCATGTTTATGACAGTGTCATGACAGTCTTATTCACCCCCTTCAAATAAAGTGTTACCCAAGATTCTAAATCTAAACTTCTCTAGGAAAGGTGACAAACTGTATATTATTCTTGATCCCGATTATCACTTATTGTTTTATTTTTCATACTTTAATTGTGTTGTACTTTAATTCCCTAACGAGGAGTCAAATGTGCACACACACTCTCCACTCGCACACACTCACACACACAGCCATCAGAGCTAAGGAGACATGTAGTCTGGACCACTAAAGAACAGTAGGGGGTGTCTTTCAGACTCACCAAGTACAGAACTGGGTAGTGATAAAGAACTACAACAAGTCAATGACATCCCCTGTATCTAATGACATCAAAAGCTACCATGTGTTGTGGATAAGAGGTGTTAAAATCATTAACATTTTCACCCCCATTCACCCCTTCCCGTGCACTTCCCCTGACACTCCCCCTTCTGGACCCCCACTGAGCTCCACCCCCACTTACGGACCCCCCACTGAGACCCTCCCTCCACTTCCAGTCTCCCCACTAATCCCCCTCCCCCGCTTCCGGACCGCCCACTGTGCCCCTCCCCCCACCGGAAGCCACGCGCACCTGTCCAATTTGATGAAAGGGTGTACCTATTATCTGTAGTGTCCTGTGAGACAGAGCTTTAACTCCCACGTCCAGCAGAACTTGGTACACGTTCCGGGGGAGAGGACATTGAGTCTGAGTGGACTATGTCCCTTGCCTTCATTGTTGAGGCGGCTCATCGAAGCTGTGGACACAAGGTTGTTAGTGCCTGTCATGGCAGCAACCCTTGAACCTGTTGGTGGACAGCTTCAGTGAGGGATGCCATCAGGCTGAAGAAGGAATCCTAATGGGCATTTTTGGCCTGTGGGACTTCAGAAGCATCTGATGGGTGCCGCAGGTCAAAGCAGCATGAGGCTCGTGTAGTTGCTGATTCAAAAACTCGGGCATGGGAGAAGTTTGAAGAGGCCATGGATGCCTGAGAGGCCATGGAGAAAGACTTCCATACGGCTTCGAGGCGATTCTGGTCCACCATCCGATGTCTCAGGAGGGGATAACAGTGCAGCACCAACACTGTTATAGGGGAGATGGTGTGCTGCTGACCTCAACTTGGGATGTTGTGGGCCGGTGGGCAAAATACTTCGAAGACCTCCTCAATCCCACCAACATGCCTTCTGTTGTAGAAGCTGAGCCTGGGGATTCTGGGTTGGGCTTTCAATCTCTTGGGATGAGGTCGCCGAGGAGGTTAAGAAGCTCCTCAGTGGCAGGGCCCCGAGGTGGATGAGATTTGGCCGAAGTTTCTTAAGGCTCTGGATGTTGTAGGGTTGTGTTGACTGACGCAACTCTGCAGTGTTGCATGGACATCGGGGGCAGTTCCTCCTGATGGCAGACTGGGATTGTGGTCCCTCTGTTCAAAAAGGGGACCGGAGGGTGTGCTCCAATTACAGAGGAGTCACACTCTTAAGCCTCCCTGGTAAGGTCTATTCAGGGTTCCTGGAGAGGAGGGTCCTTCGGATAGTTGAACCTCAGATTCAGGAAGATCAGTGTGGTTTTCGTCCTGGTCGTGGAACGCTGGGCCAGCTCTACACCCTCAGCAGGGTCCTGGAGGGTGCATGGGAGTTCGCCCCACCGATCTACATGTGTTTTGTGGACTTGGAGAAAGCGTTCGACCGTGTCCCTTGGGGAGTTCTGTGGGAGGGTCCTCCCGGAGTATGGGGTACTAGGCCCTTTGATACAGGCTGTCAGGTTCCTGTACAACCGGTGTCAGAGTCTGGTCCGCATTGCCAGCAGTAAGTTGGGCTTGTTTTCGGTGAGAGTTGGACTCCGCTAAGGCTGCCCTTTGTCATTGATTCATGGACAGAATTTCTAGGATCACATCTCTGATTTTTGCAGATGATGTGGTCCTGTTGGCTTCATCAGATCAAGATCTGCAGCTCTCCCTGGAGTGTTTTGAAGCCTAGTGTGAAGCGGCCGGTATGAGGATCAGTGCCTCCAAATCCGAGGCCATAGTATTGAGCCGGAAAAGGGTAGAGTGCCTTCTCCGAGTCGGGGGTGGGGGGTCTCCTGCCCCAAGTGGAGGAGTTTAAGTATCTGGGGATCTTGCTCACGAATGAGGGAAGAAGGGAAGGGAGATCGACAGGCAGATTGGCGCAGCATCTGCCGTGAAGTGGGCGCTGTACCAGTCCGTCATGGTGAAGAGAGAGCTGAGTCAAAAAGCGAAGCTGTTGATTTACCGGTCGATCTACGTTCCTCATCTGTGGTCATGAGCTTTGGGTCATGACCGAAAGAATGAGGTCGCAGATACAAGCGGCCGAAATGGGTTTTCTCCGTAGGATGTCTGGGCTCTGCCTTAGAGATAAGGTGAGAAGGTCGGTCATCCGGGAGGGACTCTTGGGTAAAGACAGCTTCCGTGTTTTAGTTAAAAAACTGAAAACAACAGATCGTATTCGGAGAGATGTAAAACTGAAGATACCTGCTACATTTAATGTTAAGAAGAAATATTGTTTTTGTTGTAGAACCTCTGTCACTAAACTGTCAATGTTTGATATGCTGAGGCAAGAATACATTATTTGTTAAACAACATTAAATCAAGTTCCACTATTAGGATTTTTTTTTTATTCTTTGTCATTTTAACAAAAATAGTAAAAGATTATTAAGGCACCTAAAAAGGCATACTTTATAAGCCTAAAGTATACACTGAGATGTAATTTAAAACATGCTGAAATTAATAATTTAAAATAAACATTAAGTGAGTTTTTTTTATTCTATTTTGATCATATATTTTAAACTATACGCAAAATATCTTTAAAAGATATTTTAAACATATTTAAAATATATTTTGAATGTACACTTGAGCAAGTGTATATTTGAACTTGGGCAAATACATATTTTCTTCACTTAAAGTATACTTTTATTTAATATATTTCTTAAAAGTGTATTTTGGTACAGTTATATGTTTAAAGTTATAATGTCAAAATTGGTACAAGCATACTTTTAGTATACTTCATTTATTGGTAGTACACTTAATACTTAGTATACTTAAAATATACTTACTCAAATGTAAGTATATTTGAATTATACTAAAGTTCTTTTTTTCACTAAGGCACTCTTTATTCCATGTGAATATTCACTGTTATCTTCCAGTTAGAGGTAGGCTTGAGCTTTTGTCGTTGTCTTCCAGACAATAATAAAGTGTTCTTAATGGTTCCATCCACAATAAATGTACATTTATGAGTTAAATTCTCATTGTTAAAATCAACTGAAGTTGCAGGTGACTATTTCTGCCTGGAAAATAAACAATTCAAATATAAGATTAAAGCCTAGGGTGAAACTGGCATTGAAATCCGTTCTGAGTGCATGTAAACTTCTGACCTGAACTGCTTAAGAAGTAACACAAACATAAATGAGAAACTATGCACAGCATTTATTGTCAGTTTCATTTAACATTGCAATGCAAAAAGGACCACTGCAAAGCAGAGCTGTATCATTTATAGGCATTAGCTAAGACACATAAATAGCTCTTAATTAATAACATGGGTATTACAATAAACATTACAATATAAATGCCTTTATTTTGAATATTAACAGTCCTTTGTTACACATGTACAGTCCTTGTTTACCTTTCTGTATAAACAAATGCAATGAACCTTTATTGTTTCTACCCTGATATATCAAAATCACACTAATTTCCAAATGATTTGGATGTGATTAGGCTGATAACAGCCTGTACACTTAACTTATCAGAGACAAAAAAATGTTTTGAGACTTTTTCAGATTGGAAATGGTCCATAATTATAGAAGTGGACAATAAAAAAAAGATCCACGTACGTCTTTCGACACAACTTAAACAATTCATAAGCTGTTAATAAACTGTCAAATTCACTTTGTACATGTTATATAATCTTTGGAATCATGATTCCCCACAGTTTGCATATTTGGGCTATTCATACATCACATGTTATCAGCTGTATGTTCCAGGCTTACAGAAGTCATCCTAAATATTAAAACAATAAAGTCTATCGTCGACTAATCTCCAGATTAAGTACATATAAGTGTTTGGCACATTAAGTTCTGTAAACAAATAAGCCTTTTTTTTTCTTTTTTTTTCTTTCTATTTTTTACAAGAATGAACAAATGACACAGATTTGCATTTCACCAACAGAAAGTGTCCCTACAGGATTTAACTAGCTGGACCGGATCTTTTGTCAAGTTCACACCCAGGAGTCCAGCGGTGGAGGTTTGTTATCCATGAGGCCTACTGCAGGCCTGCCAGCTCTGATGAAATGTTTCCTTTCACTTATCGCCTGTCAGAAAACGGAGTTTTGGTCATTTACCATAAGAGAGACAGTAATTTACACTGAAGATCTTTTATAGCCTACCTGTAGAGCATCTCTTTCTACAACAGGTCCCTTTCCGTCTCCAACTCTGTCGTTTGACTCCAAGGTGGAATACACATCTGCAACAGAGCACAAGATAATAGCGATATAAGAAACATTTTCTGTTCCAGGAACTGGTGGGTATTTTTTTTATAATCATTTATGTTGTAAAATAAAACTATGTGACATATTCTAACCTTGGTTTTTCTCCATGAGAGGCAATGTGATGTCATCGCTGTTTTGTTTCCCATTCTTGGGTTTTTTAGTTACACCCGTTCCTGTTGGCTTCAAAAGAGAAATGCATTTCAGCTACTAAGTGTTAAACACTTTTTACAATGTTACTGCACATGGTGATCCACGTTGTGAATTTGTTTTACGTATTTTACCTTTACTATTTAATGAAGACAATAAACATCATACCTTTTTCTTTATTATTTTAAGTCATTTTGAACAGTTTATTGCTGGCATAGTTTTCTGAATTTAAATCAATTCAATAAAGACAAAATTACCAAATTAATAAATTTTTACTGTAGACAATTTGACAAATGAAGTAAACAAACCTACCCTATACCAATCCAACCTATCCTAACCTCAACTAAGCTATCTTCTGATGTTTTAAATTGCTATAAAATAAATAAAAATACCTTAAAGTTGCTCTTGTTCCATCCGGCCTTGGTCAGAATGTGTCTCAGCTCTTTGTAGGCCCATATTGTCTGAAGTACATGCGAAGCAGCTTTGGTCTCTCGTGTTGATTGGCTGACAACATATTATTTTGATGGTTAATCACAACAATCAGGACCAAGACATTAATATCTAAATGACAGATATCTATGACCGCTGTTTAATGTGCTCATGCTAACATGAGACACACATTCAAAACAAAGACGTGATGTTTTTCAGCTATTCAACGTTTGCACGTAATCATTCTTTTAAATGCAGTAACGCTTTTTTTTTTTTTTTTTTTTTTTTTTTTAACATTTAGATAAAATTCCTTTCTGATACATTTGTATACCTTGACTTATTTATGGCCACCAGTTTCTGCACAGCATGACCCTGTATGAGCACTCGAGCGTTCTCAGGGTTGTCTGTGATGATCTCGTAAATCGTGTTCAGAATGGAAACCACCGTATCTCCCTCGAGGTTTTTCACGGGGTGCTGCTGCCCACAGGGCAAGTTAGCAACAAGGTCCCTCAGAGCGTAGTTCCCTGTAAAGACAGACAGGCGGAGAGACCGTGAGTCCGCAGGTGTCGACGCCTCCGAACGAAGCGGAGATCTTTAATTCTCTACCGATCAAGTCCTTATTCCTTCTGTCAATGGCGAGGTTGCGAAGAGCGATGGCCACGGCTCGCACGACTTTGTCCACGTCTGAGCGCAGCAGCTCCACTAAAAGTGGCAGTCCTTTCTCTTTCCTCACCGTGGCTCGAATGTAGCTCGACCACTGCAAGGAGAAACACAAGAGGCCGTTGGCTCAGTCGGATCATTTTAAGAAAATTTAAAAACATTCAAAGAAGATTCCTTAAATTACGCTTCACTAGTAAACACCTTTACGTCCCCTTTAAGAATTCAAATATCTTTTAACGAGCCTTTGTCTTGAATCACTTTCACACTCCGAGGACATTCCTACATTTTACTTTGGATGTTATTTCTAAGACATATGGAACCACTCAAGGGGAAATTCAGTTGCAGCTTTTCTGATTATCTTGGCTAGAGACAAGGTCAGCGCACATTTACATTAGGTTGATTAATGATGCCCGCTGAAAAAACAAGACCAGCCAGCTGAGAAGAGACGAGAAGCCTTAGGTACTCATGGCCCCCCCTGAGTGCTGGCCTCTAGACGTTGTCTTCTTTGACCCTGCACTGTTGGGGCACATTTACGCTTTACTCACAGCACTTTATTTCAGGCCAGCTCTATTTTAAGTCTCTCCTCAAGCCGAACGGCAGAGACAGCAACGATGCTGTCAAGAAGCGCATCCCAGATCTGCTCCTCAGACACAAGATGATGTTTACAAACTATGACAGCAGCCACGGTGACTTCACCTACATAAATGATCATTCTCGGCAGCAGTGAGCGTGGCATTGGGATAAAATCATCCAAACGTGCTGGGAATAGCGCTTCGTGTTCTCCGAGTACGGCTCCTGTAATTAGGGATCGTGAAAAATAACTTTGAACTTTTCCGTGTGCTTACAGCCCAGTGTCCCGCAGCGAGGTTCTGCAGAGCTCCTGCAGCTGCCTCCAGGGTGTTATGGTTGTGACTGCAGGTAAGAAGAGAGAGGTACAGCCTCACCACCTCCGGCTGGTACAGCAGATCCAGGCCTTCAAGAGAAACGAAGACGCACCGTCAGCAGTTTTAACTTGTTGGATGGAATATACTTTGCAAACCGTTAAAAACCTCTCGTCAGTTTGTCACGTCATAAGCGCAAACTGTGCATGAGACAGACCGTCGGTAGTGGAAGAAAACGGTTTTTGACATTTTTCCCAAATGAAAATAAAAATTTGTGCATTTGTCTTCTACCAAACTATACTGGGTCAGGCATTTTGCCGATATTTCAGTTACAAGTTTAAAAACTGGATTGCTTGCACAGTCTCTTTTTTCTATCTAATGGAGAGTACCTGTTGACATGGATTTTTTTAAAGATTTACCAGTGATTTACTTTTGGACTTTGACTGGGGCCATTCTACATTTTAATATGCTTTGATCCAGATCATTTGTATGATCATCAGTATGTTTCTTGGGATTTGCATGTTGCCCAAAAGTTCAATTTTGTCCTCCTTTGACTGGAGCACCTCTGTTTGCTGTGTCCCCAACATGACTTGAGGCTAACTTTATGGCTCTCTTTTAACAATGGTTTTCTTCTGTCCTGTTTCACAAAGGCCAAGTTTATTGAATGAACTATTATTAGTTATCCTATCAGCAGGTTCTCCCACCTGATCTGTGGACTGCTTCTCTGATTAATGTTGGTTTTGCCTTTCTTAGCCTTTTAAGTTGGGAAAATGATCCCTTTCCTTCCACTTCACCGTTTTGTGCTCCTAAAATACACTGACGTTCAATGGATGTGAATACTTCAGCAAGGCAAAATGCATTCTTTAGAATTTCTTCTACTTAGTCTAGTTAGTAGATCAGTGGATTGGCAGAAAAAATACGCATGGTGCATTGCATGCACTGAACTGAGACTGCGCTGAATGGAAAATACAACTGTAGCAGACTCATGAACTGATTGTTTTGCACTGAGCCAGTGGAGGCTGCTGGATGGCTGACAAGTATAACAGTATAAGGCTGACCCTGAACTGTATCATGATTGTCAGGCTGATTTGCATTCACTGGCTGCAGCGTGGGAGGCATTAGCTAAGCTCTGATCTCCGTTTTAATGGCAGTCGGAGCCACAGGCTTGTAGTGCTATGGGTTCTTATTTTCCTCCGTTTTCTTTTTTTTTTTTTTAAATCCACACTGTACTCATGGCAACAAGAAGCAAACACAAAGCAAAACACAACGTGGAGACGGTGCAGCAGCAACTGGAGACATATGGAAAAGATGGGACATGCGTTGTTTGAAGCAAGTGCCAGCCTGGCATTTCTGTCATTCTCTGTACCGCAAACAGAAATCCCATCAGTGTCTCAGATGTTGGGCCGTTTTTGCTTTAGCGGTGCAGGTGGAGATGCGTGGAGCTGC
Source organism: Poecilia mexicana (assembly GCF_051168715.1). Classification (NCBI taxonomy): domain Eukaryota; kingdom Metazoa; phylum Chordata; class Actinopteri; order Cyprinodontiformes; family Poeciliidae; genus Poecilia; species Poecilia mexicana. The sequence continues at coordinate 13,253,655 of NW_028263381.1, read as the reverse complement.
ATTTAAATGACTTCCTTCCCAGGCCATGTCAATGTCATGCTTATACAGCAGATAGCAGAACCCAGGAAGCAGCTGCAGCCTGGATGCTTCAGACTGCTTCTGTATGATGAGGATGTTGAACCACATGAAGGCATTTTATAAAACTATTTATATTTTATCTACTACTTACCACCTTAATTAAAAAAAAAAGTTGCTTATTTGCAAGTTCAACTGAGGTTATTATTATTATTTTAAATATGTACCTTTAATCAGTTCTGCACATTTTGGTAAGTCCAAAGTATTGTATTTCCTCTCCATAAATCCATTTTTCCAACCTGTACATCACAGATACATACACACACATGCACACAAACACAAGCACCAGTTTTCATCACATCAGCAAGCAGATATAGACAATTGCAGAAAAATCCACTGCAGCATTGATTCACAGTATCCACTGCTTTGGAGATATCCCGGCGTGGCGAGCAGACTGACCTTGACTGAACCACTCTTCTGATGAGCCCAGTTTGAAGGGAAAAGAAGAAAAGAACAATGTCACAGATTAGATTGTGGCGCAAAGGGACAGAGAGGCAGGAAAGCAGACACAGCTCCTCCGTGTGGCGAGACACTGAGTTGCTGATTGGATCAGTTGGATCTGCAGCTTTCCTGAAAGCAATATAGCAATTATTGACGATAACTTTGATGTTTTTCAATGATGTCCTCGGCTTCGAGACAAACTGACTAGTTCTTTTTTTTTATTGCTGTAAACTAAATATTAATTAAACAAAACTCCTACATCAGATTGAAGGTAATTAATAGAATCACTTCTAAATAATTAGGTTGTCTGACATTTTTTTTGTCTACTTCACTTGAATTTTCCACATTTTGAGACATTACAATTTTGTTTTATTTGACAGACCATTACAAAGTAAATGTTTATGAAGTGGAAGTGAAATAATATGTGGCTTGCATTGTGTTAAGTTTTTTTTTTCCTTTATAAAAATCATAAGATTGTAGTGTGCACTTGTAGTAAAGCTTTCAAAGTGTCAAACTCCTGTCCTAGAGTTGCAGCATCCTTCAACTGTTGCAAGTGTTCCTGCTGAATCCAGAGGATAAATGACCTCCTCTTCATGCAGTCATGTTTTACAGAGTTCTATTAAAGACCTAATTATTAAACTCTTTTTTTAAGCACAGATATGTCTGAAGAGTAGCAGCAGTGCTCCAGCTCTCGAGGAAGAAAAAAATAAATCAAAAATACAATCATTTTCCTTCCACATTAAAAATACGCACAACTTTTTCATGGACTGTTACGTACAGTTCCAGTAAAACACACTGGCGTTTGTAGTAGTAGTATAAAAAAGTTAAGGAGATGTGAACACTTTAGCAAGATGCTGCATCAAACAACAAATAACAGACATACTGAGCAGTTAGTTACATATTGATTCCAGTGTCTGTCAGTGGGTAGAGTTATCGTATGTCAGTTGGAAGGTTGTAGGTTCGGTTCCAGCTTCCTCCTGCCACAAGTTGATTTATACACAGATCAGTGGTCTGCTTATAATACCACCGCTGTGGGTGGTCAAAATGACTGGAAAAGTGCCGTATGAGTTCAGGCCATTTAGCGATTTGCAGCAGCTTTAATCTTTTTCCAATGCCTAATGTCTTTGCCCTCAGGACAAGCTAATCCAGTCTGTTTATTACTGTACATCAAATATTAATTATCAATTAGGTACATTTAGTTTCACTGTTGACATTTTACTTCGAGTTCTTGAAGCTATAAAAATAAATCTTCAGATTAACTGCAGAGCTTAGTGAGTTTAAAAAAATAATAAAAAATCTTGCTAGTACAGTTAGCTGTGAATAACTTATACTAAAAAAAAATCTCAGCTTTTTAGGAATGCATCACTGACACTGATGTTACTGCAGATGCCTTGTTCACTGCAGCTGCAAGTCAGTTGCATTAGGAAGGGAGGACAAGTCTACTGTACTCCGTATGAAACTAGACAGAGTCTTCAGGGAATGTGGCTGGGTCAGAACATTTCAAAAGAGAAAAAAACCCTTTGTGCACTGCAGTTCAAGATGCTTGAGGGAGGAAGAAATAAGGCTTAACTTTAATTAGAATGCCAAGAAATGCATAACACTAAAGATAATCAAATTCTTCAACTATATATGTATATTTTACAAACCTTTGGGTCTTTTTCCCGCACAGCATTCTGGCTCGCTCTTCTTCTTCTGATGCCCCACTGTTCTCATCAGATGGCCAGCATGGGGCTCCTGAAATCGCTCCGCTCCTGGTATTTCTTTATGAACGTGATAGGACAGGTTTCGAAGGATGCAGACGCAGTTTTCCACCGACTTAATTGCGAAAGGGACAGACAGTTTATATCAGAGATCACACGTGAAGCACATAGCACTGGTCAAGTGTCTTCAACTTTGATATATAAAAAAAAAAAGAAAAAAGAAAAACAGATACTGACTTTTCATAGCAAAACTGAATTTCTGAGAGTTTCCATATTTAAAGAACAGCACGGCGCTTTTATTGTTTGGAAGCAACTTGTTCCATCTTATCAAATTTTAAAGGTAGCTGACTGAAAACTAAAAATGATTACTTGAGCAACCTTATTGTCGGCATCCTTGTTGACGACGGCTGACTGCAGGGCATGAAGGAGAGCTGCCACCAGCCCCTCGCACTCCCTTAGCCTCTGTCGAGCCTCGGCCCCATCGGAGCTGACGTTCCTGCGGAAACAGCTCTGTCAGAGGAGTGTGCGCAAACGCCGGCCGAGTCCATGACAGCAGCCCACCTTTACCTCAGGCATCCGGTGGTGTTCTTGAAGACGGTGGTCCACTCGGCGCTCAGCGGTTTGGATGCATCCACGGAGTCTCTTCTCCTCCAGCCTGAGTGTGGGATGATGATTTCGTCAGTCAGGGTTTGAAGTCCCTGGTTGATTATTGTCATCTTGAGTGGTTCGTGTGATGAGAGGTTCCACAGAGTTCCTGTGGGTTTAATAGGGGGGAACACATTATTGGAAACACCTGAGCAGGTTCAATCAGCAGCTGAAAAGTCTCATTGGTACCTGTGGCTAACTCTTTGACTTCCATGCTGCTGGACTTCCTCAGCAGTCTGACTAAAGCTTGAATGCCATCGCAGCTCTTGATGGCCATTTTGTTGTTGTGGTCTTTCCCGTAGGATATGTTGCGCAAAGCACCGCAGGCCTTGCGATGGACTTCAGCTTTGGGATGGTCCAACAGCTCCACCAGGATCGGCACCCCGTTCAACTGCCGAACCTCCTGTTTGATCAGGTCGTTTTCATAACAGAGGTGCTGCAGATAGGCAGCTGCGTTGGACTTGACAGGGTCCATTGGGTGCCTGAGCATCGAGATCACCTCATGCAAGTTGGGGTCTCTCCAGCGCGGGTCCCTTCTGATGCTGTCCAGGCTCACCATGCTGCTGCGTTTGTGGGGCAGCTGCAGGGTCTGCGCTCGGCACATGGCCTGGAAGAAAGGATTCAGGTTCCCCTCCAACTGGGCCATAAACGCGTCATCGTAGCCACTTCTGCAAAGACAAAGTTTGGATGACATTGGATAAATTAGAGTCAATGCCCGAGTCTTCCCTGAAGAGGATTGCATCTCAATTTATCGCACAGCCATTTCATATTGAAAAATTGCTTTTGGTGTGTTTATTTGATTTATGACTGTGCGGTTTTAATCCCTACAATATTTAGCTGAAACGTGCTCATGTGAAGATATAAGGCGGCCCCTGCATCAACAACCTGCTTGAGTCCCTCTTTCTGATGCCTCCCGTAAACAGACAAAATGCAGAAAATTGTCAAAATTAGTTGCCAACAATTTGAACCAAGAATTTGCATCATATGTGTCTTTCAATTCCACGTTTCAAGATTTTATCTCCTTTGAAAACATCTCATATTTCTCTTTGATTTGGGTGGTAAGCTATGAATGGGATGAGAACTGTTAGGGATTTGCAATCAAGATTAAAAAAAATGTATATATGCATATATACATTTTGTGTTTTTATAAAAGAGAGTGTCTGGCTGCAGCACTCAGAACTTTCTGACCAGTATAATTGCTGGACACTTCCACAGTTTTCCTACTCGCATGTAACTGTTTCGGTCGGACGAACAGGGGACATTCAAACGTCTGGAATTATCCGCAATTATCTGGCATATATGTCACACAGAGGCGTGCCTCTAGTTAGTTTGTTTATTATTCTGGCTTCAACCAATTAAATTAACTCTGTCAATCCTAGCTGACATGACAGGAAAAGTAATAGAGTAAGTAGAACAGATAAAGGGGAAGTGTAACATATTGTCCAGGCACACAATACCATTTTATAGCATAATCAAGTAACTATGTCACCTTCAGTTTTTATCAAAAGAAAAATTTGTATATCTCATTCATAACTGAGAAGAAATTTAACTTTGCAATTTGACACCTTGAATTCGGCCTCTGTCTTTGCTTCAGGGCAATTCAGATTTTCTTAAACTGCTTTTACAACCTTGGTTAGTTCAATACCTCACAACGAGATTGCAGCCTAAAGCCAAATGTTCACTGTTGAAAAGCAGACAAGGGAAATGTAAGTATATGAGGTTAAAAGTGCCAGCCAGGTATTTCTTTAATCTTTTTTTTTTTTTTTTTTGTGAGGGATAGTGTGAGGTAACTGTCGTATTGGGTACTGCAGGCTCTCTTTAGAGGTTATTCCCTGAATTTTGTGGTTATACAACCATCTCAAAAGAAATACTGCACAGAAGAGAGGAGATGAGTGGAATTAAGTATCTCTCCATGCCCACTAAAAAACTAGCTGCAAAGGAAGAAGTGTCAAACACAAAATGCAATATAGAAAATGGAGTAGTGAAGTGTAAAATAATTTTGCCAAGGGATTTGATACAGGATCCAACACTCGCACAGAGTCTGACCTATACACTTGTCGCTCGCGACATTTCTCAAGGTTCATTGCATCTTTTATTTTTTACCATTTTTCATACTTTTATTTCACTGGCTGTAGATCCAAAACACTAATTTGTAAGATTACAACACATATTTTAACTTGGATCACAGGAGATGCCTCTAAACTGAGAATAGATTATGCCTGGCGCCTCTGTACAAACATAAAGCTAATGTTTTTTTTTATTGCGTTACAGTGTCTGACAACATTTCCCCATCAAATCCATTCTGGTGCTACAATGAAATATTGCAGATTTTTTTTAAAATTTAAACTGTAAAACTTATTTATTTTTTGTTGTTGTCATTATTCAGTGATATTGGGAAAAATATCACTGAACACCACCTGAATTTCTGCTTAAATTCAGGTAGTAAATTCTCAAACTATAACAGTCTTGCCTTTATTTGAACATATAAGAATGAAACTCTGACCTTCACAGGCGTGATCGCTCAGAAGAAACTATTTGACCTCTGTTCTTAATTTCTTTTAGTAGGTAAGAATAAGAAAAACACCAAGATCAAAAATCAGGCAGAAAACTGTGATTGGTTCATCTCTTACTCAAAATGGCAGAGCTCTGTTTACTTTTTGGGATGGTTTAAATATCTTAAATGTCTTATTAGCTGAATTATAAAGAAGCAAGTTCCTTTAATGACATAAGAAAGCAAATATAATAAAGTATAGGCAGAGTTGTTTTTCTTTTGCGACTTTACATGTTATTTATTAGAGAATAAGCAAGCTCGTTACAAAATTCAATTAGCTTTTTTACTACACCTCTGTAATGTTTAATCGGTAAATATTATCTGATAATATTATACAGACAAATTAGTGACCTTTTTTTTACTGAAAAGTTCACTTTCCAGTAAAAAATAATGTTTTCAACTACAATATCAAATTTTGAGACTTTTAATCCTTTGATTTCTGTTTTGTAATTTCATTTTTATGAATACTTAAACAATCTGATACTGAAATCAAAGAGTATAAAATAGTTTCTAAGGCATGCTGGTGCTTCTGCTTGATTAACGGTTTTCAGATTTTCAGAGTTTTTCTAAATCACTTTAAGTGTAATGAAGAATCTTTTAAGCTTTGTGATAATCTGCATTTCTCCCTCTCCATTAGCTAAGAAACAAACAAAAATGAAACACTGCCAATCCACACAGCTACAAATGTGAAGGTCTAACAGTTTTACATGTTGAATAAAATTTGTTCAGACAAATTTCTTTGTGCAACAGACTGAGGTTTCGTTGTCTCTTTTGTAAACAGTTCTATCACTCTTGTATGGGCCAAGGAAAAGCTTCTGGCAGGCAATAACACTTGAAACCTCCTTATCTATCAACTTTGCAGCAGCAGGCTGCCATCCCTGATTGATACCAGTTGCAGCTTAACTGCTGTCCATCTGTCTTGTTATTATCCACACGGACTCAAAGGATTGGAGCTGAGCTGCATCCTCTGGATGTCTGTGCAGCTATCAAGCTTGACAGGTTTTTATCATAGAAAGCCTACAAGTTTAAAAGCAAAATTGACTGTTTCCCTTTGACCATAGGTGGCTCCACTTATGAATCTGCTCAGCTTATAATGCTGGTTTAGATGCAGTGGGAGTCAAAAATAGGTTTTTCATGGTGCAACGACTAATTACAAAGCACCCTAAATAACCCATTATGACACTCTTTGTTTGCTGGTAACTAATAGAAACCCATTCTCATATCTCAGAGGACAGATAGCTAAATCTTCTTTAGAAAGGCGTTTATAATGTTCTTTCAACTGAAAAACAAATTAAACAATGCCTTGCAAATCTATTCAACCATATTGGACCTTTTCCCATTTGTTACATTACAAACTCCATTTGTGTTTCATTGGTATTTTATGTGATAGAGCTGCACAAAGTAGCCATAACTGTCAAGTGGGAAAAGAATAGTTCTTTTTGAAATTGCGGTCTTTTCTAGTGTGTCAGTATGACAGTGAGTATTTTTGCTCCTGCTTTGCAACTAACTGAAGCTCAGTCAGACTGGAGAGTGTGTAAATCTTGCCACGGTTTCCCAGTTGAATTCAGGTCAGGACTTTAACTAAACCATCCTCCAACATTTCTAATAAACCTGCCTGTCCCTGCTGAAGGAAAGTATCCCAACAGCAAGGTGCTGCCATGATGGTTCCATCAAGGTTACATGCAGTTGTTAGCTGTTGAAAAAATGTGAAAAAGATTAACAGGAAGAAGTACTTTTGCACATTCTACATAATCAACAAGAGTTCGAAGATGGATAGCATTTTATGTGATACAAAATCTTCTCACCTGGTTCTGGAGGGCTCCCGGAGGAGCTCCATGGTTGTAATTGGCCTAAACTGGTGGATTCCCAATGTGTGGTAACCGGCAGCAGGGAGGTCGGCCTTCACATCCAGAGGATTTTCCCTGTTCTCCTCCGTCTGGTTGCTGAGTCCTGCGGAGGCGTAGCTGTCCCTCAGGAACGGTAAAGTGTAGTGAGCGCCAGGCTGGAAGTTTTTGGTGGGCAAGTAGCCGTGGAGGCTGAAACGAGAGAGGCTTCCATATCCAGAGCAAGCGTCGCCTCCCATCCCCCTGAAGGCATCGGGGAGGGTGTAGACTCTGCTCTGGCTGTCTGGGTTTACAGGATGAGGCTCACCGGGCTGCAGCACCGGCTGGGGTTGAGCTGTCGCAACGGTGGCGCTGCCGGTTGCCGTGTTTGGAGCAGGTTCAGAGGGCTCAACTTTCACTTCGGGAGAGGCTTTCTCAGCAGATACGTTGTCTTTAGCCTCCTGAGCCAACGTGAGATCAGGAGTGTCTGATGGGAGGACGTTCTCCTCTTTAATCTCTTCTTGCGTCTCACTCTGAGGCTTCTCACCCTCTTGTTCCACCGCTTTGGACTCCTATAAGAATGGAATCACCACTGTAATTATATACACAAAAGTCTCCCAACAGCCGCTAGTCTTTGGAATCTAATTTGCCTAAGTGGTCCGCGGCACTCCAGTTTCGTCTTAAATGCCACCTGACATGGCTACTTAAGCTCAGAACAAGAAGCATCTCAGTTTACTTCAAATTGACGAGCAACGATTTGTTGTTGACCACAAAACACGTCCCTTTCCTCAAAGTAACTATTAATCATCATCACTTCAGCACATCCCTGGCTTTCTGATAAATTAAGAATTCCGATTTCCTGCCAAAGAATAATGAATTCCCCTTAGTTAGAAATGAGTTTTGTTGCTGTTTAGCAGCAGAATAAATTGGAGGAATTACATTTTCTGGTGTGGGAAATTGATTGCGGATTTGAACTCTTTTGTTCCAAAACGCAAGGGGAAAAAATGTTTTTTTTCTGTAGGCTGCAGGATAAAAACAAAGACATTTTTGCGACATGGATGCAGCTTTTTAATGAGTCATCATATAAACCTCGGAGTCAGTCTGCTGTGGGGTGTCGGTCTCTGTGGAGCTTTCATTGGTCGAGGTCATCACCGAGGCGATGGAAGTGGGCGTGTCCAGTTCATCAGCTGTTGTCGGGTTTTCACTGGTTGCCTCTTTAGCCTCCTGGGGCAAAGTCAAGGGAGTTGGACCCTCCAAACTCTGCTCCTAAAACACACACACACACACACACCTGTGGGTAAGTACCTGTTACCTATCTGGATAATTTGAGTTTTCTTTTGTTAATATGTTGCTCATGAGGCTCAGTAGACAATGGGCAGATAGATAAATGAATCTAATCAATGTTCTGTGTTACTAATGCAGTCTGCACAAAACAATTTATTGCTGAGGTGTTAAGAAAAAGAAAAGAAAAAACAGGCCTTGAGGATTTGAAGTTTGACACCTCGATATGTTCTGTAAGTGGATCAGTTTCTCTTGCCAAGTGCCTCCAGTTGACATGCTTTATGATTTGGTGCTAAACAAATTGAATTGAATCAAATTAAATGACATTCATTCAGCAGCCTGAAGGAGCAGATCACAGCAGCAGCAAAAATAATTATAAAACTTTACCAAACAAGTTAATATCTCACAAATTCAGCATTGCTCCATGCTGACTTTTAGCAAATAAAAAGAAGAAAAAAGAGATTAAATATATAGTACACTTTAAATATAAATGTTTTTACAGAGATGGTGAACAAACATTGTGTTGCTCTTTACAAATATGAAAATATCTTCTTTGGCGGGGGGGGGGAGGGGGGGAGATCAAAATGTAATTTTGTGAAACAATGTAATCTTACACTAATTGCGCATTCATGTCATGCCGTGTCTCTATCGATCGAATGCCTTACCTACTGTCATGGCTGCCAAACATTTACATCTTAATTTAATGCCTAGCAGCAAGGCAAGCAGAGCGAGCAGCTGTGGTGATACTAAGTTTATTCTCCCTCTTATATTGTTTTAATTTATGTTGCATTTCTTTTTTATTTCATATATTTTGCTTTATTATTTGAGCCACTTGATTCACTCAGTTATTATCCATTTTTTTCTAATACCACGTTGTCTAAATGTTGCATTTACTTTTTTCCTGGGACCCTCGAGTTGAATTGGGCAAAAGCAATAAATATGTGACATATGGCCACTAAAATGAATCACTTAGTACTTTAAAAGAGAAGAAAAGCCACAGTGAGTAACTTTAGGATGTCAAACTGAAGTGTAAGAATGATGTATGTGCTGGCAGATGCATCCTGATATCTGAAGATTATTCACTATTTGCACAATTGTCTTCTTATTTACTTGCTCACTCAAGTGTGATTTCATTTATTTGACCCACACCACGCCATTCCTGATCGCCTTGAAACTGAGTAATTACTTGCCTGCCAGTATGAAATCGATTAAGTTATTGGCCAGCTTTCTTTGCCCTTATGAAAATGTCCAGCGCCCAATGCGAGCTGCTTTCCTGTGATTTGTCCTAAAGCTTAACGACAACCTTTTATAGAGCTGCAAAGGTTAAACTAAAAGACAGAGAAAGAAGAAATGCTGTTTGTCATTTGTCGTCTGTGTCTCAACTCAGATTGCAGTGAACATGAGGGAAAACCTAAAGCTACACATTTTGTTGACGTTCATGCTGGGTTTTTTTTAACAAAATTTATTTGTAGCATGCTGCTCTGGTGCAGTTTAGTAGGTCAGCTCCGCTGGTGAAAATATAACACATGTACTATTTGTTTGGCTGTCTGTCTGCGAGAGGAAGCCAAAGATATTGGATGTTATTGATGGAGTCTTCCATTTTATTCCCACTTTGTTATGTAAGTATTTATGGCATGTTTGACAAAAGTAGTATTGTAATGGGACTAGAAGTGAGTCGGGCAGTTATTGGCTTTCACATTTGATCAGTGGCGGGTTTTGATTTTGCTCAATGTGGCTCTCCTCCTGTGGTACCAAACTGTCAGAAAGGAGTAGAGGCCTTTTCAATTGGTTTTAGTTAGCTCTGTAAAAAAAAAAAAAAAAAAAAAGCAGGGTTAGCTGGACATTGCCTGCTGTTTAACAGCACTGAAGTTGGTTTGTTCTGACCTGAATGAAAGGGTTGTTGCTCAAACGCATTTTTTAATATGCAAAACCTTTCTTCTGTTTGTTAAAACACTCACAAAAAGCATATTTTCATTTATTTGTTTAGACAGTAGGTCGACCTCACTATGAAACAAGAGGGAAAAAGGCAATATTCCGACAGCTCAAACCTGCACTAAATTACTCTAAACAGATTTGCTTTAATGAGAGTCTTGCCTATGGTGCTAATTTGGCATATAATTCATCCCAGCAGTTCAACCTTGCTTTGCAAAAGTATTCAATTGCATTGGAACCACATATTTCATTGTACTTTATTGCATTTTTTTCTGACAAATCTACGTAACTGGAACAAAAATGATACATGATTTTTTTTTTTCTTTTTTTAAATAAAAATCTGAAAAGTGTGGCATGCATTTGAATTTAACTCCCTTTACTATGATACCTATAGTCTAGTAAGGAGGAGTGTAATCTTAACGTAGATCTATGAATCACAAAGAACAAGATTACTGTGTTTTGGTCTGTCACATAAAATTCCAGTAAAATACTTTGACGTTTGCTGCTCCAATGTGGAGTGAATACTTGCAGCAAGGCTCTGTTTGTGTTTCTTTAATTTGTTATTGCTGATTTTATGAAAAAGTTAAATCTCTCCGTTCCAACATAATGCATTTTATTTGGCTGTGGAAATTAATTGCTGGGTTTATTTATTTATTTATTTATTTTTTCCTTTTACAAACTTTTCATTCATTTCAGAGTGTCAACAAAAATTGGATTTGCAGCTCTAGTAATCTGAATGAAATCATTGACACAGCTGAATTCCTCCAATAGCAATGCAAACAACCTATTAAAAAATATATTAAACACAAAAGGCACCGCACTGAATCCTTCATTAATTTTTTTTATTATTATTATTATTTGAAGGGTTTCAGCATTAAGTAAATCAATTTTCACATTGAAAATATGTGCAGTCCAATCAGAAATGCGTTGCATGCTCATATTCAACATGCTGAAGCGTCTGCTGAGATTAGAAGCAGATAAATTGATTAATCTCCACAAATTATTGTCTTTCCAAGCAATCAAACGTGAGCTGAACCGCATTAAATCAGCCTGGAGAGGACGACTGTCGGCTGAAAGTGGAGAGGAAAAGAGCTCGATTTTCAAACACCAAACACAAGGGCCCTCTCGTATTCCTGAACAAAAAAAACGTGTCGGAGGGAAGAGGAGATAAAAGGCCTGCTCAGGAAAAAACTGGCTGTGGGGAGAGATCATCCTGGCTTGATCACCTCTGGGGGAGACTGATTGGATATTGTTAGGCGGCACTAAATAAATGCTTGGCCAGAACACAGGCGAGGTGCCACTGTCCTCTACAGACAGCTTGATTAAGGATTTGGAGGATGATAACAGGCTGGACACGAGCCTGTGTGCTGCCGTCTCTGTCTGATTCGAGCTCCAGGGAAGGCAGGGCCACTGTGTGAGTCAAAGCTTATTTAAATAACTCACTGCACCATCACTGAGTGTGCTCTTGAAGCCAAATAGGTCAGGTTGGAACGACTGATTTAGAGCTAGCTTATAGGCAAAAAAAAAAAAAACGGTAGATATATACTACCTAGAGCAGCACAACTGGCATCTAGGTCCTGCGAACTCTTATCGCCACGGCCGACTAAAGGTAGCGTGAAATTTAAGGAGCTGCAAGGCCAGACATAAACCCCTTCTGCACACAAGCAATGACCCGGATGTCTTATTAGAAGACTAATTTAATGTGAGAAACTGATGCACTGGATTGCAGTGTCATTAGATCAAGCTGAAGTGCGGCTTGGCTTGAGCAGAAAGACCGTTTTTATGAAACTGCAGAGCTGACACAGCGATGGCTTGACAAGACAGTAAAAAAAAAAAAGAGACATCAGCCGAGCGATGTCGGGAAAGCATTAACTTTGTCACAAAATCCATCTGCAAAGCCGTGCAATCTGTTGAATCAGTGGCGCTCATATTTTTTTTTTTTGGAGGACACTATGCCCACTGCAAATAGAAGCTGGAGCGTAACAGATGTTACTCCTGCAGAAACACCATTGCTTGCTCAATCTTATCCATGACTACCCGTAACAAGACACAGACACCGAAAAAGGCACAATTAAAGAGGAGAGTTACGCTCAGTTTCTAAGGTTTTACTCCACATCACTATGCTGCCACCACCGGCTCTTGCATTGGAGGCCGGTGTCTGATTCAAGCACCAAAGAAGGTCAAGCAGTGATTTAAAGGGCCTCAAAACTTGTCTGCAAACTGTTCAATCTGCTAAAGCTGCAGTTTGTATTTTTAATAAGGAAAATGTTTTTGTCAAGCACCATACTGTCAATACATCCTGACAGTTTCGACAAATGTGTAAAAATAATATGTCTTTTTAAATAAAAGTTACATACTGCAGCTTTAAATCACTGCCGCACTCAAGAGATCTGTGGACTTTTTGGCATTTCCAGTTCTGTTCTGTAACTTAATACAATATCTCACAAGAAAGAGGCAACTGATGCAAGTTCTCGTTGTCCTTTCAATGCTACAAAAATAAGGCATTCCCACAGCATGATGCTGCCACCACAGGTGCCTCTGTGATGCTGACTGTCTGATTTAAACCCCGAAGACGTTCATCCCTACTGTGACTAATAACTCATTCCACCATCGCTTAATGTGCTTCTGAGGCCAGATATGTCAAACTGATGGCTCTGAATCAGACAGGACTTTAAAAAAAAAAGAACAAAAATGGCAAATGGATGCTGGATCCAGAGGGCAGAATGACACAATTTGCATCATCCCATAGATTCCCAGCATCAATGCCAGTTAAAGGCAGGGTGCAACTCTCTGGCACAAGTAACGACTTGCAGTTGCCTCAAATCCAAGTTAACCAATGCACAGCTTGGCTTGGACTGGAAAGTTTATCTTTATAAAACTGCAACTGTCCCTGTGATCCATCACGACACAATAAAACAGCAAAGCAACAAATCACCAGGTGACATCAGAAACTATTAGCGTCTTCATTGCGCATCTTTGTCACATCCTCTTTAAAAGAAGAGCGGTGATTTACTGGAAAGCATCATCTGCAAAACAGGCGGCGCAGTGGAGCAATTGACCGGTCCGGGGTTCTTCCTGCTTGGAGTTTGCATGTTCTCCCTGTGAATGGGCAGGTTCTCTCTGTGCACTCCAGTTTTCTCTAACATGACTGTCAACTGGCTATACACTAAAATCCCCTGCAGTATTATTGTAGTGTATGTGTGTGCATGGTTGGTTGACCTCTGAGGACCATTAGCTTCCTATAACATCTCCCAGAACAACTGAAGTTTTTTTTTTTTTATTTCTTTTTAACTCTGCAGAGCATGCCCACAGCATGATACTGCCACACGGGCCTGTGTATTTATGTCTCTACCTGACTCAAGTTCCAACAAAGCTTAGTTAAGCGACTTACTGCACCATTACTTCCTGAAGACATGGGTCAAGTTGACAGATCTGAGTTTAAGGGAAAAAAATACAAGAAGTTGATAGAAACAGAATAAGATGTTAGACTAGCATCAGCTCTCAGCATCAATGCTAGCTAAAGGTACAGGCTTACATGTCCTGATATCAGTCACTTCTGACAAGCAAAATCAAACTAAGCTTCTTCTTAGAAGAACAAGCTGATTTTGAAAAGAAAAAAAACCCTGCTAAACACAAATGCATCTGCATCAGGTCTAAACGCTGGACTGACACAGAGATGCTTCGACAGGACAGTGAGGAAAAAAACAAAACAAAACACACACCAGTCTAATTATGTCAGAAAACATTAGCTACAACTTTGTCACAAAACTCATCCGCAAATCCGTGCAATCTGTTGAATCAGTGGCCCTCAATGTGTCAGGGGAGATTCAGATGCTGGGCACTCTGCTAAAGGTACTGTACTGCGCCGAAAACGGTCCCTCATAGGTGCGAGAAAAGACTTGTTTTCTGCAGAAACACCATTAACGTCATGGTTAACCGTAACCTGACCGGGCTGCCAAGAAACCACTTCTCAGAGAAAAATGAAACGAGAAAGTTTCCATTTCCCTCCACCGCTGATCATCGCACTCTGATCCCCCAATTAGCTAAAATGCTGCATGGTCAAATTTAATGTCTCCCCGCTATACAACATGGCAACGCGCTCACCACCAGTGTGCAGAATTAACCCCCTCCGAGATAATGCCATCAAAGTTCTGCCCCCACCCCACCACCCCCGTCCCCACACCCTTTAACTGAGGCTGCATCCGTGCATTGCCTCTTCCACTTCAACACACATGGATGCAGGAGGTGAAGATGTTTTTGCAATCATGTCACCAGAAGGAAACACAAGCAGACCGCAGCACCGAGCAGCACCGAGAGAGGTAAGGGAGTGAAGCAAGTGATGCCTCCTCCATTCATCATGACAGAGGCAGAAAGCGGGAGCTGTGGAGTGCCAGTTCTCCGCAGGAAAAGTGACGGGCTAAAAAAGAGGGAGGATGCGGAGCAAATAGAGCCATTCCAGCACACACTTACCTCTTTCACTTCAGCAGGCATTGCCAAGTCTTTCCTGCCTCCCCACGAAAGATGAACAAGACGCGTCCCTCAGTGTGTTTCTATGGCTCTGCTGATTTTTTTTTTTCTTTCTTTCTTTCTTTCTCTTTTTCTTTTTTTTTAGAGCTTCTGAAGCAGTTCAAACATGAGCAGCCATCCTTCCTCTCAGCTCCCACCAACACACGTCCACCGCTGCTCTCTCCCTCTTGCTCACACACTCTCTTGCTCCTCTTCCACTCGCAAACACACGCGCACACACGCACGCACACTACAGACGCACCATGCACACATTTGCTCAACACAGACGTTCTCCCTCTCTTCCTCTCTCCCTCTCCCTTCCCCTCTCATAACTGCACTCCTCCTCTGATCTGTGCTGCAGTTAATGTGTGCGCTATTAGCAAGGTGCTGAATCAACTGAGTGATGCTGAGCCTGTGAATGGCTTAGGTGGGTGCAGACCCCTGCAGTCCCCGTGCTTCCCACCCCTCATCCCCCCCGTCCCTCCCAACCAGCCCCTCTACCCCACATTTCCCGGTGCAGGGGTAGGGTTGCGCACACATGATGACACAACACACACACACACATGCACACGCACACGCACACACACACCATTCCCCTGTGGCCACAGAAGCAGATGCAGCTGGAGCGCGGAGCAGCCTGCACTGGTTCAGTCCTGTGTCACCCATGTGCGGCATTGCAAGGAGAAGGAGCTGGGGAGGGGGCGATGGAGGGAGGTGGGGAGCACCGCATGCAGCACAGGAACACACTTCATGTTGACGATACGCTCCGCTTAGAGAGCAGCACGAGGTAGACCATTACCGTCCGCCCACAAATGCACTTCAGTCTGAACCTGCATGATTTATTCTGAGTTAAGTTAAAAAAAATAAATGAAAAAGAAAGGGGACCCAAAGCCGGATGCTTTTCCTGTTTTCTTACTCACTCTGGAGGCTGGAGGGTAGCCAATATCAGAGATGGCCCATTCCTTTCACGTGATCTTAAAATCTGAAAAAGAAGTTATTTGCTGTCCTGATTATGTGTAAACACAGTTTTTACTTAACACTTTTGATCCAGGAGTCAATCGGGATTAATTTCCAGCCTATTGTTTTCTGTCAGCTTTCTTTCTTATTGATTTAAGAAAAATCCTTAAATGAAATTGACCTGTGAGCATTTGGAGGTTCCTCCTGGCCTCAGTGGGCCCATAAGCACTTTTATGTTTCAAAGTCCTTTACGGTCCTCAAACGGCCATCTTGAATCTGTCCCTCGAGCACTTCAGCTTCTTTAAACTTTGATTAATGCTCAGTGCCTTGCAAAATGCTCACATGCCTTGACATTTTCCACACTTTCACAATGTTGAATGTATTTTATAGAGATGTTTTTGTTGTAATCGAGATGCACTGAAATGATTTTTGAAGGGCAAGAGGATTTATGGTCTTTAAAATGTGAACAGTGTGGTGTGCCCTGCATCAGCTCTCCTGAAATGACACTTTGCTGAGCCACCTTTTGTTGCTGACAAAGCCGCGGTCATGTTTGGTTCTTGGCTGGACCAAAATCTGGGCAGAAAGATAAAGTGAAGAGTTTTAATATAGATCTAAATCAAGACTTAAGTACTGGAACGAATGGAAGAAAACACGGAACCAGCGGGGCAGGAAAAGTAGAATCTCACAGGGAATAATGAAAACCCAGAACATTAAATACTGAGGTAAGGGTGGAAACTGACAAGGGAACCAGATGAGCTGATGAGAGGAGATGTTAGACAGCTGCACCAGAATAAAAGGATGAAGACTGAGGGAGAGAGACTAATAAACACTAAGGCCTGAAAATAACACAAAAGAATAAACTAAAATGCAACAATAATAACTGAAGATTGTCTTAGTAACAAAAATAAATCTAGTAAGAAAACCAAAACACATAGAATAGAAAACTTTGTAAGAGACCAATGGTAACATAATCTCTATTGCTCTTTCCACCTCACAGTTTTGTGCTGTTGCTCTACACAAAACACATGAAATAAGGGGAATAGCTCGCAAAGGTATGAATACTTTTGCAAAGTTAATAGCCTGGTGATCCAGTCAGTAGCTCTGATTTTCATAAGAAATTTAAACTATGTGATGAAAGGTCATCACACAGATTAGAACCATTTTGGAGAAAAAAAAAAGCAGCTTTGGGAATCTCCATTTCAGCCATCAGAGCAACATCTATTATTAATCTGTCAATCAGAGAAAAAGAAATGAGTCCAGCACGTTTCCTGAAAAAGTTTTCTGACGCTAAATCAAAGCAGGCTTAATGAAAGTCCATTTTCACATGAGAAGGACTCGCTGATGTGTTGAAACAGACTAAAGTCATTTCTGCTTCGCCCTGCTTTCCATGTCGCTTCAGCAAAAAGCTCCACCAGATGGAAAACACCACCATTAAGGCTCTGAATGGATTTGATCTTTAAAGAAAGAAAGAAAGAGGCCAGAGCTGGGCAGCTTCGGAGAGCCTCACAAGAAAAGATGCATATTATTATTTGTTTTTTCTTTCAAAGAGTGGAGTACACGATACAAAAACATGAAAGTAACACGAGAAGCTGTTTGAAGCAGGGAGGTGCAAAAATCTGATCTTTTAAATCTTCGGCCTCTGTCGCATGTTAGGAGATGACAATTCAAACTGATGGATGTTTTCATAATTCAAAAGCCTTATTCGCTTCAACAAAGCTTCTACTAATTCTTCTAGATTTGATCTTTTTCTCCACGTTGCCATCCTACTTAAGTGCAATTGACTGTGTAAATTCTTTAAATCATTTTTTAAAATTAAAATATGATTTTAAAAAAACATCAGGTTCTGCTGCATCTTGAAAAAATGCTGCTGCATTCGTTTCGTTGAAGCAACATAATTGAAACTAGGTCAAATTTTATTAAAACATCAAGTCAAACATGACACATTAAACTTACCATTTAGAAAAAAAAAACTGTTGGATCAATTTTGTGTTTCCCAATTTTTTCCTCCCCCAGTTTACAAAACAACAAACAGAAGGTCAATGTTTTTAGAGTAATCTACATAAGCACTTGGTTTTAAAATATTCACACCTGCAACTGGGTGGAACGTTTTTCATGTTTTGGAAACTTTGTGGATAACTTCTGCTCCTGAGTAATTTGTTGCTCACTTCTAAAACTCAAAAGTGGAATAATTTTAACATCTGGGGACTGACAAACGCATTCTAAAGGCATGGTCCGTTCACATCTGGACTGTAAAAGCTTGAAAATGTTCATATTGGTCCACTTCTATGGAAGCACACAGTTCTGATCTGAAGCTTACACACACTCAGCATCAGCACAAAGAAATACTTTTATTAGGCAATACCAAGATTTTCTTCAGATGGCATTTGTCTTTTTCTGGTGGTATGTAAAGAGAATCACTAAATGTATCTAAATATCGCACGAAACTGCAATCCTTCGTTCCAGCAAAAAAAAAACAAAAAAACCTGGAAGTCACCTTGGAGCAAACGGGAGACGGCAGAGTGAAAGTTTGATATATCCCTCACGGTGAACGAATTCACGAGTTTGACGGCATTTATTGGCACTTCCCAAGGTTGCAAGCTGAATGGAGTTTATTAAGATTAACGTCACAAAGTGTGACCCTCGAACACCTGTGAGCTGAAATCAATGAGCGTCCGGCCTTCCACGTCCCGGCCACAGTTCCAGTCTTCAAGGGCATCCAATGCTTCTTATCCACACGCTGAATACAGAAGCCGCTTCGCTGCTGAAGAGAGCCGCTGTGACGCTTTGTCTGTTTTCCACCTGATGCACGTGCGTTATTTAAGCGTGTCAGCACGTCTTGCCTAAAAGACTCTTTAATTTCTACTCGGTTGCTTTTAACTTGGGGGGCATTAGTATGAGCCTGCAGTAACCCCTTTAAAGTGAGCTCATTACTTAGTCTGTTCAGCTGAGTGGTCCTTCTGGATTCAAGCCCCAAATGATTGTTTAACCTTTATCACTGTTTAACACTAACTGGCTTGAAGGATGTCTAGTTTTGAATGATGAATGTTCTCTGTACTGAGATTCCTGCGTTATGTCACTATAAGGCACAGACTGATTTCATGCATCTTGTTTAAAATTTCAAATTATTTACATCACGGCTGCATGATAATCTTATATTGGCTGATATGGAGGCCTCTTGAAGCGCCCCAGGATTGTCTTAAAAAGTAAAAAGAAGAGGTTTTGATATTTGGACTCCTTGCGGTGCGGCTGATTACGAATGCAAAGAGAGGGAGGGAGTGTTTGGCCAGCGAAGGCCCGACAGGTATGATGGGGAGTGAGGTTATAGAAGGCTTTGAAGGTAAAAAAAAAAAAAAAAAAGCAAAAATCTTGTAATGAATACATTGATGAACAGGGAGCCAGTGAAGCTGGGTGAAGATCAGTGGGATATGATCAAAGGAAAGTGTGCAAACGAGCATGAAATTCAGAGCTTTGAGTCCAGAGGCAACGTGGGCCAGACGGTCATCGCTGGAAACAGTGCAGAGCCGGTTTATTAAAAGTTCTTGTCTTTAAGCATTTCATTTCTGTGCAAATTGAAAAAGTTAATTGTGAGACTTGTCTGACCCGAACATCTGTGGTGAGGAAAACTGATAAGAGAAGAAGATGCAACTGTGACAACCTCATATTTGATCAGTGTCCCAGTCTTTTCTCCCAATCCATTCACCCATACATCCTGCAAAAGGATCATTTGGAGAGACTAATTAAAACAGTAAATTTTAATTAGAGGGAGGAAGCCGGAGTACCCGGAGTGCTGGGTTTCAAACGCTGGACTTTCTTCACGTAAAAGAAGCACTTCTTCCGGTATCAATGTTTTTTTGTTTTTTTTTTTTGTTTTTTTGTTATTGACTTTTTTAAAAGAAAATTATCATTGATGAAAAGAAACTAGCAGAATTTAATGTATAGAACTTTTCTGCGACACATCAACTGGATGTCCTTTTCTCATGTCATCTATCAAACCCACTGAGTCAACTATGGACTCCTTTGTGTACCAAAATATTTTGAATTCAAATGTGTGATCAGCTGTCTAACACAAACTTAAAAGGTTTCAAAAGTGTTGATAGCTTTTTTATACTTCAAATTCATATTTTATTGACTCCAGAATGGAAAAACTGTATAAAATTGTGTGTAATTAGCTTTGGTATTGCTAGCTTTCAAAAGCTTTGATTTTTGTATAAAACATTCAGATGTTTCAATCCACTAATAAAACAGCTGCTTTATAATTTAAAGGACTGCAGAGTCATTTATATACATGCACATATATTTATATGCAGATATTGAATAGAAATCAGTTCAGCCCACGCACTGACCCCTGGTCATTTGAAATGAATTTTGAAAAATAAATCATTTTCAGCTGAACAACTGTCTGGAAAGCTCACTGTTTATAATTACTTTCACAATGTAAATGAGGAATGCCACATTAAGCCGTGATATCTTCCATGCTGCTGTTTTACAGAATCCCTTCAGGGTCTGCGCTGAATGGAAAATCCATCTTGGGAAATGACTCATTTTCAGAAGACAGCACACTGTATGTTCATTTACACTTGCTGGATAACTTGGGGACATAAAAGTATTTAATCAGGGACATAAATCAGCTCATAACAAGCAATCTGAAGTTCAAGTCAAACTTCTGCATGGACTGCCATGTCATTTTTGGATTTTAAATTACGAATTTAAGCTGTTCTTATTTTGTCAGCAGCCTAATATTCAGGGTCATTCCAGAAACGCGAAACGTAATGTTAGCCCGATTTATCTATCCTAAAGTCACTTTTGATGTTTGTCTTTTGGATCCATGTTCTGTTGGAGCATCCAGTTTCCAACATCAGGCTGTCGATCTAAGTTGGACTTTAATTTTTTTTTTAGGTTGTATCGCTTTGATTAATGCATCAGTTCCATTGGCAGCAAAAATGATTCCTGATTAAGATTGAAAACTTCACCCAAAGAGGATCCAAACTTTGAACACTGTTGGGCGCTCTCAAACACATCAAACCTGGTTTCGGTGCAGATAAAGCAAGCTAACACTAAGCTGAAGTGTGCAGCAATTACAAGATATTTTAAACCCCCTTTTTGTTATGTCCTTTGGTTCATTATCTATTATTTATTATTATAAATTCCACACTGTCTTCCACTGTCTCTGTGCACCATAATGTCAGATGAAATATGCATTCAAGTTGTAGAGCAGAGAATAATTCATTCATTCTTAATGTAGAACACAGCGGTTTTACGGCGGACATTTATCAGCTGTCTTGACAACCAAGAAGTTCACTGTTGAGCTGCGGCACTGAAGGAGTTAAACCTGTCTACATGTCCATAAAAAAGGATTTTTTTTTTTTTTTTTTCAATCTTTTGTGGCAGAATCTAAAAGTAACCAGGACCATTTGTGTATTCTTATCCAAGGCCAGGAAGCTGAAAAGCCTGTCGATTTTTAAGTAAATGCACTGTGTAAATGCATGAATATGTTTTCAAAATCTTTTCCTCGGCTGCGCATTATGTTCTAAACTGTATGGACTCCACAAGTAATCTGTGCTTTTCTCTTTTAAATTAGTGTTTCGAGTTGAACCCAATGCTAATACCAGCTGTGTGACATTCAAATCCTCCCCTATATTAACACTTGGAGCTATTTCTGTTAACTAATTCACTGATGAATTTAAAACACACGTCTTTCACACAGCCACACAGGCTGCTAAGGTGTGAAAAAAAAAAAAAAAAAAAAAAGCTGTTTTGTGCCTGCTGTTCACAACGCGCTGCTCCTACTCATCGCCACAGTAAATGGATAGTAAATTGCTCCAAACGTGTGGCAGAGATGAATGTAATTATTATCACTGGCCATTATCTGCACACATACTGACACAAACATTGGGTGCAGAGAAGAATCACAGAATATGGCAGTATGCACACACAGAAAGAAAGAAAGAAGGAAAGAAAGAAAGAAAAAAAAGAGCCTTATTAGATTACAGAGAGTATGGTGATGTATTAATTGTAGCAGAATGCCCACACAGTGTTGGGGCCTCAGCGGGGCATTTCACATCCTTTTTCCTGTGGCCTTTTGCCACACAGTGGCACAGTGAATGCGGACTTTTGTCCTGATTAAGCCCCCGCACTGCCCACCGCTGTTCTGTTTATCCTGGCGAGAGCAGGCGCTGAAGCGTACTGCAGAGACAAAACCATTAGGAGTTTTTAGCACATAAAAAAAAAAGACAGGAAAGTCGGCTTACGGCTTTCTTGAACGCTGCTCATGATCCAGATGGACACATTTCAGAAATTTCAGTCAAGATTACAAGATTCAAGTTGGTTAGAGAACAAAAATAATTTATTTTTACTCTACTTAAATACTGTAGCACAGATGGATTACTGCAAGCGGACTTGAAGACCCAAATGTTTAATTAAAGGAAATTCTGATTAACGTCGGCAAGATGTATAACACCTCACCAAGGTGCTGCACTCATGCTGTTTTTCTGGATGCCCTGATCAGACGGAACCAGCAAAAAGTTTCAGTAAGATTATTTATTTGACTTTGGTTCATTTTGAAATCCTGGAAGCTTTGAAACAATCCGTTACTAACTATAAATATTAATGTTGACTGGTAATTGTGTTGAATTTTCAATGGTAAATCCATGTTTTATTCAATGAACCGATCTTATCCTTGAAATTGCAACCTGCACCAGAAACTGGAAATTAGTATTTTACATCACAGTGGGATGATTGCAGCTCTACACCACTGTCTTTGCAAAATCATTTGAATTTAGCCGCATTGGAGGACTTATCAGCATGAACGGCATCTTTAAAGTCTTGTAACTGCGTCCTACTTTGATTTGAGTCCGGACTTTGACTAGGACAGTCCAAAAACAAAGTTCCGCTCTTCTCTCTCCAAGCACTGGAATATCTGAACAAAAACACTGTTGTGACTCACCGAGATGATTTTTTGGCAAATGCGAGACAGGAAAGAGTTAGGGCCATTCGTGCATTCCACGTCCTGTGCTAAAAGTAACACTGACATCTCCCATATTTGCTGAACGAACAGCAGTTTGTGCCAAAACTCAGACGTCATGAAAACTGAGAGATGAATGTTGGAGCCACACGTCTACTGGATGGTTCCTGTTTCTTGAGAGATGAAGCAGCATAAATCTGACCTAAAGTTAGTGCTCTGTGAGAACTGATAGCCATCTGAGAAAAATCATCTTCCTTATTTGAACTATTTATTTGTGTTGATCTAGAATTAATAATGAGTCCTTAACACAAAAACCTTTCCATTTTAGTTTTATTGTTGAGAGGTTATTCTACAGAATAACTTCTGCAAAATATAGGATAATTAGTTTCCTGTCACTCCAAGGTTTTGGCCCAGCAAAGGTATAATCTGTCCAGCTGTCCTGTAAGAATGACTGTTTGTCCTCACATTATAAATGACACCACCTGACGTCCTGACTTTCACATTGACTTAATGCTGCTCCCCTTTGGCAGGCTATAAAAAACAGCAGTAGCTGCTAGTCCGGGGGTCACCGGAATGGAAAACAAGTTCCCCTAAAGCCACAATGTAATTCTGCCCTTCTCTGGGTTTAGATTTTTTTTTTAAATGCTAATTTCTATAAAATATGCCCCAGTCTGATGGAGCAACAAGCCGGGGTTGCTATTAATCCAAATCCTTCTTGTCAAGTGTCGCTGCAGAGAGTGCTTCATCATTTCGAGAGACAGCCCAGAGAGAGGAAATGGAACACATCAGTGGCAGAGCAGCTGAAAATGACAATCAGCCAGTTCAGCGATGGCTCTGATGATCAGGCATATCAATGAGCCTGAGAGGAAGAGACTGGGAGAGGCACACCCACAGAGACACACAGGCAGCGGGATGAAAGTAGGTCAGTGTGCAGCATCTGAAGAGAAGTGTGACTTAAAGGCTGATGAGGATGAACGCGTCGCATGTCAAGAGGTTAGGCTGAGCCCCCTGCGGAGCTCGACGTATGGTGTCATCGGACAACAGCGCAATTAACATTCCAACATTGGCAACTGAAAACACAAAGATTTTATACACGAAATGCAGAAAATAATATTTAATGAACCACTTTTTTTTTCTTTTTTTTTTTTTACACGGTGCAGCTATTAAATCAAGTAGATCACAGAAAACATCATACAAATCAAATTATGTTGATACATTTAAAATGCAAGCACAACTTGATTGATTTTCTCACACGCTGTGTGTTGTGAACACGTCTCAGTGTTGCATTCTGTGAAGTAATTATTTCCAACAAGTACGTCCTCTACGTGTTTTATAATAATAAAAATCAACAGAGATAACGAGTCAGTGCCTGGCTTTCAAAGCAGTGACTATTTGGAGGTTTTAGTTTCCACTTTTCTATGTTTCTGCTGCATCCAGCTGTGCTACAGAAACATATATGTCACTTACAGGTGCTGGTCATAAAATTAGAATATTGTGATAAAGTTCATTATTTTCCATAATGTCATGATAAAAATTAAATTGTCATATATTTTAGATTCATTGCACACCAACTGAAATATTTCAGGTCTTTTATTGTTTTAAAATGATGATTTTGGCAAACAGCTCATGAAAACCCAAAATCCCTGTCTCAAAAAATTAGAATATTATGAAAAGGTTCTCTGAACGAGCAATAAAAATAATCATCTGAATCAACAAAGTAACTCTAAACACCTGAAAAAGATTCCTGAGGCCTTTAAAAACTCCCAGCCTGGTTCATTACTCAAAACCGCAATCATGGGTCAGACTGCTGACCTGACTGCTGTCCAGAAGGCCATCACTGACATCCTCAAGCAAGAGGGTGAGAAACGGAAAGAAATTTCTGAACGAATCGGCTGTTTGCAGAGTGTTATATCAAGGCACCTCAGTGGGAAGGCAGTAGGAAGGAAAAAGTGTGGCAGAAAACGCTGCACAACGAGAAGAGGTGACCGGACCCTGAGGAAGATTGTGGAGAAGGGCCGATTCCAGACCTAATTAAATTTTCATCTCCATAAAACTTTTCAGCAGATGGAAGCATGAAGTGCTCCAAAGTCTTCTGATAGCTGCTGCATTGATCCTGCCCTTGATAAAACCCAGTGGACCAACACCAGCAGCTGACATGGCACCCAGACCATCACTGACTGTGGGTACTTGACACTGGACTTCTGGCATTTTGGCATTTCCTTCTCCCCAGTCTTCCTCCAGAGTCTGGCACTTTGATTTCCGAATGACATGCAAAGTTTGCTTTCATCCGAAAAAAGTACTTTGGACCACTGAACAACAGTGGTCCAAAGTGCTGCTTCTCTGTAGCCCAGGTCAGGCGCTTCTGCCGCTGTTTCTGGTTCAAAAGTGGCTTGACCTTTGACCTGGGGAATGCGGCACCTGTAGCCCATTTCCTGCACACGCCTGTGCACAGTGGCTCTGGATGTTTCTACTCCAGACTCAGTCCACTGCTTCCCTCAAGGTCTGGAATCGGCCCTTCTCCACAATCTTCCTCAGGGTCCGGTCACCTCTTCTCGTTGTGCAGCGTTTTCTGCCACACTTTTTCCTTCCTACTGACTTCCCACTGAGGTGCCTTGATATAACACTCTGCAAACAGCCGATTCGTTCAGAAATTTCTTTCCGTTTCTCACCCTCTTGCTTGAGGATGTCAGTGATGGCCTTCTGGACAGCAGTCAGGTCAGCAGTCTGACCCATGATTGCGGTTTTGAGTAACGAACCAGGCTGGGAGTTTTTAAAGGCCTCAGGAATCTTTTTCAGGTGTTTAGAGTTACTTTGTTGATTCAGATGATTATTTTTATTGCTCGTTCAGAGAACCTTTTCATAATATTCTAATTTTTTGAGACAGGGATTTTGGGTTTTCATGAGCTGTTTGCCAAAATCATCAAAATTAAAACAATAAATGACCTGAAATATTTCAGTTGGTGTGCAATGAATCTAAAATATATGACAATTTAATTTTTATCATGACATTATGGAAAATAATTAACTTTATCACAATATTCTAATTTTATGACCAGCACCTGTATATAAAACTGCAGTAGCTCATCTGTAAATATATTGAAACTATACTGCACTATTTTAGACATAATGGCCACTCAAAGCCCTTTTACATTAGAGTAACATTCAATCAATATTGCCTAACTTTATTCATGTGGCAGTAAAACAGCAAAGACAGCTGGGGATTCGGTTTAGTTAATCTTCTTGTTGCATCATGAAGTTGATTTCTAAATACAACACTTGCTTTTTTTTTAAAAAAAATGAAGAAGGAAGAAAGTCTGGCAGTAAGGGCTACAGTCTCCTCATGCATTGTTAAAACCAGAAGACAGCATGATGTAAAACAGAGAGCTCATCAGACAATCTGCATGGTAAAATGTTGATCAGCCTCTCTAACTCAACAATATTGCAATAGTCCTGTCATCATGTCATTAACATTTTAACATTTTAACATTAACATTTTTCCTCTGGCTCTAGAAACTGGGACGGAGGAAGGATGAGGGAGGGGTTGTGGTGCGGGCAACCAAAATAGCAAAGCAAGTAGGATGAACATTTTAAACACTTTAAACACTTGGTTTGTGTAATTCTTGTACAGTTTCCATATCAAAAATATTCTGACTCTTTGAACTTGTTTAGATTTTGTCACATCAAAACCACCGATTACAATGTTTTACTGGGATCTATGTGACAGACGTCTGGAAAACCTGAAAAGCGTGGCTTTTGTATTTAGTCCTCTTTCCTGTGCCAAACCTTTGTTGTGTCATGTTTCACTACAACTACTACTACAGCTGCACATATGTTAGTTCAATCAAAGACAGGTAACAAAAAAATAAATAGGAATAATGATCTAAAGAGGATAAAGACTAAAACATAAATCTAAATTTGAGACAAGAAATCTTCTAAAAGCACAACCCATGTCCAAAACCCTCAAAACTGAGCTGACAAAGAACGTTCTTCCACATGTGTGCTTTCTTCCTGCTGTTGTTATACTGTGATTTAATTACACATCTAATTAAGTTGCTCCCTAAGGAAGATGGCTCCACTGGATGTTATTTAGGAATATCAGAGTAAATCAGGTTGACAGTCCTTACATTTCAACATTTAAACAATTTCGACAATCTTGCATTGTTTTTTTTCTCTAACTCTAGATGATATATATGTGTTTATATAATTACACTCAAGGCTTGTTGAGCATGTTGAGCTGTTCTCTTATCCTGAGAATTTGAGGTACTTATGTCTGTTTACTTAGTTCATTTCAGAGAAACTGCTGATGGGAGAGGGCGCTTGTGAAGGCCACTGCATGAATGTGGCTTTCTTTTTGGCCTAAGTTTCAGTCGCTGCTGAAACCACTCAAAACTCAAGAGCTTCAAAAAATGTCTGTCCTTTATTTCTTCCACTCGGTGATGCATTCAGTGATGTAACAACGACTGAGTCAAGTTTCTTCTCTTTTATCATTGTCTCCTCAGGAAAACAACAAAACTGTGGCATTACAACCCACATCTGTCACTTTTATAGTCCTGAAGTTATCCAACAACAACAAAAAAAAAATCAGCGCCATCATCCACCATGACAGGCAGAAACTCCTGAATTATTTTTGATTGGCACACATTCACTGCTCTCTGATTGTCGAGGAAGTTATTTTCCAGATTAAGGGAATGAAGTCAAAAAGTTAAAAAAAAAAAAAAAAAAAAGGAATTGAAAAGAAAATATTTTTTTTAACTAACTTGCCTCTGAGAAATGCAAATGCCAGCAGAAGATCAAGGTTTGAGGGTCGGGTTTCTTGAACTTCAGAATAGATTACGTTTAATTTTCTCACCTATTTTAATTAATGGCAGAACTAGGGAATGGTTTTTAATCCAACGTATAATTTTATAGTAAACACGCTACGATAGACTGCAATCCAGTGTTCAAATTATCAGAGTTTAATTTTCTCTTCATTCTCAAATAGTAAATTTAATCGTTTTTTTTAAATACATTTTTAAACCTATTCATTTAACATGTGTATAAAAGTGAAGAGTAATAATATATAAAAGATTATTTAATCTATTTTCAGCAGCAGGTTCTTTGTTCTGATTTCCAAAATGCCATGAATAAAATTTTAATATTGGATGGTTCATTTAAAAACTGTTAACGTCTGAAACGTTTTCCCAGTTTAGACACAAGAAATAAAAATTGTCTGTATCAATACAAACTGCTTGTGTAGGCACTAGAAAAAAGGAAGAGTTTTATGATTTCACCTAAAAACTGAATATTTTGTTTCTTTTTGCTTGCTCATATTATTCTGTTATGTTTATTGGTCTGTTGATAAACTGCCAACACTTTGAATAAGTTTTCAAAGACATATCTGTTATAATTCACAGAAATACAAAGGACAAAATGACCCAAAATGATGAATTTTGCAAGTCAAATAAATAAAAAAAATGCAGGCTTCGATCCAGGCTGGTTTTGTTGGGTTTATTTTTGTCACAAAAACTAAATGAGTCTGTTCTCAGGGAATGAATGCAGCCAGCAGAGCATTTTATTTTTTCGCAGAATGTTATCATAAAGTATCTGCTGGTCATTCCCATTACTAAAAGGCTCCAAGTTATCATAAAATATGAGGTTTGACATGTCACCACCTAAAGCTACACACTAGAGGGCGCCGTACACAAACTCGGCGCAGAAAATAGCATTCACAAGGCGAATTACTGCACTAGAGTAAAATATCTTTATCCGTGGGATGTTTAAAGTGGATGTATATCTTTGAAAAAAGATCTACATGCAGTGTAAAATGACATGTCATGTTTTTCCCATTATTTATAATTAAATCCCTGCAGACTTTTCGTGTTTTATGGGACTGACGATTAAAAGGACGTCTACATTTGCTGAATGTCATAGTCTAATGGAAGAGAGAACATTTTAGAGAACAGTTTTTAGCCTTCCGCAAATTTGGCAGACTTTTCCATTTAAAGTTTTCTTCCTCAAGCTATTCTAAAAATACTTTGGTGAAATTATGGCCTTCTGACAGAACTGATGCAGCTGAGTCAGACTGTTAGGCTGAACTTTCTCACACTTTTCAGGCTCTGACTTCACATTTTTATGGGCGCAAGATGAGGCGTACATGATAACTGCTCCAAAACACTGACCTTGGCATCCTTAATGTCCTTCCTAACTAGATAATTTTCCATGAGGAAGACCCATTTATGCCTTTGTCTCTGGACTAATTTCTGAGGATGTTGCTTTAATCTTTGATGACGCCAGTCTGTGTTGGTAGATGACTTGCTTCACTGTGAATAATACAGTATCTTAAAATGTCTGGGGGAAAAATTATTGTGTGTTTCTGAGCAGTGTATGTAAAATTCTGGTTTCAACTGTAAATAGATTTATATCAATTTTCATTTTTGGCTTTTGATCACACTTTTATGTGTCTGTGACTCCGGAAGAATCAGTAAGAAGGATCATCATTCACAGTCCCAAAAAAAACAGCAAAACAGAAATGGAGATTACAAAATAAGTTTATTTGTAGAAATAACTACAAAATGCATATTAAACTTTTTTTTTTTAAAGGATACGAGTCAAATTGGATGTTATGGTTTGACGAATTTTCACAATATCAAAAATTCAAACAGATAATATTCAATCTGTATCTGGTATTT
Source organism: Poecilia mexicana (assembly GCF_051168715.1). NCBI lineage: Eukaryota > Metazoa > Chordata > Actinopteri > Cyprinodontiformes > Poeciliidae > Poecilia > Poecilia mexicana. The sequence goes on along the minus strand of NW_028263381.1, from coordinate 13,224,115 downwards.
AGCTCTTCTGCGTTGATTTAGTCACTGGTGCTTCCTGTTTACATATAATTAGGAGGCACAGATATCCTGAGATTCACAGTTTGTTTTCCGTCGCAATAGACACTTCCAAGTTCGTTCCTGTGTGCATTTTGTTTTCCACACATTCTCCCACACCAGAAAGCCTCAAACGGCCTCTTATTTACAAAAGATTTTCGAGCTGAGAAAACTAAAACTAACACTGCATAGATGATTCACTCGCACCGTTGAAAACCTGGAATATGTTTTTATTTCAGAGCTCCAAGGCTGACAGACTCCTTCCCCTCGGAGGGGAACGGGAGCGAGGAGCGCTTTGCCGTGGCGTAGGAAGTGTACGGGGGCGTGGGATAGGCGCTGGAAGATAAACGGGGCAGCGTGGACGTGGAGGACGGTGGACCCTGGGCGTGTCTCTCAGGAGGACAGTAGGCAGGGGACGTAGAGCGCCCCTTGCTTTGCAGGCTGCTGCTGCTGCTCTGCAGCGGCGAGCTGGAGGTTTTTGGGCCACGGGTCAGGGATGACGTGGAAGAGCTGGAGAGAGGTGAGGTCCTGATGCCGTATCCCAGAATGCCCGTGCTCATCAGGAACTCCCTGGAGCCATAGGCCGGTGGTGTTGGTCCACGGGAACCTGGAGGTCGAATGTTGTCCGGTGGTAGACTCCTCCTGCTGGGGATGTCGTAGATCCCAACGTCTGGGCCGTAGAGCACCTGCGATCTGGCACTGACGCGGAGCATCCTCTCCCTCTCCTCCTGCTCCCTTCTCTCCTGGATGGAAGCCATGATTGTTTTTGAAAAGTTGTCGTAGCGTGCGGCGGCAGACATCGGAAGACTCACATCATGGGGATAGAGATCTCTAAGGTTGTCTTGAAGACCTTGGGAGGTTAAGTCTCGTTTCACCAGACCGGAAGGGGGAATGTCTCGTGTTGCTATGCTCTGGGATTGGAGGTCTCTCGTGATAAGTCCGTGATAGGCAGGGGAAGAGTCTCTCTGAAGGAAACCTGGTAAAGACGGTGAGGGATCCCTTGAGGTGGACTCTCGGGGTTGTGGAGATTGTCTGGTGACTCCCATAAACACAGGACTGTAGGAGTGAGGAGGCGGACGCTGCACAGCCCCATCAGTACCCAGACCCATAAAATGAGTGTGGTAGCTGACAGGAGGGGCCCCTCTTTGGACCATGAACTGAGGGTCTGAAGGCCTGACGAGGTTATCATAGGAGGGTTTGCTGTTGCTGCTGCCGCTGCACTGGTTGGCCAACAGACTGGAAGTTGTGATGATCCCAGGGGAGGAATTGGATCCCAGCCCATCGGGGTTCATCGAAAGAAGCTGGGACTTGCTGCCATTGCGGCTGCTGTGTTTTAAGGTGAGAGAGCGAGAGCTGAGCGTCAGAGAGTTGAGCTGCAGAGAGCTGGAGACCGTCGAGGGCTGGAGGGGAGCTGAGACAGGCGCACCGGCCTGCTGGCTGCCTCTCGCAGGGCTTTCTCTGGTGTTAGAGCCGAGGTCGGGTCCTTTGTTGATGCCTTGCTGCTCGGATGTCTTCAGCAGCTGAGTATCGAGACACAAGAACACACAGTGCTGTCTGTCAGGTACCCATCAAAACGTTATAAATTTTCTCATTTAAAAAAAAGGAAAAGAAAAAAAAAAAGAAAGTCACCTGCTCTGGGGGAATGGGTGAGGATCCTCTGGAGATGGCCTCCAGAACCGGACGTAACTGTGGCACAGTCGGAATAGAAACAGGAATGATGGATTTGGTGTGATGTCCCAAATCTGGAAAATAGGTTATTTTAGGATTAATAAAATGCACCTGCAAATATAAACAAAAATCTACAATGGGATTTTTAATAATGACACTTTAAAACGCAAGATTTAGCAATTAGAGGTGCATCTTATTCTTGTTACAATAGGATCAGACCCTCCTCTAAAATTCATTAAAGTCAAGGCATTGCAACCCTTAGCAGCCTTGTGAACCTCACTATGTGCTAGGACATTTTTTTTAAGAAGGTTTATTACATGTGACACATGTGCTTTGTTCAGTGTTTGGATGTGTGATGTCATGTTTTTGTAGCACCCTTAAAAAAAAGTATTTAAAAAAAGTCACGTCATAATTTTCTTCTAATTACAAACTTTGCACTACTTTTTATTACGCCAATCAAACACAGTGAGAGAGAAATGTATAAAAGCTCAGGATATATAAGATCGTTCGCAAAGCAAAGCGCTGTAAGTCAATAAATGTGAAAAAAAAAAAACTATCTGGAGAGGCATGTCTCGTTATCAGAGGTTATGCTTCATGTGTGTTTGTAATTCCAGCGCACCATCCAACACAGCAACTTGGCTTTTCAGCAGACCGCGATCCGGTTTTGGAGGCAGCGGCGGCGGCGGGTTTTTTAGCTGTTTGATGTCTGACAGCTCGACAGCTCCAGCTGAGGATTGCTGGAGAGAGAAATAAACAAGCATAGAGATGTGAGGGATACATCTCATATCTCTTGACAGCTGAGGTCACAGTCCTTAGACGATGCGCTTGAAATACATATTTACTCACGCACACCTTATTTTGTATCGCTAGGCTCTGGATGCCGTTGTCCCTGATTTTCACCGCCATCTGTCTGTCAACCTCTGGTCTGAGGAACGGAGGCTGCACCAGGATGACTGTTTTTTTGCAGGTCCTTGATGTGTAACTGGTTTCCCCAGACAAAAAAAAAAAAAAAACAGAAAAACCAAAGATTTAGCAAGTAAGGTATAATGCAGCTAACAAAGATGCAGATTTGACAGGGAAAAATACATTTCTTACTTTGGAGAAATGGGGCTGCAAACTAGATACTCCATGTTGCTACAACAGCCTCGTGAAAAAGGATTTATTCCTCCTTGAAACTTGCCAGTTACCTGTGGGAGCGTGCAGAGAGACATTTAGGTGCTGTGCAGTAGTGAACACAAATTGCAAAAGTATTCACAACCTTTTATATTTTCAAGTGCTGTCATGACAACCACAAACCAAATGTACTGGGTTATGATTTTATGCGATGGACAAAATCTGGGAAGTGCATTATTGCAAACCAGGAGCGAGAGATCATGCTTGGCTTAATTTTCTTTTAACAAATAATAATCTGAAAAGTGTGATTTAGCGCTCTGAGTCAACTACTAGGGGTTTGTGACTACCAGCTCATGCATTTAGAAACTGATATTTAGCTGAAGCTCAGTCAGGTGGGACTGAGAGCATCTGTGAATGCCAATATAATGTAGGGTTTTTGTGTGGACTTTGACTAGGCTACTTTCTAACATGTGGATATGCTCAGATGAAAACCATGTCGTTGCCGTTTTGGGTTGCTGTCCTGCTGGAAGGAGAACCTCTAAAACAATCTTTGCTGCTTCTCTAAGTAATGATCTCTTTGCTCACTTTAGGTAGACGATTCTGTCTGGCTAGATTTGCAGTTATGACATTCTCATAAGATGGAGGAAACAGTGAGTCTTCAAAACCTGTTTTATATCTTAAATCTGATTTAAACTTCATTCATAGCCCGAGGACTTTGCAAAACTCTGGATTTCTACTGCGATTAAATCACAAGGGATTCTAAGAGCTAGTTAAGTGGCATTTTTATGGGTGTCAGAGTAAAGTAGGCAGAGGTAGACTTTTACTTGCATAAAATCCTTTTTTCTCCTACTTCAGTCTATCTCATAAAATCCCACCGGACACTCTTACACGATGAACAATCACGATTTTGTTCTGAAAACCTCTCACTTGTTCATTGGTGGTCCGACCTCTGGACACCAGGTACAGGTGGAAACCAGTGAGACCCAGGACTGGTATGAGAAACAGGCCTGATATGCTGATCACTACCAAACTGCAACAAAAAATGTCAAAGAAAAAACTACTTCAAATTGTGATTTTGATTTTTTTTTTTTTAGACAAGTGTAAGCACTGATAGTCCGAACAAGAGGCTTGTCCCAAGGATACGTGATGAGGCAATGCAGCTTCCATAAATCGTCCGCGTGGTGCAGGACATATACGAGGCCAAAGGTGAACACAGCGATCATGTGAAAGGTGAGGGACAAGAGAAAGAGAAAGAAGTAGCGGTAGTTTCTCCTCCCAATGCAGTTGTTCACCCATGGACAGTGATGGTCAAAATCCTGAGGAGAGATTCAGAGAATCAGTCATGTTCGATCCAAAAATATTCATTTGGACCTCGTCGAATATCCGCTCTGCTTTCCAAATATGGCTTGGCGTTTCAAATTGTGTTTCCGCGGAAATAACAAAGGATCCGAGTAAAGGATTTACCTGATTAACAAGATCTCACCCTCTGTCCTCCACTCATCCAGCAAAAAAAATCTACTTTACACCGCTGCAATTACTCTTTTTTCTCCTCCCCACTCCCCTCTGAAGCTCTCTAATTACTTTCTCTAATCCTAATCTGTAGTTCCATGGTTTTTGTCGCTGTCGGTGTTGAACGAGTCGAGTGTGCGCTCACCTCCACACAGTGATCGCAGACGCTGCAGTGGGAGCAGCGAGGAGGTCTGTAGAAGTGGCACGACGCGCACCACTTCATCCTCACCTGGACGCCTTTCACGTCCACATTTTTGTACAACGGAGCGCGGAACTCGTCCTCCTTGTCTTCGTCCTCGCCAGCTAAAAAGAAACAAAAAACAAAAACAAAAGAAACGCAAACACACACATAATTTTCTAATCTAACATCTCCCAGGGTGGAAAAGTAACAGGAGTTTGATTACTGACCTACAGGGAGAACCCCGGCATCCATGAAGGTGGCCATGGTGAAGTTGGCAAGCACAAAAAGAAAAAGGACAGCACAGCATGGTGGAACAGCGGGGCAGATGGTCACAGCCAACCACGGGCATCTGAATACACACACACACAGGAGAGAAGAAGAAAACCTGTTTTCTGAGCTGGAAATAGGAGTTTCAGTCCCCTTGAGGCTGCAAAATCAAGGCAACAGTAAGGACTTTAGGGGATCATCTCCATCCTATTTATTCTGATGGGAGCCGTGGATCACAAAAGTAATTGTTTACAGTGAGAGATAAGCATGTATTAGCGTGTGTCCACCAGTACCAGCAGCAAGGGATTAAATAAGGAGGTCTCTACAAGCTGCAAGCTAAGACACTGTCCGTCTGTCTCGACGAGGGCGACACAGAAAGCGCTGGACTAGACGTTTCATCAGTGATCAATTCGTTTATATTAGGGCTGCAAAATGTTTTCATAGGAATTAACGGCAGCTTGTAGAAAAAAACCTGAAATTTCAAATAACGCAGGCTCTAAACTGGGTTTAAATACAAATATGGCTTGGGGAAATCTATTTTGTAGCACAAGCTTGACTAAAACAAACAGTTTTCATGCAGGTATCCTCAGCTACGCTGTTTCATAATCAGACACAGATTGCAAACTGCAGGGGTGTCATGCATGTAGATACATAGTGCATCTACATGCACTATGCAGATGCACAAGAGGATTTCAAGGACCCGCCGCTATTTAGGCCACCTTTTTTTAATAAAGGATGTTGATGAGGCCCGGAAGGAGGCCATCGTCAGAAAGCAACTGGCAAAAAACGCAAAAGCAGGTCTCAAAAGTTTTAGGGAAGATGCTTGATGATTTAGAAGTTGAATTAGAGGATCAATAGATTTAACTTTTGATAGGGAATGGTCAGGTAATGAGCTATACTTGACTTAATCAACATGTTTATATCACTGAGTTAAAGAAGCAAATGTTCAACAAATAACTGTTTTTTTAATTACATTATTTAGCAAAAACATATATAAATATATAAATGGATGGATGTGATACGGGTTGTTTCAATTCACTCCCATTTTCAGCTAAATTCAGTAAATTTCCATAAATCCTAAGGAAAGTTTCAATCAATGGAGAACTGATGGAAACTATTAAAGACGGTCTTTGTGTAGAAATAGAAATGATGATTAATCTTTTCCAGCACTGAGACAGTGAGTGGCGGTTCAACTGGACAAGTGGATGTCTTCGGTGTGAGATTAGAAGGACGTTTAAAATCAGGCTACAGTCATAGACATAGGAAAGAGTTGTTGGTGTATGTAAACAGACTTAAATCAACCTAAACATGCCGGGTACTCTGTCTTTCATAGCAAAAATTTTACTTCTACTACTTACTAGATGTGTTTCTCTTCTATTTGAAGCTATTAAAGGAGCTACTTTTTTCTGTAACGTAGAAAATAGCATCAAAAACTCATGGGCCAGTCCTGCGGTGGGATTTTTGTTGGGGTTTTTTTTGTTTTTTTGTTGTTTTTTTTGTCAAAAATGCCGACATATGGATGCTCACACTGAGTCAGATTCTGCTGGAGTGGAATTTCTTGGATGAATTTTTTTTTTTTTTTCCTAAAAGGAAAAATAAATTGAGCAGGACCGCAGTGCTTTATAGGTATCAAATTTGAATGTACTTATTTGACTTTGAATCTGTCTAAGAAATGATTGGATTTTGCAAAGTGCCTTTGGGGAACATTTGTTGTGAATCTCCACTATATGAGTAAACCAAAAAGAATTACATTGAGGTGAACTTTTCACTAAAAGCTACTTAGTTTGGCATTGTGTCATTTAAAATCAAGATTATCTTCAGAATGATTTCCCACAATTGACAAGAAATTTAAGCCAAAATCCAATAAATGATCAACACAACCACAGACTTCCATCGAGTGCCACTCCAGTTTCTACTGTACATGTTACACACATTATTAACAAAACAACATCAACGCTTATGAGTCAGCTGTCCTGCTCCTTTAATGAATCTGTGTGAATTATCAAACCACCTGGATTTCTTTGCAGACATAAGGAAATGGTTACATGACACCTATTTTCAGCCAAGTTGAAAAAACACTTGACTTTTCAGGTCTGACAGCAAATGAGCCACTTAGATTTAAAGGTCCAGTGTAGTCTACAGAAATCAGTCCATTATGTCTCTAAGCAGCTACACGAATATCGGGTTCAAAACAACAACAAAAAGTCAGTGCCCATCAATTAAAACAAAAAAATTAGATCATCATGCTTTTATTGCTTATCTCCTAAATTATTGCAATTTGCTTTGTCTTGTTTTTAAAATACACCTTAATCTGTCCAAGTCTGCTGGGACTCTCCTTACCAGAACCAACAGGACAACACACGTCACTCCTCTATTGCTGTTTCTGCACAATTACTTTAACGTTGTGTTGTTAACCTTTATGGCTTTATAATATCAAGCTCCTAATCACATCCCTGACCTGTTCCAGCTTTACATATCAACATTGAACCTCATGTGGACCAACCTGGTAGCTCCTCTGACCCATTTATACCTCAGCTCTCCGGCTAGCTTTTAGTTTTTGCTTTTTAAGACAGACTTTTATTCTGCGTCTAATTTTATGCGGACAGAAATACTCTTTCACAAAATGAATGTTCTGAACACTTCAATAACCTTTGCGTAGCAAAAAAGCGAGGCAGACTCATATGCAGGTTGACGTTTGCGCTTCATCCCAGTGCGGCAGAAAGCAAACCCTGCGTGGGGCTTGTTTCAGGCGGTAGAGGGGGGGAGGGATCCCTGCTCCTCTACAAAAGGAGCGCCGGCTGCTGATGCCATGCCAGCTGCAAACACAGTAATCCCTAGATTATAAATTTTGGATTGTAGACCATTTCTACTTGTCCTGTGCATTGTGAACTCCTCACATTAGATACTGAACACAGGGAGAGCATGCAAGGTTCATCGCCCTTTTAATATCGAAGTTTATTTTCTGCAAACAGTTCGCACATCTTTCTAGCTTTTTGCTCAAAAGGAGCCTCTCAGAGATGCCGCAGATCAAGGCCGTTGCGTTCTCCACTTGAGTTAACGACAAACACTTCACGTTTACAATAACCTACGGATGCAACAAAGCTTTCTCCAATCTACTTTAAACCACACGCTGTCTGAATGTTGTGTTCAAGGACGGCGTTATTCCTTGAACACAAATAGAGTTGATTTCTGCTTTTTATTTTTTTTAATCTAAAAGAAAAAAAATGCCAGATTACAGCGTGGTTGCCTCCATCATCTGGTCTAAGACCATCTGGAGTGCAGACTAGAGGCAGTTCATTACGCCGCTGGACAAGCCCAACCTAATGAAACGGCACGGGCAGAGCTCTAATAAATCACGCCGAACAGTAAGCTGCTCTGCAATCTGCATGCTGGCCTCATCCCCTCATCAGTGGGTCAGTGGCACAGCAGACGCCACAATGTGAGAGCGCACGGGTTGACAGAGTCCTGGAGTCCGTTTGTGGAAAAACAGCAATTACGTGTTTTCGAAGGCAGCAGATTCTTTTACATGACTGCAGTGCAGCCTCGTTTTGCACAATCTGTTTGTTAACCTCGAAGGTGCTTTTCCTAATTTTGCCCTTGGTTAACATTTTACCAAGTGTGGAGAAAGAACATATGAAAAAGAGAGCGGAAATGTGTTGACGTCTTGATGTGTGTCATTTGAGCTTGAGATGGACACAGAAGCTGAGCAGAAATATGTTTCAGCTAGAAAACATTCCAAAATGGGGCTTTCTCTAGTCATCTAAAATATTTCACTTTCTCTGATGATCATCTCACTGGTTTAAGAAAGTAGCCGACTCTAAACAGAGCAAAAAAACAAACAAAAAAAACTAATTCTATAAGAATAAAACAAATCGCTGCTGATTTTAATCCACTCTGAGGTTTTACAGACTTATATGATTTGTTGTGACCATTAGCTAATGAAGGTAACATTAGCTATTGCTGGCCAGCTTTATATATTGAATGCAGACATCACAAAGCGGCCCACCATCGGTACACTAATCCATTACGTACAGAATATGTATGCATTTCCCATTATCTAATTAGCGATTGTCACTGTTTAATCTGCATGAATTCCTTTTTGCTTATATTTTCCTACTTTTACAAACTCATTTTCTATACCTATTCAGACATGTTACAAGATCTCTCCAGGTCCGAGCTTAAAAGTGAACCGCGCCCAAATGGAAATGTTTTTTTCCGAACAAAAGGTAACGTCACAGAGGAACAAAAGCAGGAAATCACACGCTGCTGGATGTTATCAGGCGGAGGAGAACAAAAAAAAAAAAAAAAGCCCCGTCAAAGTGAAGCTGAAGGTTGTTCTTTGACTTTCCCAAACCTGCGGCATTAGAAAAAAGTATGCTGAAGCCTTACACGCTCACGCTACTGAATGCTGAAACAGAACTGCTGACAATAACAGCTGCATGAATATTACAGGGAGTGGGGGGGGTAGATGGGGCAGATTGACTTTTATGTATAATATCCCTGCAGGTCTTAATTCTGAAGAAATTCACATGTGGCTGGAAGGCTGGAATTATGTTAATGTAGACATTTGGGTTGCAAATACTCATGTAAATGTACATATTCGCATGAATATTCACAGTCTGCAGGAAGAACTTCAAGTGCAGTGGATGTAAAAAAAAAAAAAAAAAAAACTGCCTTGTACGTGCCACAAATAAAAGTCGACGCTATACTCTAATGCGCTCCCATGTTGTGAATGTCCCACCCTGCCTGGTCGGATGGATGCAGGTCTTTGTGAGCTCACAGATGCTCAATAATTAAACAATTTGTTGTTGATCCCAGAAAAGTATGGCATCAACTAAAATTCCCAACAATTAATAATATGGCAGGAAAGAGGTGCCCTGCGGAGGATAGTGAAGGGAGCTGAGAAGGTCATTAAAGAGTCTCTGCTTTCTCAGTAGGATCTATTTCAGAGCCGCTGCAGAAATAGGTCACTGAAGTATGTTGAACTAGACTGCACAGAGTTCTACCTGAAGATGTTAACATGCTTTGCTGCTGTTACAATCTGCATTTTAAATGATTTAGGCGAAAAAAGAAAAAAAAAAGACTCATTTGGTATTTTAGGAATATAGATCGTATCTTAATTGGCCTACATATAGAATCTATACCAAATATAAAATAAATGAAACTTGTTGCCTCACTGATAAGCTCAAATGCTAAACCCCCAAGTCCCAGGAGAAGCAGAATTATTGCTTCATTCATTCATCTGAAGTGTCCTGGATTTGCTGGTGTAGCACTGACGCTCCAGTTAAGTAGTCTTTTCAATCGCTCACATCAGCAGGTCATTGATTTTTTTTTTTCTTTCTCTCTCTCTCTGTAGAAATTGAGTTCATAGAAGGAGGGTAGTAGTGGTGGGGAGGGTGCGAGTTCTGAGCATTTTCTGGCACAAATCTGTCTTTAAATCTCCAACCTCTCCAAAAAAAAAAAAAAAAAAAGAAGGAGAAAGTCTAAGGCCTCCGGCTTAAGAAATGAAACAAAGCTTTTATAGATACTAGCAGACTTACTGTGTCCACAGATTCAAACAATCCAGACTATATATATATATATATATTTTTTTTTTTTTTTTCTCACATATAAATATATGGGCGAATCACATGGCATCTGCCACTGGATTCTAATCCGCTCCCTCCTCCCTCTCAATCTGGTGTCAGACTCCAGTGGAAATGGTACAGCGGCTGGAGAATACAGGGGGAAACTAGGACAGATCCAGCTCCAGAGGTCAAGGGTCAGTATAGTGGCACAGATGATGATGTAGGAAGCCAGTCAAAGTAAGTCAACGTCGGTTCTTAACATAAAACTCCTAAAATGCTGCATGAGACTAACATAACAAAATCAATTACTTATTTTTTATTTTTTTTTACCAAACATTTAATCCTTTTCTCACAAATCACCAAGAATTAGACGAGTTTATTTACCATTTTAAAGCTTTGCATATATTTGACCCATATCTGACACGGTCTTCCCTCGCAGCGGTGTTGTTGATGTCCAGCTGCTAACTTTATTACTGCACATATTAAATTTGCTATAGATGCACCGCCAAAATGCACCGATGTTTATCGTAGGTGGCTTATCCCCTCAAATGTGCTTAGTGTGAGTCCTCAGGGTGCGCCGGGCAGCCACCCAGGCCAGATGTTGGGGGTCTGCCATCAAAGTGAAATCAGTAATAAATAAATAAATAAATAAACAAATAAATAAAGCAACTTTTATAATATTTTTCAAGGTTTTATTGCTCAATATAAAAGCCTAAATTTGGGGTAACAGGAATAATGTTTACCCTCTAAGCTAATAGCCCGAAAGAAGTGATTTTAGGGATTTAAAAAAATAATAATAAATAAAAGAAATATGCATTCTGACATTCAGCTGCATGGTTGAACATACCGTGCGGGGACAGACAAAGCGCGTCAACGGCACGTTCAGAGCACTTTTCCCTGTGTCGCACTCACGTGAAGACGAAGAACATGGATGTGGAGCCGACCAGGAGGCAGGCGGCCGTGCACACCGGGATGAAGGCGCTGGGCTTCAGCGAGGCGGCGCCGCTGGCGGGCATCCTGTCCTCTCCGCGCTCATCGGGGTCTCACGCCGGCCGAAGGAACCGCAGACGGTGGCCTGTTTAGCCCTTCATAGGTCGCAGACGGCGTGAAAAGTGAATTCATAGCGTGAGGAGGGGGTAAAAAATTACTAAGAAAGAAAGAAAAACAGTCTCCGAAAGCATAAGACCCGCAGCTCCGCAGATCGGTCCCGCATCCCCCGTCCCGACTAGTCCAACAGGCTGGCGCACAGATGCGGCTGTACCAGAGGTGGTGCTTCAACTCATGAATGACGTGAAGCGACTCTGACTGAGACCCCCTGCTGTGACCCGATGAACTACTTCACTTCCTATTAGATGGATGGATGGATGGATGGATGGATGGATGGATGGATGGATGGATGGATGGATGGATGGATGGATGGATGGATAGATAGATAGATAGATAGATAGATAGATAGATAGATAGATAGATAGATAGATAGATAGATAGATAGATAGATAGATAGATAGATAGATAGATAGATAGATAGATAGATAGATAGATAGATAGATAGATAGATAGATAGATAGTTTTCAAATCTCACAGATGTAAACACATGAAGCTACTTGAGAGATTCTGCCTTCCTCTCCTCTGCGGGGCAACCTGACAGGAAATACTGTTTGGACCTGAAGTTGTTGGGTGGGGCATCTCTGCTCTTTATAAATGCCTGAAGCTTTCTTCAGACCGTACAATCTGTGTAAAACCCTCTCCATCACTGTAGCTGGTGCCTGATCCAGTGACAGTATGGATGCAGATAAGTTAGTTGAATCCATCGTCAGAATACTCATGTTCATTGCAGGCATCCTGGGAAACAACTGGCTGGCGATAGCCTCTCTTCCCAGAAAGAAATCTGAAATCCGTACCAACGGGATCCTGTTAATCAACCTGGCCGTCTCCAACCTCATTACCAACTACCTAGTGGACATCCCTGTCACCGTGGAAGACTTTGCTGGCCAATGGCTCTTGGGACTGACCTTCTGCGGCATTTTTCGCTTCAGTGCTGACCTCTCAGAGACCAGCAGCCTCTTCTCCACCCTCATCATCTGCGTCTTTTGGCACCAGAAGCTGGTGGGTTCTCTCAAGCGTGGAGGTGCCCCTGTGCAGCTGGACAACCTGCATCTGCTGGGGTGTCTACTGGCCGGGAGCTGGACGCTGTCCGTCGTCCTCAGCATGCCTCGCCTCTTCTTCGTTTCACTGGAGGTGACAAATGAGAGCCTTGAACACTGCGTAGATGTCTTCCCCAATGTGCTTTCCAGACAAACATATGAGGTCTTTTTCTTATCACTGGCTAATGCGTTGCCTATTGCAGGGATCTGGGTTGCAAGTATCCAAATTGTCTTAGCTTTGCTCCAACATCACAAGCGCATACAGAGCTCTTCCTCTCATCGGGTCAATGTTAAACAAGACAAGTCAGAGAGGTCAGTCAGCAGTGTTTCTGTTCAAGACTCCCATAAAGACCTCAAAGAGTCTTCTTCACCAGCTGAGCGTGTTTCTTCTTGTCCAAATGGAGAATGTCTGGGTAAAAGTCCACAGAGTTCTCCCTTAGCCAACAAAACAGATTCCAGAGCAGAAGCTCAGCCAAACCACTCAAAGTCCAACCAGATACCCTCGAAGCAGAGTAACAACACAAGCTCTCAGGTGAGGGCAGCAAAGAGCGTGGTGGCTGTGGCCACTGTGGTCCTCCTCTGTTGGATGACTCATCTAATTCTGCGCATCAGCAACAGCATCCAGGATTCATCACTGATGATGGAGCTGGCCAGTTACATCGGAGCCGCCTACACCTGCATCATCCCTTATATTTTTCTGCATGGAGTGAAAAAACTGTCTTGTTCATGTAAATGATAGGAAATGTCAAACGGGACATCCACGATGCCACAGTTAAGTTCAAGAATATTCATACACCTGGTAGTGCTCGATTTAAAGTAATATTTTAATATTTACCAAACTGTTTCTTCTGACTGGAAGTGACATTTATGTTTTTGATTTGAGGATCCATGGACAGATCCAGGTTTTCCAACCTAAATGACTCAATGGAGCTCTGACCCACACAAATCATCAAAGCATAATTTGAGCAGAAGTTATCAGAAGGGTTTGTTTGTTTGCTGTAATGCCACTCCTACTACTACTAATATTAAGTTTAATAGCTGTTGACGTAGATCAAAGTGAATTTAAAGTTTTGAAGAGATTAAGAAGGTAGTGTAATGGCTGCTTTAACATTTTTGAGCGACTAATTGAATTAAAAACCCTACTATTGATGGCTATAATGCTGCGATGTGGCTGATAATACATAGTGCATCAATTTAACATAATCAAATGCTAAATATGGAAATCACTAGATTTATTACACCTTCATAGACTTTCATCCTTTACAAGATTATTTTGAAAAAAAAATCATCCCTACATAACTAGACATAGTAAATAAAGCAAATGACTTTTCAGACTTCGTATGAACCATGCTATGAATTTATTGTGCCTTTCTGTTAATACTTTCATACAGCAAGATACATTTAGAAAATGCTAGTTGGAAAGCTGAATTTTAAATACTGTTAATTGTATTCTGTATATATTATTCCAGTTTACGCTGGAAGACTTACAGTTGTAAACAAATCGTTCATAATCTTAGCTGCACTCCACAATATGTAAGGCGGAAAATAACCTAAAACAATCTCAAGTCTCAGTTCTGCACAAATATTTAACCTCTACTAAACTTAGTCTTTTCACCTTACAAGTTTAAAGATTATATCCAAGCCTATTTTTAAAATTGTTAGAAATTAAACATTGTGTTTTTGTGCTCAAGGAAACTGCAATTTATGTCCACACAGCAACAAAATGAGTTTATTTTCCATGAGAATACAAATTAACCATAATTATGCACTAGAGAGCAGCTAATTGGAGACCGACACTAATTAGCACCTTGTTAGTCATTACTGTAGGAAATCCTGAGTGAGGTTTCAAATTAAAGATAACTGCATTGCATGACCAGTGTCACATTAAAGGAGCAACCTGCTGCCCTTCACATCTAATTACTCCAGCAACTTAACATAAGGTCATGCTTTAATAAGAAGAGATCCACAGAAGTCACAAGTTAGATTTCTTTCTAAAAATGTTTTATTAGCCCAGCCAAAATTAGGTCTGATTTTTTTTTTTTAGTGTAGGTGAAATTATGAACAGCACCAAGTCAAAGAGTCGGAAAAACTCTTATTCATAATGGCACAGTTTTAATATCCAAACAATCATTTTCTGTTAACCCACAGGTTTGCAAGAGAGGTTTGGCAAAGATAATGTTAAAGCCAAGGTATGTACATAAATACAAAATAAACTGGTAAAACAGTCAAAACCTTGTGATGCTTGAATCGACTCTGTCCCGAAGTGAGACTAAAATTGAGCTAGTTTTTGATATATGCAACAGATTTGATGAGTTTTTAATAAACACATTATTGAAAGCCCCTCCATTTCTAGATATCAAACAGCTATTTGCAAACAATGCAAATTACAAGCAGTCTTTTCAAAACTCCGCACAATATTCAAACTAACAAAAAAACGGTAGGAAATAAGTTATAAAACTTGTCACTTTGCCAGTCTCTCATCACAACAAAAACGATGCCAAGTGTCTTTGTTTAAAGGCCATCAGAGTACCAGCCAGAGGTCAGCCAAATGTTTATTGATGAAGATTGTGGCTCCTGTCAATGGAGCTTCTCCAGCTTGGCCTGCAGGGACTTGAAGTTGCCGATTATTTGCTGAAGGGCCGAGTTTGGGCTTAAAGACTGCAGCTCCACCAGGTATCCGCAGATGTTGTCGAGGCAAACGTTGGTGAATCGGCGCCTGGAAAATATCACACGACGATAACAGCAGCCTGATGATGCAGATTCATCGTCATACTTGTTTCACAAATCACTACGGTACAGTTATTTACCCAAATGCTGGCTCAACCACAATATTACAACATACAGACATGAAGTGGATGGATTTGTGAAAATGTTCAATAAACTTTACACAGAGAGTAGATCTGACTAAATGCAAACTAATTTTTACAGAAAAATGATCATCATAATGACCAGTTGTTTTTTTTTATGTATCTTTATTTCCTCATAGTCTGCAATTTTTACACACAACCAATATGGATTGAGGGAAAAGCAAAATTGTATCTTAAATTAATATTTTTCTGCAAATGCAAAAAAGGACATTGCAACCGTCACCACCCACAACTTAAAAACCTCAGTTTTTTTCTTACGTCGCCCACTATAGGCAAGGAGGTGAAGTGACAGTTAGGTCTGTCACAATAATCAATTAATTGCATGATAAATTAAAACAAACTGAATTATTTCAACTGGCATGATTTATTGTTTATCTCTTTTCTTCTCTCGCATCAAAAACTGGATGATAAAAGTCTTCAGTTTGATGGTCTGGTCTCAACTAGCTCTTTTTTTGAAGGACAATTTTGTTTACAAAGACTTCAAACTTCGTTTTATTTGTTGTTTTGTTTATTTATTTTGGATATTTGAAATTTCTTCCAGGTCTACTGTTAAATGTTCATTAGAATTTAACGTTTGCTAATCTTTTAGGATGCGCTCTTGCAGTATTATTTTGCCATTACCATTGTATTACTTAAAAATGGTCTCAAAACAACAATATTATTGTTTATCGCAATAACTTCTGGAACAATTTATCGTCCAGCAAAGTTTGTGCTGACCTGTCATATGTTGCCACTCTGCTGGGGTCGTCCACATATCCTGAGAGAAGCACATGGATGCACTCCACCAAATGTAGAGGTTTCCTCAACCGAAGCCAGCAGGGATCCTAGGCAACAGCGATCACATTATTTATTGAGGAACATTGTATTATCCATTCATGTTCAAGACAAAATCTGAACTGAAGGGAAATACCCGGGATTTGAAGAGCTGATCGTAAACCTCCAGAAGCCGTGGCAGCTGTACTCCGATCTCCAGCATCGTAAACGTGACAAATCCCACATCCCAGTTCAGTCGGCAGACTTCCTGCTCCAGAAACTTTACAAGAAACTCTGCAATCACAACACATCGCTCCTCGTTAACACGGCACACTCGTCATGTTGGCACCTGGGGAAAGAACTGATTATGTCCCAAAAAACCAAAGACAATCTACCTCGAATCAACGTCTCCACAGACATGACATGTTTGAACAGGCTGCTTGTAAAATGTGGATAATTAAGAGCATGAGCAGTTGTTTGGTTAAACAGACCTGCGCCTCGGGGACACGCTCACTTAAAACACGCAGAAAGGATGCCTAATTATAATACTAAATTGCAAACAACAATCCTAAAACTGAACATGACTGAAACATACCCAGAGGGAAGTATCTGGGTGTTCCAGCGTAAATCTTCCCCAGTGTAACCAGTTTCAGATTGAGGGACCTCATCCTGTCTGCTGGACTCATGGCCACACTGTCGCTCAGCTCTGGAAGACAAAACACCCGAAGAGTAAGGGACGTGTGTTGAATAGAGACAAAGAAGAAATATTCCGCAGGATCTTGATTTTAATTCACCTTTTTCCAAGATCTCCTGCCATAGCGAGTGGACCAGGATTTGGTCCGAGTGTCCTGCGCAGTGGATTATGGCCAGCTTGCACTCGGACAGTTTATAATGGTCAGCAAACTCTCCGTAGAGCTGTGTGGCAGAAAAAAAAAAAAAAGATAATTTTACATTCCCAATCACAAGATTCATACACTTTTCCCACAGTAAAATTTAAGCACTTTCCAGGTTTGATTTGAAACTTTTCCAGCGCCAAACTTTGGAGATGGAACCAATAAAAATGAACTACAGAAGCTACATTCTACAGCAGGCGCAAGGTGAAGTAAAATATAGGACAATTTTATGTTTTGAAATGTCTCCATCACACATGATCATAAATGATCTTCCTGCTCCTATTAAATGCTTAAATACAATCTACAAAGAAAGTTACAAAAGCAACAATGAAATGTTCCCACAAAGTTTTCTGGTATTTAGCAAATAGAAATTAATTTTCGTAATTCCAACAAGAAAAGTTTAAATTAACTTCACACAGTGAGAAGATCAATTTGAACAACTTTTTTATTAGGTGTATGAAAACATCTGGTTTCAACTATAAATAAAGTTTTCCAAGTTTAGGCTTTCAATCAAACGTTAAATTGCAGTTTATTAGAAAACTGTGCCGTTAGAATATTAAGCACTTTGAAGGACTTTACACAGAAATCAAGCACTATCCAAATAACTGAAATTCAAGCATTAAAGGATCTTAAGCACCCATGTGAACCCTGCGATCAACAGTAAAAATTGTATTTGGAGGTACCTTTGTAATGTCCATAAGCTCAGAGTCTAGTTGTGAGATGGCGTTTTTCACTGAGGGATGACTGGAGTACTGTCTGATCAGGGTTTCCTGGATCTGCAGTTGAATGCGGACAAGCTGGAAGAAAGTGGAGACATGCAAATATTAAAGAAGCTCCCAAAGTGATCTCAGGTTAGGACGCCTCGTGGCTTTCAGCCAGGCTGACGTACCTCCATCTTTTCCTCCAGTTCGTGAAGGAATTCTCCGTCAGACGCCTGAGCAGAGATGCAGGAGGAACTCTTTGCAGACAGGATGGCTCGAGCAATGTACTCCAGACGCTGCTTCAGGGAGATCTCAGTGCTGGAACATCCAAGTAAAAAAAATCATTAAAAACTTGATGTGAAAAAAGAAAACAGGTAAAACTTTTCTCCTGTTCTGCTCAGACCTGTGCATGTCAGCGAGGCGGGCCAAGACGTGAGCTGCTTTGCCAAAGTTGCGGTTCTTCTCGTAGTAGCGCCACAACAGGTCCATGTTGTGAACCTTGCTCTGGTCCTGTTTTATTATATGCATCAGGTGTTCTTCAAGGTAAGGGGAATTCACCTGGGAAACAGAAGTCAAAAACGGTTCAAGATTTATGGGGATTTTAAAAGAATACAAATAGGTAGGTATACATTCGAGCATTTCATCCAGAGTGAGATTAGAAAATGTCAAATGTGTGCGCCCAAACTTGCTTAAAAAAAAAAAAAAAGGAAGAAAAGATTTATCATTCACAGCTAACAAATAGTAGAATGTGAAAAGTCTATGCAATTTCCTGTTTGGATAATATATGAACATTTTATCTCTTCAGAAATCCAGTTCTACCTCATTTTAGCCCCGTAGACACAAAACAGGTCTGTGTGAAAATCCCCTCAAGTCCTAAAAAAGGTGCATTTTGAGAAAAACGAGCACTGATTCAAAGAGAGACTGCATGGTTGTATTACCTCCAGCAGCTTGTCCGTCAGGTCAGCCTGGATCAGCCAGTTGTACAGGGCGATGTGAAACAGCTCGTCCTGGGACCTCTGGGCCAAGCCGAGCATCTGCTCAAACTGCAGGGCAGTGACAGATTCTCATTAGAAATGCAGATCATTTACATAAGGATGAAGGGAAGTCAGCAGCTGACCCCCCTTCCCTTCTTTTTAACTCACGTGTGCTGTAGCTTCTTCATTGCTTAGCATGTTAGGATCCGAGGTCATGACGGGGGGTCCGGGTTGCTTAGGAACGCTGGGCGACTGAGGGGCAGCTTTGCTCTGGTTCACCAGCTCCTGCATGGTGTCTGTGATGCACTTATAACAAGAAAGCCTGGAAAATAAGAGGAAGTTAGTTTGTGACGACAGCCAGCCCAGACACAGAGAACTGTAGGGTTGTGTCTTTGTGGTCTTACCTTTCCTGGAAGGCCTGCAGCCCCACCTTGTCCTCCTCAGGCTCTCCGTTTTTATAGAAGTGGGGTCCGAGCCTCTGTGGATCCTTTTTGTCTGCTGCTGTGAGGCACAACTCAAGAACTCCTTCGTAGAAACGCACTGAAATGACAGAAAAGCATTAGCAAGTCGAAGGCTAAAAAAAACAAACAAAAAAAAAACAGAAAATGTGGCAGGCAAACCCACAACACCTTGTCTGTACTGGGAGCAAACAAGCGGCAGGTCTGTATGTTGGCTGATCTGTTGGTAGAGCTGCAGAGACTCTCTCAGCGTTCGCTCCTTCTCCACTTTGTTCTGGATCTGCTTCGAGCTCTGCAGCAACTCGTTGGCCTAAGAACAGGAAAATATACGGTCAACAAGACCTCGGCTTCCCAAAAGTCTTTGCAGATTGGATGAAGCAATCGGATTAATCGGGAGGAACTGATTATTGAAATAACCGTCAACTAATTTAGTAATAGATTAATCCTTAACTGGAATATACTGATAAAAAAAAAGGGACATTTGCTGAAATAACAGTAATTAAGCCAAAACTGAACACAAAAATCTCTTCAAGTGGCATGGTTTTAGCTTCACCTGATTCAAATTCTGTAAAAGAAAATCTCTCAAGAACCTTTTGCTGTCCAATCATTAATCAAGTAATAATAAATAATAATACAGATCAGCCTAACACTGCATTAATGTTAAGCCAAGCAGAAAGAGCTGAGCTTTTCACCCGTCGATGTTGTATTGTTTTAGTTGCAGATGCGTTCTTTGACGTAATGCTTTTGCATTTTAGGCAATAAAAACAAGAGAATGGAATCATTGTTTGCATTTTTTTTATGTATTTAGAATATTACATAAAAAAGGCCGAAATGCAAAAACTTTTGTTTCCTAATTAACCATCAGAATAATACATTTAAATAATCGTTGGTTGCAGCAATAAAGAGCACACTGTTCAGGTTTTAATCTGTACAAAGCTCTCTAAAACTCTGTATCATTTTATTCATCATTTAATTTTTATGCTACTTTGTGTTGGTCCATCACTGAAATGAAACGCATGGACAACTGTGACCGTAATGCAACGTAACATGGAGAAGCATTTACGATGCGCCGCGCGTACCTTTGAGCAAACGCTGTCGTCGGTGCTGTACAGCAGCGGACAGAGGTCTCGCAGGTGATTGCTGATGGCGTCCACAGAGGCGTTGTCTTTAATATAGACATTAATAAGGCCTGTGACTAGAGCTCCAGATAACTCCTTGCCTCTGGTCACTATATCCTTAAAACATGCCCCCTTCATTTGCTCTTGAAACTCCTGTGAATGAAAAAATGGCACCAAGCACAAATGAGGCAGAAGAGCATTTTTTTTTTGGCTCAAAGCAAGGAAATAGGATACATCTACTTAGAATAGGCAAGTATTTGTGCTCACAAGTACCTTTGGCAGCTCAGACATAATGAGGCTGAAGTGATGATCGCAGAGGAGTTTCCAAAGTGCCAGAGTTTGGTAAGAGCGATACACAAGCTGCTGGATGCCCTGCAGAGACGCTTTCTCATAGACCTGAGCCTTAGCTGGAGAACGAAATGGGAAATTAATCTTGTACAAGAGAAGAACTGAAGAGTAAGCCCATTAGTGTTCAGTGAACAGCGCTGACTACAAAGTAAATACATCTTTTCTTTGTGGCCTTTCTATGAAAAGACAGAGGGAAGTGCTGAAACTCACTGTGATATTTCCTCTGGAGCTCCTGCTGCACCTGCTGGGAGCTGGCTCCGTCAGGGCGCATAAATCCCAGCAGCCTTTGCTGCAGGTTGGCGGGGGAGCTGAAGCTAACGAGGGCCAGAACAGAAGGAAAATCATGCAAGTTTAAAAAGGAGGCAAGAGAGAGACACAAAGAGATGGCAAAGTCATATTAGAAAGTGAAGAAAGTTCAGTTTCCAGGTCAGAAAGCCCATGGAAATCAAATATTTTAAATGATTTTTAACAGCTTTGATTGGCAAAGTACTAGAACAAAACATAAAATTGTGATTTTGTTAAAATATTGCAATGATGAATCCAATCAGGGTTTTCCCCAGCACTGTTTTTGAGTTTAGCATCTTTGTCATAAAGACATGTAAGATATATTGACCACATTGCATTTGAAATATAATATCCTACCAAATATCATATTCAGTTGTGCTTTTCAATGCCAACCATAAACAAACTTTGTTGCACAACAAAAACAGTTGTAATCTGCAGAGTTCTTCAGGTATTATCTCCTGTTCCAGTGTCTAATGAGAGTGCAGTCAGCTGGAGGAAAAGCAGTGGAACCAGCGTCCTGCAGCTGCTTTTTTTCATTTATTTTTTTTATGCAACCCAGTCTGACTGATTCATCTTTCAAATCTCTGAACTTGTTTTCCGTCTGATTAAAACACAGATGGGCAAAAATGATCACCAAAATAACTCTGACACATATTCTGTATATTTAGTCCAAACTGCCCAGCTCAGCTGCCTCCTCAGATGGATTTCTCTTTTTAAAATCCCATCTGAGGAAGCAGAAGAGCTGGATGCTGAATGCTGCTGCTGATGAGAGCTAATGATGTGCTGGTAACCAGGCTCAAGTACCTCAAATGAAAAAGGCCTGCAGCTTTATTCCAGCAAAGCAAACCCTCACTGCAGGGCTTGTTATCATAAAGTTCCTCCACATTCCTCAAGTCGAAGCTCCAAACTCTCCCACACTAAGGTCTAACTTTTTTTTCCTCATGTAGTTTTTATAATATTGGAGACATTTGTATAAATAGCTGAGCTTTACTAACTAATCGATTGTGTCGCAATTAATTCTGCGGTTTGGTAAATAATTATTTCAGACTTTTTACTATACTGTTTTCACAACCAGACCTCTGACACCATAAACTTGATATCCGTATTTACCACCATTTTTATTGGCTCTACATTTATTCTGTCCAAGCAAATATAGAGATGAGCAACAATCGATGCATTATTTGACATTTAAAAAGAAGGTCCAGCTTACACACAATTTTTCTTAAAACCCAGAAGAATTGTTGCATCAATTTAGGTTCTAGTATGGGGAACCAAATACTATGAATTTGATTCAACTGTAAATCACAGTAAAAAGCTCTTCGCTTTTAAATAAGGGAATTTTAGATTAAATGTCTGGTAACCAAAACTGTGGACATAAATTGGACTTAAATAAAATGTGGGTGTAGCTTTACGTTTTAATGGCTCAATTTAAAAATAATGGATGCATTTTTTTTTTTACACTCAAGTTGACAAATATAAAGATATAAAATGACTGTTGTCATTAAATAACAGGTGAAGTAGAGATCAGCTGCCAAAACAAAAACACTGTTCTGATGAAACACTTTCAGGAAAAGGCTCTTACCTTGCAGCACCAAGAGAAGACGGACTGAGCTGAGAGTTTTTATCAAGGAACTCCTGTAAACCTCTGAGCTGCAGGAGGATGGCCTCCAGCTCAAACGAGTCAACGGTGCTTTCCAACTGTGAGGGCAATGAATTAAAAAAAATAATAAATATTTTTAAAAAAAGGCTACTTCAGTATATCATATGTGCTGTAGAACAGAACCCAATAATTTCCTTTAATCCCATTTTGAAATCAACTAAAACTGATAGATGCTCCCAAGAATCCCAGAGCTTGGGGAAAAAAAAAAAAAAAAGCCCAGTAAAATTACCAATCTTCAACCTGAAAGTGTATTACGAAGAGGGAGCAGTCTACAAATGTCACACAGCAATTCAGGCATTGGCTCAAACGGCCGACGAGACACTGATCAAATTCCCTCAAAACTCAGGTGTAATTTTCTCAAATTGAAATCCAGGTTTGTGTCATCAAGACGTGTAAAAGTCAATAACTGTAATGCTAATGGAGGGAACAGAGCCCATGAGAGGAGATCATATGCTTGTGCAGAATGTTAAATACTCGCATGGCGCCATCAGAAATCTCTACGGCACAATGTCAGATAATTAGTCTTCGGAATAATGGCTGTACGTGAACACTATGCCGTTGATTTCCATATATGTTAAGTTAAAACTATAGGTGTGCTTCCAAATTAGGATCCTTTTCTGAGAACTATGAAAGTTTTCTGACCATCCTGCTAGGGCTGAAACGATTCCTCGAATGATTCGAGTACCTCGATTACTAAAATTCCTCGAGGAAAATTTACCTGCCTCGAAGCTTCGTTAAAACCCTCTAGAGTCATTGGACTCGCGGGCGAGTCTTTTTTACATGTCTGCTTTGGCGCGACGTAGCAGCAAGACTCCGCCTCCCCCAGTCTCACTTTCTACTGGTGCTTGAAGTGCACATGTTAAACTACACACCAGTTTTTAAATCGGGTTAATAGACCAAGTAAAACCGGAGTTATGCTTAAATATGTAAACCATATTTTTTTCAATTAGCGAAATTGTAAAACCCGCTCCGTTCGACAGTGAAACGGAGCGCTCTCGCAACACAAAGAATAAAATGTAACAGGATCCTCTCACTCGAGCTCATGTATTCAACTGATAAGAGTTGACATTTCGTTACAGATAAACGAAGGACAGTGACGTAAGTAACCCCGCGAAAAAAGTAAAATGAGAAAAAAGAAAAAAAAGCAGTAACGCGGGAACGGAGAAGAGAAAAAAGAGGCACGTAGACAGATAGTTGTGATATCAGACCGATCGGTAAAATCTACCTCGTAATTTGTATATCGGACATTGTTTTTTATTTTTTCTGTAAAGAATGATGAGAAGAATGAATATGGAGCAGGCAGCAAAGCTCTTTTTTGAGCTCGAAGATGAGGGAGACTCGCTGTCTGAATCAGACAGCGAGGATTCTGAAGACGATGTAGCGATTCAGTCATTCATATCAGAAAGAGAGAGAGGACATGGGTATCAGGAAGAAGATGAGGTAGGGACAAACGTAGCTAAGCGAAGGTCGAAAGTGAGAAGTAGGCGGGGCTGTACAACTGCGCGGTCTCGATCACCGAGAGGTGGCGCTGAGCCCCTCCCGACAGTGATCCCTGGAAGACGGAGGAGGATCCTGACAGTGTGCCGGGAGTAAGCAGGTTTCAGCCACGGCGAACACCCGGTGTCCAAATAAACAACCTGTCTTCCTATAGTCCAAAAGATCTTTTTTTATTGTATTTTGCCACTGACACAGTGAAAACAATTTGCCTCAACACAAACAAAAATGCAGCAAAAAAAAAAAAATTCGGGAAAAAGTACAAATGGAGTGACATTGAAATGGAAGATCTGTACAATTTAGGCATGTGATGTGCCCCTCTGTGTTGTGGTGGACAGAAATTGTTTTCTGGAGTGGCACAAATGATTTTTATTGTCTTATATGACATCTTATCCTTTGTAAATAATTGTACAAATATAGCTAAATAATTGCCATGACTTCAATTTATTTAGGAAAGTTATACATTTTTTGGAATCTTGTTTTGATATTTTGTAAATAGTAGCACAGAAGCGAATGGATTACCTACAATTTATTGATAATAATCTAATTATACATGAGTTGTTTGCTATATTTGTACATATTAATTTTGAAATATTGAGTATACTTTATAATTCTAAACCATAAAAAATATTTGTTATACACATTTGTGGGTTTCACAGTGAAAAAATTAAACTTTTTCTACTCGAATTTTCCTTTTTTGTGTGTGATTTTAGGTCCAAATGCAATGTCAGTAAGTCCAAATGAAAAAATGTGTAAATTGAAAAAGTTCAGGTTGTCCTGAAAAAAATGATACCACATAAGGCAATATTAATGGTTTTTATTAAGAAATATAAAGATAAAATCAAAATTAGTCAAAAACGGCCATTTAGAACACTGACTCCTAAGGGTTTTAATTTATGTTTTATTAGTTAGCGCACCGTGTTCCGGCCGGGACTTCATTTGCGTTGCGCGGAGCTCTCACTTCCGCCTCTGAGTTGTTGACAAAAGCTAAGTCTCAGCGGCATAAAGTCCAATCTTCAAGATTGGCCCGTGGGGATTTTATGGATTGATGATAATGCCCGACTTTTTATCGTTTTTGGGGAACCAATAAGCATCCTTAAAATGACTGGGGGAATGCCTGGAGTACGGCAGCATTTCTCCTCCGGGGCTGCTGGTTGAAAGCGAACGGCGGGAAGAGCGCTGAGGTGAGCGGATAGCCTGAACAGGGCGGGCGGCTGAGTAGCTGATGCTTACCGTGTAAATGTAGCTTTACCGACGAACCGCACAATAAATTTCATATCCCGGTCTGAAGAAACGGGTGGCGGAGCGCATCGTACATGGCTGGTAGATGAGTTTCTGAGTGTGACCAGTGAAGGTGTCGTAAATATCCCGTATTGCTTCCCCCGTGTTCGTCCCCCGGTCTAACGGTTCGTCAGTCCGCTGGTCTATTTCCTCCCCTCCACCCCATGTTCGTTCATTCGCCCTCTCCTCCCACTCCAGGCGGCATTTCCCGTATTTTCAAACCCAAAGCGTGACAGGTTAGGTGGCAAGGTGAGTTTAATTAATCTATTAAACTCACTGAAGATGAATACATAAACTAAAAGCTGGATTGTAGACATTTTTTATAAGCATATTTGTGAGCCTGCCTCTTTGTTATTAAATTCAATATAATTTCAGATTTTTCTATAACTTTTCTTCTGGTTAACTTAGAAAGTGAGCTATTATTGTTACAGGTTAGTTTTCTAAACTACAAAAAAGCAACTGTTAGGGATGCTCAAATATGAAAAATTGGACTGATATTGATATCTGATAGTAAAACCGGTATTATGCCAGATTTACCAATATTTCATTTTATAATTTTTTTTTATCCGATTACTCGATTAATCGTAAGAATAATCGATAGATTACTCGATTACTAAAATATTCGTTTACAACAGCCCTACATCCTGCATCTCCACTGCACTTACCAGAGGGGAAAAAAATTAGTGGAAAAATAGAGGTAGTACTTTTTCATTTACCGGGAACATCTGGATGGAGTTTTAAAGTGTCATTGCACTTACAATGCTGACAGTCTGATTTCCGTTGCTCATCGTTTTCTCAAAAGCAAGGCTCCCGTCCCAAAGATTCCTGTTAGCGTAGAAGGAGGCATATTTAGAGGTCAACACAGGCAAACGTAAAACATGCAGATCTGGAGGAGAAAATCATGCAGAATTACCCGAGAATGCGAGCAAAGTAGATGCAGATGCCGTTGTGTTTTCCGGAGAAAATCACCTCAGGCCCAGCCGACATGGGAGTGATGGGTGCAGATCCAGACTGCATCGGTGCAAATGGTGTTGCAAATGCAGGAGGCACCACACCTGAAACAGGTAATGAAAATAAATGAAAAAATAAATAAATCATGTCCTGTCATAGTGTGAATGGGGTTTTAGACCTTATGGCAACAGTTTTATTTTTTAAAACGAGGATGCATCTCCAACTAAGCCTCTCGCAATAAGCAATTAATTAATTGATCACAAGATCAATTAAAATAAGCTCAAAAACTTCCATTTTGATTAATATTTTTTGGAAGGCAATAACTAACTGATTCGGTTGTGTGTAGTTTTTTTTTTTTTTAAACTCCTCATTTGTCGTTTTTGGTTGTCGTGTTTCATTTCAAACAATATTAAAGTTCATTAGCCTTTATCAATATTTTACTACAAAAAGGTCTCAGAAACAACATTATCATTTCTTGCATTTATTTCAAAGATGACTTATCACTCAGCAAAATATGTTATTGCAACAGATCCATCTCCAACAAATCTTTACACTGACCCAGTGCTGGAGAGCTCATCACAGGCCCAACAGTACTGGGTGTTGCCATGGCAGCAGGAAATCTCATCTGTGCTTCTCCTCCATATCTAATCCCAACACATAAAAGAAAGAACAGTCTTTAGTTTGCACATAATGTGAACAATCACGGCTATGCAGGGGCAAGAATCATCATCTGACCTGAAGAAAGCTCTGGTGGCCCACTGGGAGACCTCTCTGTCACAGGCGGCGTTTGAACAAGCCAGGATGAGCGCTGTGGCACAGGCCTGCTCCTCCTGAACAAAACAAGATAAATATGTAGATGTATTAGAACATGTTGCTTAGATACGTGCATAATGCAGGTTAAAAAAACAACAAAAAACAACACATCAAGGCTCTTTAAGCATCAACAGCAGCAGAAAAGCTCTTTACCCTGTGCAGCTTGAAGAAGCGCTCGATATCCTCACTTTCTCCTGCAGCGCAGCTGACCAGGAGGTGGCGCAGCTGGTCAACCGGACGCAGTTTCTGAAAGATGTGGCTTCCCTGAAAGGTAGAAAGAGTTTAGAAGAAACTCTTAAACTAAGATTAAACTTTAAAGGGATGAGGAGTGACTGCGGTTTTTTAACCTTTGCGGAAAGGAGGACGAATTTCTGCGCGGGAATGTTGTGCTGCTGGACGACCACGGGCGAATCTGTGATGGAGATAAGCTCCTTGTTGAGAGGAGTAAAAAACTTGGGAGGCTTTTCGTCGTTAAGGGCACAAAGAGCCCAAGAGTGTCCATCAACATTTGACATCATCTGCAAAAGAAATGTACAAGAAAATGAACATATCGCAGCAATAGTTAATAATAAGCTCATGAAGGGGAAGAATGGAATAATATTTGGAGCTTTTCACAACAAATCTCAATCGCTGCGTTTTCAGGTTGGATTGATGGCATAACTTATAATTAGTGGTTCTTAACAGGAGTCGACTTTAATGCAGATTTTCTTTATCCACAATGAATATATAATATGTTGAGTAAATAACTTCTTGCAATCTGATTGTACATGTGTGGTTTTCCTTTATCCTGGATAAATACAGGTTAAATAAATTATAAATGTAGCTAAAATGTCTCCACTACATACAAGTCTCCTCATTTGAATATTCTAATTTGTAATTGTTTGTTATCTTCAACCTGAGTTTCCATCAGGGGTTTCTTGAAGGGAAACGAGTCGTGGTTGATGCACCACAGAATGTCACTGTCCTCCGTCTCCGAAGCGGCCATGAGGAGAACGCCTGCAGCATCAGACGTTTAATTTCACATCAGTAACAGAAATCAGACAAACATAGCTAAATTTGGGAATCACATCTGGTCTCCAACCTTTGCTGTGCAGAGCTTTGTGGACTTTGGAGGGCTTCTGCAGTGTGGAGGAGGCGGAAAAACCAGGCGGCAGCCGAACGTGGATCAACGACAGCAGGCTTGGGCGAACGGCGACGTGCTTCTGGTGCTGAGGTGCAAAAGGCGCGGTGGTGAAGTACAGGCGCACACCTGCAAAAACAAAAACAACAAGGTCACTACAAACTTCCAACTAAAAAAATAAAATAAAATAAAGATCTGTCTCCTCAGCATCAAATTTTTACCTGCATGAGTAACGGCAAGCAGGTGGCAATCCAAGGACTCCGATCTGTCAATGACTGAGATTTGGACGATGGGTTTGAAGACCGAACGATCAATTGTCCTAAAAACAAGGTTGTACAAAAACGTTGGTCAGAATGCGAGGACACTGACTGACGTAAAAAGAACAAACCTGTACACCCCAACGTACCGAGCAATGTTTCCTGCAGCCGCTATGATGGAGCTCTGCGACATTGTCGCCACCCGACTCATCCCTTGGCCATCAGCACCCAGATCATACACCTAGGAAAAAATAGAGAAATATTTTAGCTCACTGTAGAATTTTATGTGTGTGAAGGTCGTAATCCAAATAACTAGACACAATAGTCTGGATTCACTTGAACAGTTATTTAACTCTGGAGAAACATTGTGACAATGATGAGAGCAATGTTTGAGGCAAGCTTTTCAAACCTAGCAACAGGGTAGCAACTGCAAACAACATGTGGTTTGCTTGCCCCTTTCTAACATCAAAGTGTAAAAGCATTAAGGCCTTCTAACGTCAATGCTTTGGAGCTCAACACCAGAATAATTCATTGAAATAACATGATAAACATTCAGAAACCTGTGGAAAAATCTTTGCTAATAAAGATTTTTATAGTTTATACTTTATGTCCCTTCCACATAGTTTCATTATGTTTAGACACCCATCTTATTTCCTTTCAGAACATAATTTTTATTTGAATGAAAAGAACTTCACATCTAAATCTGCAAGAGGTGAGAATATTTTGGGCTCATTTTTAGATGATTGAAACTTGCACAGAGTCGGATGCCCCAGCAAGAAAATAATTACAAACACACATCAAAACTAGTTTTGAAAAGGAATAAGAAGGTCAGCATTAACCCTCCAGAGATCTATTGCAAATTCAAACCTGTGCACCCAATTCTTCTTTTAAAAAAAAAAAAAAATCACAGAAATTATCTCTCAACCTGAAAACAGAAGAGCTGAAAAGCATCTTTCACAGCTCAAAATTTGGGCGTATGTAAACTTCTGATCAGAGCTGGAGTCATACCTGTAGGACGTCTTTCTCAGAGCGGGTGAAGAGTGTGTTGCGAGAGTTATCGATCGCAATCTGCACAATGGGATCTGCGGAGAACGGGGCCAAAAACAGCATCATCAAACAGAAACGTTTGACTGCCAAAAGCTTCATTTCATGTGAAAATGTGTTCCTTCCTCTCACCATCTTCAGAAAAAGAAAACTGGAGCACAGAGGGGATGAGGAAGGACAAAGAGCTTTTGGAGTGGTTAATTTTTCTGCAGCGCTGGCTGAGCCAGCCCGCCTCCGCCTGGTAAGCTATCTCATAGAGACAACCGTCCTTTCCTGCCATGAAGATGCGTCCCAGATCCGTAGAGGTGATGGACAGGATGTAGGTGTTGTCTGTTGGGATTGAGAAGAGGGGGTCCGGCAGAAGCTGCATCCCACCAGACATGCTGTCATTTAATGCTGTAAAAAGATGGAGACATAAAAATATGTTACCTTGGTTTTATTAAAGGTAGTTTGACCAAATCCTAATAAAAATAGGCATCAATATTAAGCTTCTGGCTGCATTTTTTTTTTAAAGGTATGACTTATGCAAATAACACTCAGAAACATCAAGAAAAATTAAATGCTCCAATAAATAGGACAAACTTACCAGCATGGCTCTTGGGGAAACTCAGTCCAAGGATTACTACATCCACAGATGTGGCTAAAACCAGGAGGTAGTGGATATGGGGCTGTAAAATCCCTGAGAAGACAAAGGAAAAAGATCTCAAACTCAAATAAAAAGGGAGGAAAAATACAGATGCAAAAACATTTTTACGCATACCTTGTTTTGGTTTAACAAGACCCACAGCTAGAATCGTTTCAATTAGGCCATCAAAGTAGGCCACATCTCCCCTATAAATACCACAAGAAAGGAAGAGACAGACATTATAAACAAAGGCTCAAATGAAATTGGTGAGGACCAATAATCTGTTTCAGCAGGTTTTGAGAAACATTTCAAATGACAGCGTCAAATAATACCAACCCGTCTTCGTAATTCCACATGAAGATATCGTTGTCGATTGTGAGCCACGCTCGAGAGATCTCAGGAAAAACCCCCATCATGCAATTAAACTGCATATCTGTAAGACGGTTAAGCTGAAAATCGAAAAGGAGAAAACAAAACATGCTTTTCTGGTATGAACCCACAGGACAACCATTCACTAAATGACTGAAAGGATACGGCTGAACTGCTCCACCAGCTCAGGCGGCAGTGGGATTCTTCTGACTGCGCTGAGTTCTGGGAGGTTTGGTACGCTGAGCAGGCCGGGTCCCTGGAGAGGGTAGTCCATGTCCGACACGCCAGAGATGGACGGCATGTCTGTTAATGAACAAATAAAATTAAGAAATGGGTCAGTCTGTGTATAAAATGATTTCTCAGCTCAGACATAAACAGAGCTGCGCAGTGTATCAAATAACAGTCATCGCAACGTCACAGAGTGCATTGCGATTGCAAAGGAATGCTTGAACATAATAACTGGTTGGATGTTATTCTGTAGGTATCGTGCATGCAAATATTGCTTCTGTTCTGCAGGACACACTGTGAAAGAAGAATCAGGAAAATAGGGTTTATCATAATAAATATAAACACTGCTATTGAATAGCAGTGTTTATGTGCACGTCACCTGAAAATGCCTTACAAATACAGAATAGCTAGTCATTTGCAAGATTGCACAAATTGATTTTGTGGCGGCTGCAATTAGCTATGGTGTGCAATAGGGAGTCTTACATTTAAATGTACATTTCACACCCATTTGAGGGGGGATGAACATTTCTTGTGTTTAACTGAGCAAATCATTTAGTTTCTGAGAAGTTTAAAAGTAATGCCCAATTTGTGTGAAGAGGTGTTTTCACTTCCCAGACCCGCCCATTCCTCCCATCCTCTGAAGTTAGGGATGAAAATTCAGACTTACTGTGTGACGGGACGCTGAGCAGCTCGGACAGGTCAGGAAAGCAGCGGTCATCCTGCAAGTGTCTGTCTATCAACCGGGCAGAGTTATCCAGCGCCTCGGCGAGCGCAGATGCGGGGCTGCTGGCTCCAACGACGGACGGCATGGCAGGGAAAACCACCGCTGACTAACCTGGGAGTCGAACAGAGACGTGTCCGAGCAAATTAAAATATTTTATGAGTCAAAATTAGCCGATGCTAGCAAGTTGATATAGCGCCGGTTAGCTGACTGCTGGAATTATGCATGCAATATGTAGCATACAAGCTAACAACTAGCTACATGTCAAAAACACTGTTCTTAAAAGTGAATTAGTTAGTTTACCAGGATGCAAATGTTCCGCGCGGGCCTGACTTTGCTAACTGAGGCGTTTTGTTACGTCTATTGTGCTGCAAATTTAAACAAAAACACCCGGCATACACACATACAAGCAACTAACAACCCGCCAACCTCATGCGCGGAAGTTTTCTTCTTTACTCTCTAATGATTTGCTGTTTGAGATCGAGAAAAGGTGGTGCTGCCACCCACTGGTCTGAACAATCAGACTATTGTTTAATGGTAGTAGGCAAGTAATGTTTTGGTGCATTACCGCCACCTACTGGAATGGAGACTGAGCAATCATATTGTTCTAAAAGACGTACTATTCTTTTCAGTATTTATAAGAAAAGGTACTACACATGTAGGAAAACAATAGGGAACATTTATGTCCTGATAATATTTATCATAGCCTGTAGAGCTATTAATTGTTAATAGACTTTTTCTTTATCTCTTCTTTAAAAAAATCATAGGCTTTTCATTGCTTTTTTCACATCTTTTTAACCATTTTAGAGAACTGTTACTGTGTCTCAGGCATAAAAAGACTTCTGAAATTAATCAACCCACCAATAATGTCTACAAATAACAAACTTGAATCTGTTGCCATTTTGTTACTACGCCTCCCAGAAGCACAAACAAGTAGTAAAGAAAACACTATATCACAAACGTAACATAAACACAAATCAGAAAACGTTTTGCACATTCAAATTAGAGCTACCAATAACTCCAAACCTGAGTTGTAAAACTAGTCTTGTTGGTTTTAAAATGCAGCTTTAAAGAAGTCTGATACTATAGACAACAGGAGATAAGTAGCTGAACAAAGCAGATAAAAAAACAGTCCAAGGACAAAAAATGTCAAAGTATTTCTGCAAAAACTAACACAATACGTAGAAAAGAATAAGAACGATTAATTGTAGTATAAGCTCCACCGGAGGGGTGGTAGGACACTTAATTGTTGCCCTGCGCTATAAAACACTAAATCAACTGTATATTAAAACAGTTTTAGCACAGATCCTGTACCGCTATCCCCATAAATAGATCATGTCAAACGTAACAGAGATGGTGCTACACCATTTTTTTTTTTAATAACAAGACATGAAAGTTTGCTGAACTTCACATCAAGTAAATAAATTCATCTGGATCTAGTTATAATTCCAAAAACAAAAAACACTTTATTAAGAACATCATCAATACACTAACTTCCAACATTCAGCTTGTTTTTTTTTTGTTTTTTTTTATTACAGAATTATGTTCAGATATAAACATGTTTTTTTAGTTAAACTATGATACAGCGGGAGTAAAAATCAAACATCCAAGTTGCTGCACAACAGCGAAGGAACTCCCACACAATGTTTTCACAAACATTTTCTTCGTTTCTCTTGTGTTAACTTAAGCATCAGTATTTCAAAAAGATTTCCGCCACCAGAGCCTTAAATCTAAATCGTGAATGTTGTCTCTGAAGGTAACATAGCAGATCCAGAGATGTGAGCTGCGAGGGTCGCTCGTTTTCGCCATTAACTCTTTGACCCATCCTTGGCTGCGTACAGCGCTCGCAACGTCTGTGCCACTTTGTTCGTGAGCTTCTGTCCGCTCGTCAAGGAGATTTTCTTGTAAATAATGTCCGACTCCTTGATGCTGTCGACCCAAGGCACCTTTTTGCGACCGTCCCGTTTCTTCGCCACAGTCCACGGTCCAGAGTAAGATCCCGTCATCCAGTGTATACTGTAGCCGCTCCTGGTCTTCTGGACGATCTTGGCGATCTGCGGTCTGTCTTTGTATTTGGGGCGGCAGATGGCGACGATGTCCATTAGCTCCACCGTCTGACCCGTGTCATCAGCAGAGTCCACGTCTTTTCTTGGTTTCCGCTGTGGATTACGTAGAACGGTGTTAGTTTAAGCAGGAGGGGGCTAGCACGAATCTAGTAGAATAATTTTACAATATTTAACAGTGTTATTATTGTATTTTCATGCATGTTGAAGTTGGGTTTCATGGCTCTCCCAAGATTGAAGATATTACAGATTTTAGGTTAAAGGACGCTCACGATCAGAGTTTACTAAGTTGTAACAATCTATTCAAAACAAGCTAGTCATAAGTGAAATGAATTACCTCATCATTTGATTCAATTCATTTCAAAACCATTTTATTTATCTCAGATGGAAATTTCACCCATCGTCAAAGAGCTGCTGTGTATGTTGACACTGTTGCTAATAGGGCTGTTTGGTAGCAGTCAGTCCTCCAACGTATGTGAAGAGGCCTCTGACTGAAGACTATTACTGCAAGACAGACTCGTGGCTCAAGGATAGTGTCTTTTTTTTAAATTGACCTCTATGTTTGATCCTGTTGATTGTGTTTGATGC
Organism: Poecilia mexicana; assembly: GCF_051168715.1. Lineage (NCBI taxonomy): Eukaryota > Metazoa > Chordata > Actinopteri > Cyprinodontiformes > Poeciliidae > Poecilia > Poecilia mexicana. The sequence goes on along the minus strand of NW_028263381.1, from coordinate 13,190,022 downwards.
CAGCATTGTAGCATAAAGAAATTTGCCTAAAAAAAAACATTTCACAACGTGTAGCAGGCTAAGGGATGTGATAAAAAAACAACACTTCATACCCTGATCAAAAGGAACCAAGGACAAGATGAGAAACATAATCACTCTATCAGTCTTCAAAGGATTACAAAGCGATTTCTAAGACTTTGAAACTCCAACAAACCACTGTGACAGCCATAATCAAGTCGTTGTAGACTGGTAACATAAACCAAAATCGATTTAAATTTAACTTCATGGGATTGTCATTCTTACCGCAGGAGGATCTTCGTCCTCGCTCTCCTCATCATCTGTCTCTACCGGAGCAGTGTGATTACTGTGGTTGTGATTTTGGGGCTTTGGACCCTTCAGCAGCGAATTGATGGCTTTGTTTCTGGCATTAGCATTTGCTTCACCCCCATCCTCATCCTCTTCATCACGATCCAAGTGCTCCATCAGCACCTTGAACTATGAGACAAAAATCAGACCCAGTTAGTTCACCAGCCCAAGATGGAAGATGTTTTTTTATTTAGGAATGTTTTCCTCCTAAAGATATCGAGGAACCAAAATGAGGAAGAAAACTGTGCTTACATCCAAAAACTGTTTGACAATGTTCCTCTTAGTTTCATAGCTGAGGTTTCTGTTGGCCACGTCACTCCTCAGGTATTCCAGAGTTTGACGAGGGTTGAAATGCACCTTAGATTTCCTGTTCACTGCCTTGTCATAAACTTTGGCAGACTCTGTCGGCGAGTACTTCTGGATTTTGCTGGAACACGAGCGAGATGTCCGTAATAAAGCAAAACAAGTTCATTAAGTATCTCTGCACGAGGCCTCTTACCTGTCTGAGAAGCCATAAAGATTCTTTAGGTGTTGTTTGAGCACCAGCAATAGCAGGATACCCTGTGAAGCACTGGCAAACTCCTGCAGAGGGGTGGTGTTTTCAGGCAGGCGGTCCATCACTGCTTCTTCATCGTCCAGATCCGAATCAGAGTCACCGCCTCCAGGCTTCTTTCGCTTCCGAACTTCCTCCTCCTCCTCATCGCTACTGCTGCTGCTACTACTGCTACTGCTGCTGCTGGATGTGCTGCTGCTCTTCTCTTCGTCGTCGTCCTCATCTGAGCTGTTTTTCCTCTTACGAGAATGCTTCTTTTTTCTCTTCTTTGTCTTCACCTTTTTTTCGTGTCTTACGGGCTCTTTCCGTAAACACTGCAAAAGTATAAACATGCTAACTGGTTTAATATGTAGAGAGCTGTGCTTCATCGGAGTTTAAGACTTAACAGGCCCAACCATTCACTTAGAGCCACTTTTAACATCAAGCAGGAAAATAATAACAACCAGAGAACAGTTGAAACCAGATATTTTAGACATGCTTTTTGAAAAGGTGGATTGAGCTCCTGTAGCAGTCTGTAATACAGGGGTTCTGAACAAGCCACTGACTAAAGACACTGTAGTTGCACAACAGTGAAGAGGGTTGTTTCAAATGTTTTTCATGTTGTGAAGAATCTCTCTTTGCTCCATCATCTCCAGAGGTTCCAGAACGGTTTTCTTTATCAGCTTGTTGAGTCTTTTGAAGTGGCTCTGATGTTGCCACACCAACAGGTGATGGCAGAAGATATTTCATTCTCCACAACTAACATATGTCTGCACACAAATAACTATATTTTGTATAAGCTGAATTATCAACAAGTCATATTAAAACAGAGAAGAAGCATGCAAGCATTAAAATTGCACTTTAGCAATCTGCTCAACATAAAAATTAAAAAAAATCAACCGGAGGAGCAAAACATGAGTTTATTAAAAGTTGTGGCTGTGTGTTTTGAGCCTCCCTACTGGGAAAAAGCTATGCAGTAAAAAAAAACAAAACAAAACAAAAACAAAGTTGTTGTCCCACTCCAAACGATGCGCAGAAAAACTCTTACCTCTTTGAAAGACTGGAGTAGGTTGCTGCCAGATACAGACAGAGTAATGTCTATATGATGCATGATGAAAAGAGGCTCCTCCTGGGTTTGATAAGGGAAGCATGCCAGGTTGTCAGCTATGAACAGCAGCATGTTTACCTCCGTTTTCTGCAGGGAACAAAGAAAATAAGTAACTAAATCAACTTGATGGAACAAACTTTTACTCGCTTTTTTTTTCAAGATATCTGCAATGACAACAGTTTACAGAAAGCAAGTGAACTCACAGAGCTGTCATCAAACAGGTTGAGCAGGGAGATGAGGAAAGCCCGTCTGTGTTGTCTGTTCCCACGGACCATAGAGTAGAGGTGTGAGCAAAGGGCCGAGTCCGAGTCATCGTGTCGGAAACCTCGGACCACCGCACGTTTCCCTCCGTTTATGGCCTGCTGCACCTGATACGACATCTTCAACCCGGCAACAGCCTTCATCTGTGGAAGCAACGCAGAAAGATGGATCTTCTTCAGAGACACTGCTCAACACATAACCTTTAGGAATGCTACATTTTTAAGTTTATTTAGTTTTACTGTTAACAATAGCTCCAATACTTTTCCTCCAAATTGCTACGGTGCGTTAATTCCCCTCCCTGCAGTCTGCAGCAGTGCCTTCAAGTCAGCTGAGTTTGGCTCTGGTCCACATCCGCTACTCTGTTTCAAAACAAGCCTGCTGGATGGAACATCTGATTTTTCCCTAATGAGCCGGGTGATAAAGACTTTTCCATGTTCTCAAAAACTCCGTAAGGTTTTGTCATCAACAACAGCAGCAGAGGCTTTCGCATGACAAGCTGCAGAGACAGACTCGGGATTTTGAGCCCAAAAAAAAAAAAAAAAAAGCTGCTGAAAAGTTGTCTTCTTTTTCTACATGTTTACCTCATTAGTTGCCTTTCAGTGTGCATAAAGATTATTTTCAACTACATTTAATTATGGAGACAATGTGTATACCTATATGAATTAAATCTAGAAATCACTAAAGTTAGTTTTCTATCACATTTTCATCAATAGAAGTTGATGCCACATAGCGCTGCAGGTGGCGGCATATGGATGAGTATCTGAGAAGCTCAAACGTTGCAATAAGTTTCAGCAGAGAAACATAAGAAGAAGAAAAGGAGTAGAAATAGTAAACAAACAGCAGTGCCGTCCCCTCGCTCCTGCGGGTTCGGACCCTTTAACAAACAGAAGTTACTCACATGTATGAATCCTGAGTATTTCTTGTCAATCTCCACTAGTTGTTGGTCCGCCTTGTTCTTCATGGTTGGTTCTGGATCTGTTCCCATCGCAATCAAGTAGGGGACACACTGGGCAATAGAGGAAAAAACAGTTTTATTCCGACACTGTTTGAAAAGATAAAGCTAAATATACCTACTGTGATTTTTGTAGGCTTGGAGATACTGTGAACACACCTGTACAGGGTGTATGAGGCCCTGGCTGAGAGTCAGTGTGATGACGTTCAGAGCGAAGTGCCGGACAGTGGACTGTGAGTGGAAGAAGGACTCCAGCACCTGCTTGAGGTAAATCTGCATAATGGAGCTGCTCATGCCTGAGGAGATGTCGCCCATCTCCTTAAGGTCTTCCTGCTTCGCTTGGTTCTTCCCTGAACAAACATCAGTAACAACAATATGAGATACAAAAATAAAAAAAATTCTCAAACGTATGGAGTGAAATTGTGCTCAACTCTACTGTGTCCATCATTTTGTAAGAACATCTTTTACAGCTGCAAAGATTTTGCACTGTAAAATCACAGCTTGTAGTGGAGATGTGAATCTCTAAAGCTCCTCCAGAACCACTTGGTTCTCTAGTAAACATTTGAGGCCTTCACAGAAGTGTTGTATATATCAGTCCTTCTAGTTTTTTGCGATTCTATCGCATAAATTCACGCGAAAACAAAAGAGCCCTGCATTTTAAAAAAAAAAAATTTATGCCAACGCAGAATTTTTAATTTACTACAAATTTTCAGCAAAAATTGTCAAGCACATTGGGTTTAACAACTCCTGACGCCCTCGTTTAGGTAGCAGTGTTTCTTACTTCTACTGCAGCGATGCTGCTGATGTCAAGTTATTTAAGTAATAGTTTGTGATTGAACCAAAATTTTGCTATTAAAGTGTCCAATCTGTTTGGAGTTTGTGGTTGTAACATGAGTCAGAACTATGAGATGCTCACATTCCCGGTCAGCCTCTTGCATTCGAGAGTCCTCCTCCTGCAGGTACGTTTGAAGATTTTTCAGCACGTGGATCTTCAGATTGACAGCCCTGTTCTCATCGGACAGCAAGCTGATATAAAGAACCTTCACATCTTGTACAAACATGAGCTCTGGGTGCATGATGAACTGGAACCCTGTGGAAGACGAACGAAAGGGTTGATCGCTAGGTTGATCAGGGGGTTACTAAAGACAAGATGAACGTAAATTTAGACTGTCATATAATTTACCTAGACCAATTATAGCCTTGATCTGGACCTCTTCATCCTCATGGGTGGTGAAATACAGTAGAAGCTCCAAAACCTTGTCTTTTATGACGATCTGAAAGACGGCAATGAGATCCATCAAAACATTTCCGCGACAGTCCCAAGAACACCTCCTAAAGATGTGGTGCTTACCTTGTTAGCTCCCTTGAACTCTTCTTGGTCGAAATCAAAGTGTCGACAGAGCGCCCCCACGGTGAACAGCGAGCGCAGCAGAGTTGGTTTGTTAGCAGCCAGAGTGGAGCCGCTGGGGTCCTCCTGGTGCTGCGTCTTGAGTTTAGCCAGAGCTCCTGCAAAATAAGAAGCATTATTTAAAGTGGTCGTTGAGTTCTACAAGACAGGAGCCTGGGAACTAAAAGATCTGCTTCCAGGTCTTAGAAGAAACTGTAGGAACCAGTTTCTTGGGATAGGTTTTACAGATCGCCTTTTTTTCCCCCTTGTTTACAAAATACCCCATATTCAGCTAGACCAGACAAATAGTGTCTGTGAAGAATAACTGTCAAGCATTTCCACGGTTTCTGGATTCAACACAATTAATATTATGTAGGATAAAAAGCTGTAAGTCAGGACAAAAACCAGAACAAAACCCTAACACGAATCATGACGCATGCAGTCTTACCATAGAAGCGATTGAAGCAAGCCCACACGAACTTGTAGTTGTGTGTGACCTTGTTCACAATAGCACCAAGACAGCTCACACAGTGCTGCACAACCTTCGAAGACATAATATATCAAATTGACCCGTCGTAAATGCTCATCTTTTGTGACGTTCTGAGAGGTTTCTGTGAAAACTGCGAGCTGTAAATGAGAACTGACCGTCATGCCGTGCTTAATGATGAGCTTCATCAGGTCTCCCTCAATCGTGTTGAGGAAAGACTCACTCGGATTCTCCATCAGAGGAACAACGAGCTCCAGGATCTTGGACACGTTGCAGATCACCATGAAGTCATTCTGAGTCTAAAACGACACAATGAGTTAGTCGCTTGCCTCTGTTTTGTGTTTCCACATGGCTGCCACTAGGTGGTGCAATAACACAACGAAATGCATAAGTGCATCTACAGGAAAATTATAATTTAAAGAAAAAAAAAATTATTCCAGCAGTTCAACTTATAAATACTGGAAGTTACTTTTATTATATATACTCATCACCAAAGATGACGCATTTCAAGCACTTACATCGTTTCCATTTTACGGAAAATTAGAATATTACATAAGACTAAAATATAGGGCTTTTATTGCAGAAATATTTTGTTATGGCCAACACACACAGTCAGTGACACCCATAAGAATTATCATCAACTAAAGGTCACCACTGAAGAATTGGTGTGAGCAGGGATTTTAAGGGAAAGTTAAGTGGAAGGAAAAACTGGGAGCTTTGTTTCCATATTCTTGAAAGGATTGTTTGAGCATGTTGCATTTCTTATGTCGATCTGCTCCTGAACTAGACACCAGAGCAAAAACGTCCTACATGGGCTAAAGATAAAACAAAGAGGACTGTTGCTCAGTGGTTCTCTATTTTTTTAGATTTAAGTAAAATTTCAATTTTCCTCTCAAAGTGTAATCCCAGCAATGGTGAACCACAGAACGTAACTCACTCGAGGTCCAGTGTGAGGCTTTTTATCGGTCTTATTAATTTTCTTTTTTTTTTGTTTAGTTTTCTTTAGCTATAATTCATACTAACTAAATTTGACTAAAACAAGCACCTAAAAATGTTGTTCTGTGTCATCAATCTATAAAAAGCATGAGTTTCAGTTTATGAATTTAGTTACTATTCCACTTTGAAATGAGCTTGAAGTAACTTTGGCAAATTAAGTAAATAGATTAATACTTACACTGCATTTGGTGTTCAAGTAGGGCTGCATAGCCATGGCGTGTTTAACCATTAGGTTAGGCCTGATTTTAGTGACCAGAAAAAGAGTGGTGATGCAAGCTACCACACGACCTGAGTTTATCCCCTTTTCTTCACAGTCTGAGAGGCACACAGAACAGAACGCGTTCATTACAAGTCAACTTTTTCGGTCAAAATACATATTATTTCCATATTTCACTACTTTACCTGCAATAGATTCCTCGTACTTTAGTATATGTTCCACTAAATTGTCCACCAGCTGAACACAGGCCTTCTTAGTTGGTTTATATGAAGCGTCCTCCTCTGATTTCAGCAGCTAAAGAATCACAGACAAACAGTGATTAGATGTAATGGATGACGAGCAGGAAGCTGTTGACGTTTCAAACAAATTGCAACACTCACATTTTGCAAAAGCTGCTCAAACCAATCGTAGCCTGAATCTTTGCACGCCAAGACCTGGAACCAAAACGAAAACGTCACAAGAGTTAAGAGTGTAACAGCGACATGTTTCCTATTTTGAGGGGGAGGCATGTAGTACGGACCACGTCTGTGATGTTCAGGATCTTTCTGTTCATGGCTTCTTCGTCGTGACTGGGCGTTGGGGAAAACCAGAGTTTCTGGAATGTCTCGTTCACCAGTTTCTGCAAAGATACATGAGCTGAATATCTAACAAAGAAAAAAAATCCCAAAAGCCCCTTTTGCTAAAACATACTAAAATATCTTCGTAAATGCAAACCTTGATCCCTTCCTCGTCATTGACTCTGCGGATCATCCTGACACACATCTCTGTTATCTTGTGGAAATCTGGCAGCTCCAAGCAAATGTCTCGAAGAATCTTAATGACTCTTTTTCTCACACTGATACCTGTGTCCTGTAAATACGAAATAGATTTTTAAATACAAAATTAATATGCTCTGTTTCTTAAAAAATAAATAAATAAATAAATAAAAAAAACTTTAAAACTCTAAACAAATGACCTGAAAAAAGTGAATCTACAATGCAAAACACTTCATGGTACAAGGATTCGAAGAATCGCTCAGCACCATTTTTTCTTTAATTATTGCAGTGACTTCATTTGATCTGCAGGTGGCAGTGTTGGAAAAAACATTTCACCTCAGCTGAACTTTTCCACCTTAAATGAACTTTCTCAACACAGTTTGCAAAAAGTTCTACCTGAGACTCACACATAATGTTTTGCGTTTCTCTTCAAAAACCCACAGCAAGGGACCAATGAATCAAATCTTTATAAAATCGGTGAACTCAAACACCAAAATGGAATGAAAGATTAAAAAAAGAAATGTATTCGATTACAAGAATCCTCTCGATGAGCATGTCGTAGTACTGCTCGATGAGCTCAGGTCGACTGAGCACGAAGCGGCCAAGGAGCTCCACGGCTGCTTCTCGGACACTAGTGGAGTTGTCCATAAGACGACAATGCACCCCACGCTGCATGTCCACCTGAAAAATGAATATAATTAGATAGGAAAAAAGCTTAAATTATGCCTTTTCATACAATCAACATGATCCAGTGCCCTATGTCCATGATCAAGCAGTATGTGAGCAGTTTAAGGTCACTCACACGCGAAAAGTCTTCACATTTTATTGCATGATTACACAGTTGCACAAATAAAACACAAAGAAACCTTAAACATAACCATTGAGTTGTGTGTGCAGGTTTTAAGTGAATCAAAATTTATTTTGATTGTGGATTCAAAGTGGCAAACCTTCTTTTAGTACTTCAAGATGACCTTAAATATATTTTCTGAAGATTTTTCATTGTTTCTCTGTGGACCTTGGTGGTTTTCACCCTAATTGGCTGAACTTTATTTGTTCAGCCAATTAGCTGACTCCAAAACGAAAGCCATAAAACAGTGTTATGTTCTTATATATATCATGCAAAGACCCAACTTTAAAATGGATCTTTTTGCCATTTGTCACCAGACTACAGATATAATTCCTATTAAATCTTTAGAAAAACACTAAAGAAAGCCTGACAGAGAGAAAATAGTATTTCAGCATCAAAAAGATGGTTCCCCAAAATGAGTTGAAATAAGCCAAAGTAAAAAAAAACAAAACACAAAAAGCAATTGAGGTGGCCTACGACATTTGATAAACAGCCTAAAGGGTTGTTTTCCTTTATCTGTCTGCGCTAAACTTTAGACTGAGAGTATAGGAGAATCTGCTATGTGCACAAATACAAAACTGACTACTGAAAAAGCATAAGGAATACATTTGCAGAAACTCACTCTTCCTAGGATGCTTGGATCCACCGCCACCACCTCCGATAAACACTTCATGGCTTTAGTTCTCACTGCAATAGCGCTCTCTCCCAGGACCCTCAGAATCTGGAACAAGATTATTTGAAAACAGTAGAAAATTTCAGCCAAACGACACAACCTGACATCTCACTCTCGGTATTTAAAACAACCAGCTTACCTGTGATAAATAAATATCAAAGCTCTGCGCAAATGGCCTCATAGAGGCCAGATATCTTACAATCAGACAGGAGTCCTCGTAGTCTACTGTGTCAGAGTTTATCCTGCAATAAAAAGTAATTTATTTTATCATAATGGGAGAATTACACATAAATTACCCCAGGTGAAGGAATACTTACTTTACGGAGCTGAAGTTTGATGGTGTTGTCCTGATGATTTTGCGGAGGAATTTTTTCCGCGCCTCGACCGTCTGTACGATCTCCCCGGTTGCGTCGCTGTCCGTGGAATGTCGCCGATACTTTGGATCGTCGTCGTCATTTTGAGACTTCATTGCTTTTTCAACCTCTACTGTGGTGTCTCTGTACCACTGGGCAATGTAAAAGTTCCTCGCAAACTGGATAAAACAAATGCAACGATGTGATCGTTAACACCGGAACGTTGTAAGGAATAAAAAAGGACATGGCCAAACAAGAAGTCACTGAGAACGGGATGCGGTGGTAAAGATAACGCAAAAACTTTACTAAATTGACCTTTCTTAGCAGTAGCATGTGCCAAACGCAAACATTTCGAAAAATAAAATCTTTCATCGGATTACATTCATTTATTGGAAAAAGAAATAATTCTCTTTATATTACAGACGGTACTGTAGCCTATACCTACTTATCGTATTTTCTAGACCAATCAGATCTTCCAAAAGGTCTGATGCTTTCTACGTCATTCATTTATTTATTTATTTATTACTTTTGGAATAACCATCCAAAAGACCTGAAAGCAGGTAAATTGTTAATTCAAAACATATATTTTTAGTCTGGCTGTTTTTTTTAAATTTTTTATCAATATTTAATGTTATTTTATTTGCTTTGCCTGGGTAAAGTAATATAATTCTAAGTAAATTTTTTTCATCTCTTTTTTCTTCGTATACAGGTTTTAGCACTAATTTAGATTGTATTATGAATTAATTCAAATTGTTATGTCATATTTGTCTCTAGGGTCTCTTCATTTAGCGTTAATTTCCTGAGTTTTACATTTTCTGGCAAGATTGTTGAATGGGTTTTTTTTAGCATTTCTAAAAGCAATTTTAAATCTGACTGCATAAAAAAATGCCAGATTAAAAAAAAAAAAGTCTAATTGATTGTATGATTGATACGAATACTTAAAAGCTCACCAATAAAGCTGGATCTGCGTCGATGTTTTCATCCAGGAAGTTCAGCAGAGCCTTTTGGAGCTGCTGTACCTCATCACTGCCAGGAGTCTGTAAAAAGAAAAACACAACGTGAACAAACTGAATCATTTCAATCAACTTGTTAAGACTGTATTAAACCTGTATTCCACCTCTTTAAGAATGCGGTCGATAGTTCTTTGGTCCATCTTGCAAGAGAGCGAGTCTTTACGCAGGCTGGAGGCTACAGTGCCGAGGTAGTCGAGCGACGCCACCCTGAGGGCCATTTCAGTCTGCTTGTTGCTGAACTGGTGAACCTGGAATGGGAAACGCATTAGGAAGGCGACGGAGTGAGGAAAGATAATTTATGCTACAAGGCGGCAGCTTTTGGAGCGACCCCTGCCACTCACCAGCAGTCTGCCCAATAAACTGAGCAGCAGCTCAGCAGCCGGCCACTCGGGCTTGTTGACAGCCGACAGCAGGTCATGAACGAAGTTCTCGAACAGAGGCCTGTAGTCGTCTTCTCCCTGTTTGCTGCCGCATCTGACACAAACAGCCTCTCATTTTAAGATATTTGTGAACATCAAAGAGTGTTTGATACTTCTTGATGCTTCTCAAATTTAGTCAATTTAGACAATAACAAATGTCAAAGCATTTCACTGGGGTTTTATTCGATAGACAAACATAAAGTAGCCAATAACTTTAGTGGAAAAAGGTGATGCATGACATTACGGGACATGACAACAGGGAGATGTTTTAATGCTCTGGAGTGAAAACAGAAATAAAGGCTTACTTCTTGAGAAACACAGAGAGACAGTTCTGTGCTGTCCTCATGGCAGTTTCAAAAGAGTTGGTAATGAGGATATCTTTATCCACCTGCGACATAAAACCAAACATGTGAAGCAATTCCTGAATCGCGACCTTTGTTTCTCAAAAAATGGCAGACGAATCAGACGATTTTTAGTCGGTACCTTCTTTTTCGGTTCATCCTCCGTCTCTCTCTCAGTCGGAAAGTTAACCACACACTGAATGAGTTGAAGAACGAGAGCCGAGACCATCTGGATGTACAACGGGGGTCCATCTGAATCACTGGTGTTTAACCTAAAAATATAGAAATCTTAGTATATGTAGGCTTTTGAAGCCTCACAGAGGCCATTATTTTAACTCATTCAGATTTTTATTATCTTTTCTTAAGCCAGGTACCGAAAGTTCCTGAGGCCACGTTTACTGGTGGGAAGTCTAGCAAGAGAGGCGAAAATCTCTTCCAGAATGAGCTGCCTGTGCTTCTCGTAGCGAGAGAAAACCTGCAGAAAAGCAGCAATTATTAAACTGAACGCCTCACACAGGAAACAAAAACACTAATTCATTCCAGGCATACTGCTTAAAACATTTTAACAGAAAGAGTCGACTCACTGCTGTCACTACAGAGATGGCGCATAGCTGCAGCTCATTGACATTCTCCACAAAAAAAGGCGTGATTCCGAGGTTCGACACCTAAAACGTCGGGGGGAAATAAAGCAGTCAGGAACGAGAGCGCTAACGAGAAAAGAAGGTGAAACGGGGCCACGATTCAGAGGAGGACGCCAAGTCACACCTGGAGAATTGTGGTGTCGGTGAGCAGCTGGATTTCAAGGAGCTCCGAGATGATGCTGATAATGTCGCAGACCTTGTTGTACAGTCCCACCACCACTTTCTGTTTGTGGGCAGAAGATTTTGGTCTCTTGGACTTTGAAGTGTGTGAGGCACCTGGATGACAACAGAAACATTAGGTAAGAGCTGATGTCGGAGAAAAAAAAAAAAAAAAAACACACTACAAACAGTTGGAATACGCGAGGAATTCAGTAATAACTTATAGCGCAAGCCAAGTCTTACATGTGTACAAGCCTGTCGCAATGAGCGACAAGTAAATGAATTGCAAGATCATTTAAAACAAGCTTAATAAATTTCATTTGGATGATTGTTTTATGTCTGCCCGTGACTTCAATTTCCATTTTATTTACTGTTTCAGTTGTTTTGTTTATTTATTTTGGATATTTAAAATGTTTTCCATCTCCAGCATTAAATGCTCTTTAGAAATTAAAGTATATTGATCTTTAAGGCCGATGTACTTGCATTATTATGCAGTTCCATTACTACATATGAAAGTGGCTTAGAAGCACAATGTTGTTGTTCACTGCAATAACTTTTAATTTAATTTTGCTATTGTGACATGTCGACATGTGTGTACCAGGGTTCCTGACCAAATCTCATACAGTTGCCATCAAAATTATAGTTGTCAGTTTAAGTATAACAAGAAAGTTTCACTGGAAATTTTTCAGATTTTTCTGGCGACACCGAGTCAATATATCTCGAAGCTCTGACAAAAAGAGATGCTGCTGCTGACCTCCGTGGCGATCCGCTCTGTAAGAACGGTCATACTGCGGGTACAGCGTGTTCTGCAGGTGGAACTTGGTGAACTGCAACACCCTCTCAATCACATCCTCTATATAAACAGCCTTCGGCATGTGTGGGGACGTCATAATGTTGAGCGCAGTCAGACAGGCGTCTGCAGACTTGATCACCCTCTCCATGATGAGGTCCCGCCACAAACGCTCCTCATCCATGGAGTCGTTGTCCTAGAAATGGATTATGCAATGAATCATTACGTAAAAATTACAACATCTACTGATGTAGTATTGGTAATACCTACTTGACTCATTAAGGTGGAAAGTGTGACGCTGTCCTGAATGTTTTTCTCCAATATATTCAGAATTTTCACAAGTTTACTAGAAGAAAACTACGGGGAAGGAAAAACACACTTAGCCGTGATGCTTCTTTAAAAAAAAAAAAAAAAGTGTTAATAATATCAACATTAGTGTAACCTTGCTGCAACAGCAGACTCATTTTACCTTGTTAAAGACGCCCATCGCTTTAATCCTGGTGGAATCGCTGCCAAGCTCATTTAATTGTTGCTTTCCAAGCAACAGCTCTTGAGGTATCTCATCATCTTCTGTTTGTGAAAGGAAAAAATATATATATTTCTCAACTCCACACTCTTAACAAGTACCGGTTAGATGGAAAACTGTGCAACGCTTCAGTCTTGCCTTCGGCAGTGAGGTCAACGTCCTCCAGGCTCTCGAGAATGTTGTCCACACTGGTTGCAAACCTCTTAAATGCAGAGGAGTCCATCTTTTCTGTAACATTATTGTAGATAATTTAGCTAGCACACATGTATTGTTGTTTGTAAGAAATTCAAAGGACAGTGCAACGAGAAATTAGACTGATACCCTCTGTTGTCATTTTGGAATCGTACGCCATCTTGCTTTTCTGTTTCTTTATTTTTCGGGCAACTAAAGAAGAAAAAAAAATAAAAGGTTTTATATGTGATGCATTTAATTGACATAGACTGCAGGCAAAATGTAAAACAAAAAAGAAAAACTGTAAAAACTAGAACCTAAGTGAAAGTTATTCCAAACAAAAAGATGAGAAATTCAACTAAGTGCAGGAGTGAGGCTTGTTGTGCCTCACTCACTAACACTAGGTGTTATGTGCAATATAAATGTGTGCATTTAAAGTAAGAAGTTTCTGATTTCATACATTGAGAATGAAGAAGGGGGGATTAAAACAAAGAAAATATCCCAGATCTGCTGTTTTGTTTTTTTTATTCCAGCTTATGTAAGAAAAGTCTCACCATCATTCAGGCTCGGTGGAGGGGAGTCTCCATCTGAATCATCATTACTGCTCCAATCCCGATGGCGGCCACCTGACCCCCGGCGAGAGTTCTGGAAGCCTCCACTTCGCCGGTGATCCCGAGAACCTTTCTTCTCTTCGAACTTCCACGACTTGTCGTGGTCTTTCTTTTTCCTTTTCCTTGGAGCTGAAATGCCAAAGGAGACAGAAAGTTCAAATCAAACCCTTTTTGCGCTCTCGCTTTATTTAAAATGTGCCGACATTCCTGTTCTGTAATTCTTCTCCAGGAATGTTTAAGTAGATGTTGAGAATTTTTAGGATTTGATACTCACACTCATCCTCCGACTCAGACTCCAACTTTTCATCATCGTTGTCTTTCTCCTCTGAGTCATCGGAGTCTACTACAGCATATTTGGATCTCTTATTGAGCATACTGTGCTTTCGCTTATTCGCTCTCTCTGAAAACATAAAATGGATTAAGTTGTGATCTCGATGCTCCATTTCTACACTTTCACATTAAACGCTCTAATGACAACAAGAATCAAGTACCTAAAATTTGTTCCTTTTTTTTAAATTTGTTGTTGCAAAGGTTAATAATAAAAATAAGTTAACAGCCTTAATAAGCACTATGCCAACCTTTATAAACAGAAATCCGACATGAGGTCTATTGGCACAAAAATAAGATTTGTTTCTAATATCCAAAACGGAAAACTAAAAGTCAGTAAGTCTCCAGTAGTTTCATTCCATAGATATTATCTGTAATAAAGCTTCTCAGTTAATTTAATTAGATAAAATAGTTAATCTGCATGTAGGCTGGTGAGATAATGGTGCCACAACAGTAGTCAGTATTTTGTTATAGAAACATAAATTTGAGTCTTTGTAGATGTAAAAAGGATGATTAGTAGCTGATAACTTAATTTTATGGTTGCTTCATGTCAGAGTAAAAACAAAAAGAAGTTTTCAAATGAGGAAAAAAAAATATTTTATGCTCTGTGTGGAAAAAAAATAGTCTGGACTTAATTCTGATAAAACTGCTGTGGCATTTTCTTATACAGGCTGAAAAATGCTACAAAGTGACTGAATTACAGTCACTGTGAAGACAAGTGGTCCACAACTGTTGCACTTGTTGCTGTGTGACACAACCATTTATTTTTCCACATATAAAATCATCATTTGGAAAAAAAAAAAAAAGGTTATCATTCACTTAGTTTTGTTTTTTTTTATAACTGATGATCTAAAAAGCAAGGTGTGACTAAAAAGCAAAAAGAGGAAAAGCTTTTTTATTATTATTATTTCAAGTTTCATTTGATAGTATTTTTTACACTATCTTAATGTTTTAGTGTATAGGGTTGTGGTAAACAGCAGAAATGCCAAAAATCATTGACAAATTTTACAAAATATTATTTCTTAACACGGAACTGAATAAGTCCACTCATATTAAAGGTTACTCTGATAAAACTGTCTGCACATTCATCAACGTAGAGGTTCCACAGAAGAACAATTAAATATGGCTCCTACCTCTGTCTGATTTGTCAAAAGAGGCCCAGTGTCTGGATCTGGAGCTGTGTGCATTCTTGGTTTCCTTAATGATCCTCTTTACATCTTCGATGCTTAGTCTCTTAACCACAATAACCGGCTTAGTTTTTTTGTTCAAGTTCTTCACCAGTGAAACTCTCTCTAACCGCACCAATGGCTCACTCCAGCCATCTATTAGTTTGCCTTTGATTCGGAGATCTTTATCTGTTCCCTCTTTTCCGTCTCGCTTCAATTTAGGAATCACAAAATTCTTGAGACTTCCAGAATTGCCCCCCAGCAGGAACGGCGGGAACTCACTTATTTTCATCTCAGAGGCCTGCCGTTTGTTTGCAGCTTGGTTCATGTTACTGTCCCCACTTGCCCGTTGGTCCTTGTTTGGGGTGGTCTGGAGGCTGGAAGACGACGTTCTCTGCCGATCATTAAGCTCAGCTGATTTTCTGCCTTCATCTTGCTTCAGTTTAGAGTTCTCGGCTTTAGTTTGCTCCTCAAGTGAGATTCTGTTGCCATCTCCTTCTGGCGGCGTCTTGTGCTTCTTGTTCTTTTCTCGGTCTCTCTCTCTGTCTCTCTCTCTGTTTCTGTCTCTGTCTTTACCTTTGTCTCTTTCTCTGTCTCTCTTGCCATCTTTGTTTTGTTCTTTGCCCACCTCAAAGTTTTCATCTTTGTCTCTATTTCTATTCCTGTCTCTGTCTTTCTCCCGATCTTTGTCTATTTCTCTGGATTTTTCTTTTCCTCCGGTTTTTTCTCTGTCTCTGATTTTGTCTTTAACCTTCTCTTTTATTCTATCAACATCTTTGTCTCCATCTTTGACCACATCTATGGATTTGTCTCTTCCCCTGACATTTTCTCTATGATTGTCTTTGACCCTCTCTTGGTCTTTGCCTTCATCTTTGTCTCGTTCTCTAAGTTTGTCTCTTTCTCGTTTTTTTTCTTTGTCTCTGATTTTGTCTTTATCTCTAACTTTGTCTTTAACTCTCTCCACATCTTGGTCTTCATCTTTATCCAGGTCTATGGATTTGTCTCTTTCTCTGACTTTTTCTCCATCTTTGTCTCTGTCTCTAAATTTCTGTTTGAGTTTCTCCACGTCTTTGTCCTCATCTTTGGCTCTTTCTCTAGATTTGTCTTCTTCTCTGAATTTTTCTCTTTCAATTGGTTCTTCTCCATCTCTAAAATTGTCTCCATCCCTAAGTTTGCTTTTAACTTTGTCCTGGTATTTGTCTTCTTCTCTGGCCACATCTATGGATTTGTCCCTTTCTCTGTTTCTTTCTCTGTCTCTGACTTTGTCTTTGTCTCGTTCTCTGGATATCTCTTTATTTCTGAGTTTTTCTTTGTCTCCATCTTTGTCTCTCTGTCTGTCCCTTTCTTTATCCTTGTCTTTATTCCTGCCTTTCTGTTCTTCATGTTTTGAGTTGCGATCCACTTTGCTTGTGGATTTGAGCGTTTCAGGTCTGCTGACTTGGGATCGATGACTGCTGTTGTTCTTTTCCTCTTTGTGTCGAAAGTCTGAATGCCTGTCCTGCTTCAGCCTCGTCATCTCCACGTGTCTGTCCTCTGAATGCCCCTTGTCACAATCAAGTTTGCCGTCATGATTGCGCTTTGATTCACGCTGGTTGTCCTGCTTTTGTTTATTGCTTTCTGTATGTCCATCAGAGATATGCATCTGGGAGGTATCGGGAAGCTTTTTGATGATCCCAGGTCTGTTTTCAGTATCCGCACTTGTCTTAAGGCAACGTAACTGATCTTCACACAACGGTTGCTGTTCCAAGACAACTACAGGCTGTCCTATTACTCTCCCAGCTTGCTTCAGATCAATACTGACCATCAAGGCAGGTCGACTGGCACCATTACTCGCAGCACTCGACTTCTTGGGTGTCAGTCTGCTGATGTTGCTGCCCCCATGTAAAGATGGGCCTTCACTTGTCTCAACTCCGGGTTCCTGAGGGTACGTGTCTTGTTTCCGTTTTTTTAGTGGCTTGTCTGCAAAGAAAAAATAAAATTATGCAGCCATGCTAAAGTATTCATACTCCTTAAACTTTCATAGATGTTGGCATGTTACAGACACAAACTTTATTGCATATTTTTCAAATTTTAAAATGGTTTCAGCTCAGTCAGACTGGACACACGGCATCTTTTGACATTTTTAAATTCTTCCAAAGACTGATAGTTGGCTGTAGATCTGGACTTGGACAACCTTTATAGCCCTAAAAGTCAGTTTTGCATTTGGTCAGTCTAAAAAAGCAACATAACTATTCAAAACAAAAAAGACTTGCTTTCATATCTACTACAGGAAAGTTGCTTAGAGTTTCAGTTATATCTATAACATAACCATGGTTTAGACTTGTCCATAACTTTATCGCTGACTTCACTGGGTTCCCTGGTCTCCATGATGTGATATTGCTTGTTCACTAGTTTTCTCTAAAAGACCTTCACAGAACTGCTGTATTGACACTAAGATGTAACTAGTCACCTCTGTGCTTTTTCCATTAAACCAGTTCCAGTACTAAAGTGATGTTAGCGCTGATGAAAATGAGTGTATTGTGTTTGGACTAGCTCCAAAAAAATCTGGGGGTAAACCTGTATTTGTTCACTGCTGAATTAGAAGAAAGAATTGCTTTGGAAAGCAGCAAGAGGCAGGATTATGGGGAAAAATCAGCCACTCAAAACATGAACACTGTGTTAAAATCTCTACAGTTAATGCATCAAACTTAAAACATAAAACATTAATGGCAGTTTTGCATTAGAATAGGTGAAGTGGACTATCTCTTATTTTCAGTTATTTAGAAACCACCAGTCAAAGCGTTTGCTGAATCTACAAACACCACTTCTAAAGAAACTTTCTCTAAAACAGGCAGAGAACCCCAACCTTTGACTGGCCAAGACATTAATAATGACAAAATGACAGAGTTCAGGTTGTGGAAAATAAAAACCACTTGGGAATTGACTGTAGCACCACTTTACACTGATAACACTTATGTGGGGAAAAAAAAGCCCCACATGTAGCTTCTGGAGGCAACTGATTTTATTTCAAGTGTGGCATGTATGTCCAACTTTACTTATTATTATTTTAGGTATGCACTTTTTGTTTTGGTCAGACCTACAACATATTCCAATAAAATATATAGAACTTTGTTCTTGGAACCAGACTAAATGTACGACAAAATCGAGATATACGTCAACATCAGGCACAAAACAACAATTCTCACCTTTATCTTGGACCTCTTTAGAGCATCGCTCTCTCTCGTTGGCTGAGTCTATCCTTTCAATTTCAGCAAATGCGTCTATCTCAGAGTCATCAAACACAATCCCACCGATGACCCCAGTCTCCTTTGCGATCGGCTGTGCAGCAACTTGTTGATGCTCTTCAGCCACTGGCTTGTGCGAAAAATCTTGAGGAGAGCCCGACGACTGAATGTCGTTGTTTAAAACGACCGCGTTGTGATCTGAGTCTGTGGGTGAGGTTGGAAGGAGTTCTTCAGAGTGGCCCATGTCTGGGATCTTCACTCGGGACAGTTTTAAGGTCAATCTGGCAGAGTCCTTAGACGGAGAGCTAACTATGTCATAAAAGACGTTTTTGTCCATGTTCTCATTTTCTTCTTTGTTCCTTTCTCTCTGCTTCTTTTTGCGGTCAGCAGTGGTAAGAAGCAGGTCAGGGGCTGTGCCTGCCTCAAGTGGAGGTGACTGCATGATAAGAGGAGGCCTGGGCTCTGCAGGAACAAAACACAACATTGCACCACATAATTAACCTTTGTTAGAAAATAATTGTTTTCAAGTAAATTTTAGAGGAGTTAGCCAGAAGCAAGTAAGCATACTTTTTGCTCTCTCTTCAGATAGAGAAAATACGCCAGCTTTTATGGAAGAGTAATTTCCCTGCAGAAACACACGATGTTTATCATTAGTTTTAACCATAGGTATCTAATTATGTCCAGCACAAAGTAACCCAGATTCCCAGCATTACCTCATTTCCCAGTCTTTGAGGCACGTTTACGTAGTCTTCATCCAAACTGGGTTTGGAGTTACGGTTAGACGAATTACTCGACAGACGCTCAGAGACTTTGTTGTCAAGAACTGTACTCGCACCACTAACAACTAAAACAGAGAACAAAATATAATTTGCAGTTAATTTTCTCTCTTTCCTAATTAAATGGAAGCCTTATCTACTTGCGGGATTATGTACCGTTTATTAGCCATTGCAAGATGGTGTATGTTCATTTACTTGCCACTCAAAAGTTAATGAAGGCAAAGTTTAGTTAAGTAATCATTTGACGTTAGTTTTTCGAGGATTTCTACTTGGTGCTTTATAAAAGAATGAGATGGACTGCTAAAATTTGTGTTTCAACCACAAGAACCTTAGACATTCAGAGGGTCCCACTTCTTTTTAATAAGACCTACAGGTAAAAGTAGTGCAGATACATTTTGCTCTTCATAACAAGCAAGAAAGTAATTTTTGTTCCCACCAGAACTAACCTAAATCTCTTCCTGGGTGGACTACGGACAGTTTCATTCGGTGAACTTCTCGATGTAATCTGGGAAATTCAAACTGCATTTGTTGCGTGAACCTGGAAGCATTCTGGACTACACTGAACCGCCCAGTCTCCTGATATTCACAGCCCTCTACTTCTCCAACATCGTTAAGTCTACAGAATTAAGTCGGTCAAGATTTTAATAACTTTGAAAGAAATGCAACCCTGAAACATGTTTTTCAAAAAACAATAATGCTTTTCAGGTAGATGAGTGAACTAGTCATTTAACAAAAAGCAGCTCTATAGACCTGTTGTTCAGCTGCCAGCTGCCATGGTTACTCGATAATCTGCACAGTATCTTGATTGATAAGGTATCTAAAACATGATCACTCAAGATGGAGTTTAATGTCAGATGTTAACAAGGCAACTTAAATTTGTCTGTTTGTTATAATAAAATGAAGGGCAGGTCCCAATTCAACTTTTGGGAATATTGCATGTTTTTACTATATTATAACAACAACAGTCAAAATGTGTTTTCTTGTCTTTCTGTCGTGAGCAATCACTAGTTGGAGTGACAGCACTTTGCATTAGAGCAGTCGCTGTGAAACTGTTTTATCATGTTAACACAAAGAAAAAAGCATTTTAACTGTATTAGGCACATATTTGCGATAGGGATGCAAAATAAATGACACTAATTATAAAAGTAAAAAATTGGTGTCGGCCAATATTAGTCAATTTTAACATATTAGTCCGATACATGAAACTGGGCCATTAACAACCAATATATTTATTTCAATCTTGTTGCCATTGCCAACTGGTCATATGGTATTTGTTTGGTCATGTGACAGTGATTGGCGGAGGCTTTACTGAAGAAGAGAAGCGCTGGTGAAGTCAGTGTCTTTTTCAAGGTGTCAAAAGGGAAGCAACATATACAATTACGCATTTAGAATCTGTAAATATCTGTTATTGGCCATTACACCAATGTCGAATGTCTGTTTCGGCTCAAATTTTCATATCAGTGCGTGTGCTTCCAAGAGATTTTCAAAACGCTGATATTTTCAAATCCAGCATGTTCAATTACAGACAAAAGCTCGAAACAATAAAAAGAGCTTTTGGTTGTACTCTGTTCAGCCATCCTGTTATCTGCTGAATGTCCTGATCTTTCTCAGACATGTTTTGATGTGCTGCGGAAAATGTAGCATATCATTTCAAACAGCTCCGTACGTCTCTGTGCCTCCTCTGACTTGATTATTAAATATGTCACTGAGACTGAATATAGCTGCGTCTTCCATCACTCGGTTACAACTTCCACACTGAAAAGTGTTTTTAACTTTATGACGCATTCACGGATAAGAAAAAGATAACTATTTTCAGCTTCTTAACCGGCAAGGGTTGATGAAACCAAAAATCATTTTATTTTATTGTCAGACGATTTCTAAGTGCGCCTTTAATATTACTAAGAGGTCAAACAATGACACAGAGCGGTACGTTGCAGATCATATAGAACATTGAAATTCTAACACAATGTGCTTTAGCAGAGCTATTGTAGAAAGTGACGCATAGCATATTTCTGCAATCTGCAATGTGTCACCTAGATTGAACTTCCTGCTTTTACTTGCAGCTTAATTGTCTCACCACTGCAGGCCTATGTTAGACTGATCAATGTTGGACACATGTTGGCTTTCTCTTGATAAAACGTTGTACTCACCTTGTTGAGTCTGATGAGAGTAACTGGGTGGATTGTACTGAATGTAGTCTGCAGGACTCTGGGGGGTGTAGGGGCTGGGTATGGGGCTGTTCTGCTGGGGAACAAACTGAGTAGCTGAGCCACACTGCGGGGATGTAAAGCATCTGTGAAAGAGGAAGAGTAGTCTTAATGGAAGTACTGGGGCATCAGCTTCTTTATCATCTGATAGGAAGGTGACAAAACTCTACCCAGAGGGGCTTTGCTGATAATTTGATGCTGGACTTCCATGAACTTGGTTCTGAGAAATCTTGTACTGCTGTATTAATGGTTGCTGCAGTACACCTAAAACATAAAAACACATGTGGTTAGGGGGAAAAAAAGACAAAAAGAATAATTTCTTAGCTAAACTAAAACCATCAGTTCAGAAGCTTTACTGGAAACCTGATTTTAAACTATAGTTATGTTGAAACTATTAATGAGTCTGACTATACTCCATTTTTTTTACTACATTACAACTTCCAGCAACAGCATGTCATTTTGCTATTTTGTTTAGCTAGAAAGGTTCTCTATAACTCTATATACCTCTTTGTTATATGGTTTTTTCCACGCTCTCACATTGGTGTATTTTTTGAGAGGAAAGATTTTAGAAAATAATTGTTCTTAAAGATTATTATTCTTAAAGATAGTTTGGTAACAATGTGTTACCAAACTACAATCAGATGAACCTCTAGCAATTAGCCAAAAATAAATGTCACCGAAGCGATTTTGATATTTTCACATTTTTTAGTTGTTTAGGAACATTTTATCAATATTCTGTAGTTTTGCTAGTGAAGGTTAGAGGTAGTGCCCAAAATGGGAAAGACATGAGAACATTGCCATTGAAGTCAGACAGATCAGTGCTGATTTCCATAAGTCAATACGTGGCTACAAGCAAATACTTGCCTGAAACTTCAGAACAACTGGAGGTGGGGCAAACAAGGCTTTCTAACTGCGCCACCACACACAGAAAGTTTCCTAAGCTCAGTTTTAGAAAACTGCTTTTTGGTGAAAGAGCGTTGTATAAATGCGCACGTGTCTGGAGTTTTGCTTTCTGTTTTTTTTTTATATACACTCTCGAACAAAACTAATTAACAGATGTTTATTAATATCTTCAATGCCACACTCCAGCCTTATCTCCACAATATGTTACCAAACTACATCCAGTGAATTATTCACCTTTCTGAGATAAAGAGATGCACTTTTAGTAAACGTGCTTAACACATTAATCCTGCACTTAACACCTGATTCATTTTACTTCTTTATAATGCTAGCTAACACCACACTGCATCAGAGAATGAATTTAAATTTAGTTTATTTTAAGAACACTGAAAACCTGTGAACTTTGATCTAGTTATAGTTTCCTCTCCTATTGCTGCCCAGAAATGGCTCCTATGTGTTGATTAGTTAATCCAAAATCTTTAATGAGGAGCACTTTGTGTGAGCTAGTGTGGAAAAAAAAAACCTACTTGTGTAAAGCAATATTTTACTATTCTTAGTGTCCCTCTTTTACAATGAACACCTTACAATGAGTTGGCATACTTTTGTCCCTGAAGATCCTGGGGTTCCTGGTAAGCAGCGTTTGAAGAAGTATTGGCATATCACCCTCAGGTTCATCATTTCCCAGGTTGTCCTTCAGCTCTCTGAAAAACAAACCAAAGATGTGTCATTTAAAGACAGTGACGTTTCCTCAGACCTCACAATTTCTGATTCTATGACACCTGAGTTGGTCAGTCTGATAAAGCTGTGTCTTTAATGAGATTGATGAAAATGCTAACAATTGTTAATTAATCCCCAAAAAAAACAACAAAAAAACGAACTCATAGCCAGGAAGGCTTGGCAAAGTTTTTAAAATATCTGCTTTGATGCTTTCATGCATCTTAAAAAGGTCCTTACATGTGTTCTGTGGAGACCTGGTTAAGGCTGTGTGCCAGCTGAGTCACCAGATTCTCGTCTCGACACACCAACAGGCTGCTGACCTCGTCGGAGATCCTTCCATTGTAGAGCAGGCTCTTAGCAGTGGTGGCCGGAAGAGGGGAAGGCAAAGGCAGCTGGTTCAATACTGCAGGATAAATGTACAAAAATGTAGAGAGAAATCATCAAGCAAAGCACAAAAACTGAAATGATCTCCACTTTGTGCTGAGTACATTAGCCGTCATTAACAAATATGGCTTTCGGTGAATTCTTGGTGACTTTCTTAAACTTTCTTTAAATTGCAGGGCTTCTGCAACAAGCAATAAATCAGTTAATCACATGATAAATTGAAACAAGATCGATAATTTTAATTTGCATGATTTATCGTTTTATTTCTTTGTTTTCCATTTGTTGTTTCTACTGTTTCGTTTATTTATTTCGGACATTTAAAATGTCTTCCAGTTCCAGGGATAAATGTTGATTAAAATTTAAGGCTTATTGATCGTTGACAATGTGTTCTTGCATTAATATGCCATTATTATTAAGCTACTTGAAAAAGGTCTCGAAACAACAACGTTGTCGTTTATAGCAATAACTTCTGGGACAATTTATCGTCCTGCAAAATTAGTTATTGTTATAGGACTGCTATAGACCATTGTTACCATAGACAATTAAGTAATTTCTAGGTCAATTTGAGAGTAAAAAATGACTGTATTTCACTTAATAGTTAAAACTTAACAAAAATCAAGTGAATTAAATACTATGTTGTCAATGTAGGTTGGTGGTTTTTTTTGGCTTTGTCATGTAAGTCAGTTGTTTTATGTTTTTTTTTAAATAAAGTGACCAAACTTTTGCAGCAAGTGTGAGTTATTGACAGCAGGCTCAGACCAGTTTTGGAAGTCTGTGTTTTTTAAGTCAGACCTTCTTCAATTTTCAATCTTCATCTGGAAGTAGAAACATTAACAAAAATATTTTGACTACATATCGCTTGACATAAAATATTAGGACAGTTTCATCAGCAGATGTCTTTTGTGGTTTTGTTAAAAAAAAAGACTGGATGTTGGGTGATAGATTCCCTCTGACAGGTTTATTATTGTGATAAATACCCATTTTACAAATAGCTTCTTCTTAAGAGTAGATCCAAATAAACATCTGCATGTATAAAGAAGCATTTTCCAATTTGGTCTAGAGTCCCTCAGTCTGCTTCTACTTGTCTACACCAAAACTTTCTGCACTAAAATCACAGGCAGCAGCGGCCTTCAGTTAGTATTTAGCGTCCTGTACATTTCAGATCCAACATAATTTCCAGCTAATCCTTATTGTTGTCTCATCCTAAACATCTGTGGTTAGCATGCGTGTGAACCGTTTAGAAGGAACAATGTTGCACTTACAGTCGGTTAGGCTAGCAATTCCAGCAAGAGTAGTGATGGGAACATGAGGCATATCACCATTCATGCTGAAGATGAGGTCAAGAGGTCGTGTCAATGCACAGGCAGCTCAGTGTCACCAATCTCTTCCTAATCGTCACATCTCCAAAAGAGCTGCAAAGACAGAAAGGTGGTAATTGAAAGTTCATACTCTACAAGGGTCAGAAGCCATAAAATGCAACACTGTTCCTTTGATGTCTATTAATAATAATAATAATAATAATAATAATATTAATACTAGTAATGACAGGATGTGGTTAAATACTTTACACATATTTTAAAAATTGGGTGATGATTATCAAACTGTAATGTCACTATAAATGCCTCACTTAGGCAAACAGATTATACAGGCCCTACAGCAAGCCTAGACAGGTATTGATTGAAGGTTTATTTAAATATAAGCACATTGTTCCCTGAGTCTCTTTGCATCCACAATGACACGCCTCCGGCCACTGTGATTTTTACTTGCCCTAACTCTACCATGCATTTGTTGATCAACCAAGAAAAGAAGTGAATCTTCCCTGCCAGGAGACGCGGATAATGATCCAATTAGTGACCAAAAAAGTTTGCATAATTCTCCGAGTGTGCGTCCCTAAAGCTCCAACCTAAAACCGCTGACTTTTCCGAGTTCCTACTTACATTTTAGGAGCTGAACCCCCCTCAAATTGTAACCAAAAAAGCGACTGTGAAAAACCTTTAACCTGTTAGCTAGTTATATCTCATTTTCTTCTTTTGTTGTCGTGTCAAGATTCCCCTGACTGGCCGAAACCACAACAGCGACATTAGCTTATTTGTAAAACAAGTGTTAATGTATAATTACTCTGCTATTATAATTGTGCCATTTAAGACACAGGCTACAAAGAGAAGAAAACCGAGGAGAGGTTTGAGAAAGTGAGCGAAATCAACTGGCTGTTAGCCGGCTAGCAACAACTGGAGATGTAGCTAATGTATGCTAGCTGGCTAGGAATAGCTCATCGAGTGCGCATCAAAGCCGCTTAGCCGAGGTTTCATTACTATTCTTCGCTATTTTGTCCTACACCGGTTACAATGTGCAACTCACGATTACTACGGGCTTCGTTGACGCATCTCTAGCTCCCAAAGTGGACCTCGGACTTGCCTAAAGGAAGCGTAACCCCGACCCGACGCCAAGGAGGCAGGCAGGGGTACAAAGCAGCAAAGACCCCATCACAAATCAGAATTATACCCCCCTTTGGCCAATTCTGTAATGTTCCCACCCCCTCGCGGCTGTCTGCTGGGTCTGGCACCGCGCAAAACACACAGGAGGGTAAACAATCCGTCTGAAAATAGGATGTTGCTCTCGGATGTAGCTTATTTACCTCTGGATGTGATGAGAAAGAGAAGTGGTTCTGGTGGAGGAGGAGGAGCAGCAGGAGTAGGATGGCAGCTGGAGCTGGAGAGGAGTCTCTAGCTCCCTCTCCGTCCTACTGTTCAAACAGCTCCGTGTAAAAGCTGCACAACGACACTGGAACAACCACCGGGGCTTGGATCTTTTTTTTTTTTTACCCCCAGGTTGTCACCTTGCAATGGTTTTGACATAGGCTGAGAACTTTTTTTTTTTTTTTTTTAGATTTTACTTAGCTTTAAAACATTCGAGTTTATGCGGGTCTTGAGATCCTCTTGAGATAATAATATTAATATATGAAAGCAACATACAGGTCAGTGTATCTGTAGATGACACTAATTGTTTATACTATTGCATAACCAGCTCTGTAAACATACTTTGCTTAACCAAGACTTGGGATTATGGCCTACTGACATTTTTTATTTTGAGCTCTCAAAACTGAAAAGTTTGAGAACCAGTATTTAAATGATTTAATGTCATGCTAAGATTTGCACACCCCATGAAACGTTTCACATTTTGTCACGTTACAAACTTCAATATATTTACTGGGATTTTATTCTAGGGCAACTGTCTGTATAGTTTTCAAGATTTTCCATTGGTTTTAAGTCTGGACTTTGATTAGGCCATTCTGGTACTAATGGGAGGGGAAAAAATATAGAAAATCAACAGAGAATTGGGAGTTATTCAGCAAATTTCCAAAGTATCTTTTAGACAGTGTTGTTCTATCCTTGTGTTTAGAAAATGATCACAAGTAAAGTAAGGTAAAGAAAATGCCAGGAATTAGTATTAGTATTGTTTCATCACAGTTTTTTCCGAATGTTGCACTGATGTAAACATAAAATTATGTCTAAAATGTGATGAGACTAGTATTACATTTATCAAATCTAAAGGATATCAGACTTGTCAGATATGACAATAACAAGTCTGGGAAACCAGGAAGAAACCAGTCATTTCTCCCTAGTTGAGCAATGACTGATGTGCTTCAAGGTAATAATGAATTTCTTAAATTAGATCCAGCCTTTAATCCGAGACTTTAATTCGAGGACGTTGTGATTTTCTTAATTTAAAAGGGCAATGAGCTCCCTCTAGTGGTGAAAATCAGCTCTTAGCGTTTTATTCTTTACTCCTGATCGTTAATCTCTCTCTGGATTCTGACATCCTCTGGTTGTGTTTTTGTGAAAAATTATCTGTGCAGCACCAATGGCTTATGCATAATCTAAACATAAAACAAAAGTGTTGATAATTAACTGGCAAGGAAAGGCTGTAAACCACTGTTGATTAAGAGTTTAGATTCAATTTAAATCCGATGTACCCAGAAATTTGCTTAAACAGTTTAAACAGATATAGGAGCTGCTGCCCTCTTCACCATGTCTTTATATTTATTTTGTATTTATCTATTTTTTATGTTTTTTCTTAGATGCCAAAATCCCAACGTATCCTTTTCCATGTTTTACATTTTAGGCAGTTTTTCTTACTTTTTTGGCAATGGGTGTGCTCTCTATTTCTGCCAAAATAGTTACATTTTCACCATGTACTTAAACCACGAGTTGTTACAAATGTCCGAAATGTTAAGCACTTTGTAACACTTTTGTTTTTTTATAAATACTTGTTCCATTGATTAAATTTGGCCCAGAAATTATGTGCCTTCCACTGTGCTTCACATTTCATAAAGTTATTTCCTTATTTTTGGAGAAGCTTATGCCTCTTTTTCTTAATTTATTTTATTTTATTTTTGCAAGATTATTTACATGCGGCTTCACATTTCAGACCGGTCATTTTCTAACAATCTGCTAAAACACAAAACATCGCCTGTCTGTCTGTACTCCTCACTTTTGAAATCACATTCCTATACATCCAAGAATTTGACTTTAAATTTTTTTGCATACATACATTCAGCACATGCACAATGCCCCATAATCTGGGTTTGTAATAAATGTGAAAATTCCAAAAGAAACTTCTAAATGTCACTTCATTGCCTAAACTGTGTTTAATCACCCTGGATTTATTAATCCTTATTAACACAGATATCTGTCAGCAGTTAATCATTATCTCCTGAGTTGGAGAAAACATTGATACTGTCCTATTTGGCTTTTGTTTCACTTTTTTCTGATTTAAATGAGCCAGAAGATGTCTATGCGAATTGAAAAGTAAACTGCTCCTGGTATGCAAATAAACACTGGTGAAGTGCTGCTCTGTGTAGCTACACAGAGTAGCACTACACCAGTGTTTCCCGCCCTGCAACCACAATGCATCTCTTCTCTTGTGAGAAAAAAAAAAGTTCTTTTACATGGTCTCTGACAAAATAATCATAAGATAGTCCAAGGCTGTTCACAGAAATCTGTTTTTCTTTTAGAAGTTGGAGAGAAGATCCTGGAAGAAATTATGCAATACAATGTTATTTTTTAAAAATTGTATCATATAATCATAAAGTTGACATAGACAGCTTCATTTGTATATCTTGTATATGAAGCTATTATCATCTGAAATTATGTAAGCTAAGTGCAGTTCTTGGAGATCTCCAAAACAAACACACACATTATCTCTCACATGAAAGGCCAGCAGCTGACTCTTGAAGTTTCACGAGTGGACAGGAGTGTTGCGCTTAAGGCCACGGGGGTTTCACGGTAATTACGCCGTTTCAATGGGTTTAACCATGAGTTTCTAACCCGTGACGGTCATGAGGAATTTTGTTTGCCCCTTTCTGCTCTCCCACATACTGAGGAAAGGGTTTTGAGGAGCAGAGGAGCACAGAGCTTTGGTGGCCATAATCTGAGAAGGATCTCCAATCTGAAGGAGTGCAGCCTGGCACCAGGGAATTATCAGGTAAGATTATTCTGTTGTTGCATAAAAGTAAAAGTAACACAGGACTTGGCATAAGGTGAAGGATTATACTTAAATATGTTTCAGGAATATCAGAAATAATTGCTATAATGTGCAGACGATAACTTTGTTCTTAACTGCAAGAGGTGTTAATGAGAAAAACACAGATTTATTTTGTTATATTGCTGTTAGAGGTTGTTTATCCTATTTGTATTTTTTTCCCTCAGTTCATTAAATGTAGCAAGATATGTCAGTTGTTCACAAAAAACTCCCAGCATACATTAACAAAAATATTAATAATGTAATATGTGGCAGTGCAACATTTAGCATTATTAGAAAAACAGACTTATGGTTTAAATTAAAATGAACACATAGAAATATTCATAACTGATCAGACTTTCAACTTTTTTATGATAGCATCGCTTTTTGGGTTACATTTTCTGAACATTCTCATCTGAAAGTTTTTTTTTTTATTCTGGTTAATCTTCATTCAACCAGTATAGTGTGATAATTGGCATGTCCATATGGTTATTTGAATTCAATATATGCTCTTTTACAAGCATGCAAAAACACAAATTAATTCCCTGGTTGAGAAAATTAACTTTGACTACTTCTAATTTTGAGGCTGTCTCTGGTTGACTTTCAGCTTGATGTTGTGCAATCGTACAGCCGGAATGCCTCGTGGAGACTTCAACGTCTACTTTGCCAGCGGACGGAGAGGATATGTCAGAGCTGAGGAGTAAGCAGATTACTTATCTGCGGTTGAATGAATTATCATCTAGAAAAATCCTGCAATATATTTTGAGTTGAAAGATTTGTGGGGAGAGAGAGGGTGACTCCAGACTAAAAAAAAAAAGTGTCATCACTTCCAGGGCAGTCGGCATAGGTCTTCTGGTCGTTGTCCTCGCTGGCCTCTTCATTCTAGGCTGCTGGTACCTAAAGAAGAGGAGCGGCTACAAAATAATCAGGGTGAGACCGTCTCACTTTACTTAAATCCTTTTATTAATTTTTAAATTTGTAACTCATTTTATGCTATCCACATAGGAATTTATTACCAATATATATTATCCTTTGTTTCACCTCAACACTTCAATGCAGAGCGTGGGCTCAGGATCTGCAGGTTTTACAGGAGGCCAGTACTCAGAGCCAGGGACTTCAGCAGACAACAAAATGGCTCTTTCTGACTTTGGCAGCTTCCGATCAGTGGTAAGGGTTGAATAGTTACATTATATCCTAAATGGTCTTTTCTTTTTTTTTTTTTTCAAAGAAAAACTCAAAAGACTCAAAGCCCTTCTGAGAACAGGAGAGTAGAGCATGTAAAGCCGATGCAATGCAGTGGATGCCTGAGGGAGATTATTATATCACCAGACTAGGCTGAGGTATTAAAAATGTCTCATTCCCAAGGGAAGTGTGGAACACACTGGGCAAGCAAGCAGAGGGCCGGGGCGCTCAGATTGAAACACTTACCATACAGCGCCCTCTACATTTATGAGCACCCTGAGTAATGACATGTAAGCTTTGAAATAAATGTATCTTTTATTTCAGAAGGAAAAATTTTACTACTCGGTGTAGGGGAAAAAAAAAACTTAAGAAACTACTTTTTTAGTTATTGTCACCCCCCCACCCCACCACCACCCTCAAACCAAAAAAAAAAATTAAATTTCACAAGACTGGAGCATGCAGAGAGCGGGATCTTTGAACAATTTTCAAAGAGTAATTCTTCAAGATTGTCCACAGTTTTAAGTTTTGTCTCCCATGATGCCAAGCACTTTTTACAAGGTTCTCAAGACCCTGGAAGAAAAACAGGCCCATGGCAACACTGTGATCCCTCCACTGCACTTAAAAGTGTGCATATTCTCTGCATGTTCATTCTTTGTTTCACATCAAACCCATCTCTTTTAAAAAATGCCTCAATTACATTAATTTTGCGTGATTGTGGTTTAGGTGATCATGGGAAAAAACTTGAGATTTCTTACATGGCTGAATAAAAATACTGAAATTAAAAATTGACCATTTAGTATTCCTTTGTGAAACAAAATCAGCAGAATAAAGACCTGAATCAAGGGCGTCTAAGAGCAGAGGCCACTTTATGAAAGTTGTAGGGACAGTTGAAATTATTTGTTGAGGTAATAATTTTTACATTGTCAATGCATTATAATTCTCTGCAAATCAATCTTATTGCATTCAGATGTTTTTCAAACTCTACCCTAGGTTCCTAATGCTCCTCCAGCCTATGAGAAGATTTCTTCAGGACCACTGCCGCCTCCTTATTCCCCCTAAGCGAGAAAGACCAACATCTACAGAGAAACGCGAACATGTGCAAACCAAACTCAGAACTTGTTGGATAAAATGTCAAGCATCACTGTCGACGCACTTCATAAATGAATGGCACCTACAGAAAAATACATTGTTTTTCTTGCTTTGTAAAAATCTTCTCATGAATAAAGATGAAACATACAATCTAGGCTGTTTCAGGAAACAAGGATTGCAAAACACTTTTTTTTTTTTTTTTGGGACAGTCGCATTGTTTATTTCCATGCAATTATGTCCACAGCTGTTCAATGAAAATGTACCTAGTAAATATCTTTTAAAAATCTATATGGTAAAAATAAATAAATGTGATTCCAAAACATTTACATGGACTCAAAGATATTGTAAAAATGTATCTATTAGTTCATATTTCTACAAAAAAAAGTAAATGTAGTTTTCAAAACAGTTACTACTTGAAAAAACATGACAGATGTAAAAGAATGTAGGCAGTTGTAATTAGTATGAGACAAAGCAACAACAGTAAACCAATTATTACACCTTAGACAAATATCTAAAAGGCTGAATAATGTCCCCTACTTTCCACCTTTCTGATTTACTGTGATAACTGGCCAAATGCCACCTCTGACAGTCTGCAACATTAATGTTTCAGTTTGAACTCCAGAAACTCAACACAATCCACCATTTTAGTGTGTTAACAGCAGGCTCATAAGAAAGGTCATGTAATCGAGTTGTGAAATTTAATTGGTGCTTAAATGTGAGATGGATCAAAGCAGCCATAACTAGAGAACATTCAAAAAAGTTGGCTCAGTATTGGTTTGCTGCTTCACTTAGTGATGAGGCTGTATAGTGGAATCATGTGTTCGTAGTACCCCACCGGAGCTGTTGGGGGTGACCACCAGAGCGTCCCGGGGTTTGGGACACGCGGTCTTCTCTGGTTGATTCACCTGACACTGATCAGTGCTCAACACGGCACCATCAGTGCTGGTGAGCAGCTTGGATGGTAAGCTAGCATGCATACCCAGTGATGATGTCTGCACAGAGTTTGTTTGAAATGCTTGGTTAGTCAATATAACAGGTGGAGTGATGCTGCTTTTTGTCATCAGTGATGTATCTGGTGGAGTTGAAGTCAGAGTGGTGCTAACTGGTGGTGCAGACGCCGCAGATGCCATTTCGAAGGTGCTGATAGTGCTTCCAATCGGCGGAACAGTAGCGACTGGCAGTGCTTGGGTCCTGGTTGCTGTACTTAAGATTGGTGGGACGGCCACTGTTGGCAGCTCTTGCGTCCGAGCTCCAGAGAGTGCAGGCTGACAAACTGGCAACGTTGTTTTGAGTGGCGTCTTTCTTGATGCTGCTTGCACTAAACTCTGTGGCTGAGCAGCTGAGGATGTTGCAACTTTAACTGCCGTCTGCTCTGGACGTATAACAGATCTGAGAGTTGCTGGTGCATCCACACAGTGGCCAGAAGGAGAACAATGCAAAGCTGCGGGAACTGGGGTGACGGGGTTATGCAAGGCACCAGTTGATGAGCTGGGTAAACCAGGTAGGGATGACAGAGGTCCCGACAATCTGGACAAGGAGGTGGATACTGTAGCTGAAATGTTAGTTGGTGTGGCTGAACCACCAGTGACCCTGATTGTAGCAAGTCCTGATCCAAGGGAAGGAGCAGTAGTTTTACCTGGGGAAGCCAAAATAGGTACACTGGCTAACCTTGGGGGAGAAGAGATCAAAGTGGATGTACATACTGGAGGCAACCCAAAGTTACATCCATGTGCAGGTGAGAGCCTAGGCAGAGCTGATACTACGTTTGTTTTACTGGGAATCACTGATGAGCCCAAGCCAGGTGTTCCTGTGAGTCTGAATGGCATAACATGAGGAGTGCCTGTCAGCAAAGATTGACCAGTGCATGCTACAAATGGAGAACCTACAGTTGGCATGCTGGGCAGCCTGACTGCAGATTGGGGTAAACCTGGTGCCTGAGGACTCACAATGACAGAGCTAGATCCTTTAGGGGGCAAAAACGCCTCAGAGCTAGTAGAGGTGGCAGCAGGCACTTGTGGTGCAGAATTAGAGATGAGAAGGACATGACTGCCAGGGCCCAAACCCTGGGGAGGGACTATAAAGCATGCGTTATTTAGGACAATCTGCGTGCCGGCTGTAAGGTGCGTGGAAGTGTTGAGGATTATCCTTTGTGTAACTGGGCCAGAAGTGGAGGCAGAGAATGTTGTGGGTGCAGAAGAGAGGAGAGGAAGGGTTTTATTACAGGATGGTGGACCTGCCTCGCTCCTGCCACTTTTAATATGCAACAGCTTTGGGTCAAGGAAAGCTGCGCTCGTTTGGGCCGGGCAATTGGTAGTGGTTACCTGAGCTGGACAGCTGCCGGACAGTTTAGACGCAGGGACAAGAAGTTCTTTCCTTTTTATGTTTTCCGCAGGCAGAATGGCAGCAGAAGACGACGGGCAGCTTGTTTGTGAGATCACAGAAGTGGAAGGGACACCCTGTGCTGGCGAAACAGCCGAGAAAGAAGTGCGAGTGTCAAGGTGGGGGGAACAATTTGTAATGGTAAATAAATTTGTTATTGGGACCAGTCCAGCTGTGGTGGGACTGTATGAGCCTGATATCTGGACTGTTGAGGCCTTCGAAGGAGAATGCGACAGAGCACAGATGGTCTGGCCGACTGTTGTCGTCTTTCCTAGTAAAGGAACCGGAACACCTGGTGAGACAAATTAATGTTAAGAATGTTAATAGGAGTGTAATTGACATAATTTCCTACAATGTTCAGAGTGAGCTGTTTAATTGAGTATTGAAACAATATTTTTAAACTTTGGCTAAAATTTTATGACCCTTTCAAAGGTTTTGCACATAACTCTTGAAATGAATTGATAATCTTCTCAATCAAACAAACACTTCAACATAATCACACAACTAAAAAGCTTTTGAGTGATTTGTTAAGCTGCTAAAACTTAAAAGGATTGACATTTAGACTTTCGATTGCAACACTTGACAACGGGTTCTGCTGCTGTTACTGTGGATACGTGTTCGATTTCACAACAGTCCACCTGAGCCTAATTAAAATAAATGAACGCAGCAGGGCGCCTCTCAGTCTCGCTCGTCAGACTGATAGCCAACCACAAAAGCTGAGATTGCAACTGCATGCAAGTTGTGGGGAAGGACAGAAACATTTCGGAGTAGGATGGAGAGCATAGTATCTCCACATTTTATTTAACTTCGGCAATGCAGCAAAACTTTTTTGTTTTTTTTAATGAAAGAAAATAAAAAGCTATAAGTGGCGAAAGCTGGAAGATTTGTGTGTCATAAGAAAAAAAGCTTTACGAGAGCACCATAAAGATTTAAAATCTCATATAGAGCTGCAGAAACATTTGTTTAGCTCTTCTAATTTGTGCTAGTGTTTCTGGCCGGTTCAGTGAGGCAATTTGAAGTTTTTAAATCAAGTACTTGACTTTTTAAGGTTCTTTCATGAGGTTATGGGCAGAACTGACATAATTTTGAATTGTAAGATTCAGCAAATCCTCCTGCCCCCCACAAGACTAGAATGCCACATTTGGTCAATGCATCTAACATTTTAAACACCCAGGAGATTCTGAAAACATCCAACTACAAGACTGAAGTGTAAGTGATTGCAATTACAGCATTTCGATTTTTATAATCAGCCAATTACAATCTGTGTAAAAAGAGACTGTAAATGTGGTTTCAAATGAGGTTTACTTTAAGAGAACCTACCTGGTTGGACGGTACTGTTGCTGGCCTTGGACAATGCGTCTGAGCTGACACAGGCAACAGGCTTGGCTGAACTTATACCCATTTGTAGAGTCGAACTTGATAACGGAGCGGTCGTGGCTTGTCCACTCCCAGCTCCCATCATCTGCTTCGATATGGCCCCACTAAAGGTGGTGGATGTTGTCACTGTGGGCTGGCCAACACGTACGACTCTTGAACCGGCGGCCGACTGCGTGGAAGAAGGCGTCCCTTTTGACGAGGGTTGGTTTGAAGACACTGAAGAAGTTGAAGTAACGAGGATATATTTAGTAACCTGGGAGATCTCGTCTGTATTGCTGCGCTTTACACCAGTCTTGCTGATGGGTTCCTGTGCTGGGACTTTGGAAACACCAGAACTGCTGAGGGACGGGACGGCAACCTTGTTTTTCAAAGTGGAAGGCGGAAAAGGAGAACCGCAAGAGGCCGTGTTCACCAGTTGGGAAATCTTGGTTACAACAGTAGAAACTGGCGCGATGCAAGAGGCTCGACTTAAACCAGCAGCAGTGCCTGTTGTCTTGCTTGCAAGCCCTCTGACAGGAGAGCTGCTTGTGATCGCAGTTGGTGTAGAAATGGTGGCAGTGTGAGGGGCTGTTAATATTGAAGGACAATGCTTCTGGGTTTGGGCAGTTGCCCCTCCTGGAACATGAGAGGGAACCGAAGCAGTGTGAGTTGTTGAGGTCTTGGACACAAGAAAGGCTTTTAACTGAGGAGATATAGTAATGACAGGACTTGTAGGGAAAGACCCCAGCGAATTCTGCTCTGAAGACGTCTGGACTTTGACAATCCCCGTGTTGCCGCCTCTAGTCGTCACCAATATGGACTGAGAGTCACGGATGCAGACGGTCTTCAGCTCCTGCTTGGGCTCTGTAAATTTAACAGTCTCAGCAGTGGCTGCTCTGGCAGCAGCTGTGACAATGGACGGGGTGGGCAGGCCACCTTTTAGTGTGCTGGCTTTAACAGTGCAAACCGGCGCCCCCTTAGGTCTGGCGGAGTTCGGGGTCCCGTGTTGCAGAATGGGGGAAGTGGAGGGTGCAGGATTCCCCGGCGTCCGTGCATCTGTAAGCGGGGCGACCTGCTGAACAGGGATTTTGCCGTCAGGAATGCTGAATCCAGGCACATCCGTTGATATACACACAGGACTGGTCCCTTTGGAAACTGGAACCTGAAGGACATTTGATTGTTGTGGAGTCACACCGGTTGCCTTGGTTTCATTCTTCTGAACAAGATGGCTGAAAGGCAGAAACACCACCTGCTGCATTACCTTCTCTACAGTTTTCTTATCCATAACAGAATGAGCAGGGGGATTGACTGGGCTCCTGCTGCTGCTGTCTTTTTTAACAAGGTGACCCACCCCCTCTGAAACCTTACACACCACTTGGATGGGACTTTTTGGTTCAGTTTGGGATACTGCACCCGGTGCCGTTTTAGGAAGAGCTCCTGTCGATACAGTCTGTACTGGTGCTTTTGTTGTAGTCTGTTGGGACACCTGGTTATTAGAAGGTTGTGCTTTTGACGCTTTTGGATTAGTCAATGCAGACCCTTTCAGCTGCCCATCTATATTGGATAAACCTGGGAAATCTGTCGGTCTTCTCATCAAGGTCACTTTGTTGCCCACACTTTTGGCCAGCAGGGTGGGAATGGGCGTGTAGCCCGGGGGTAGTTTACACGTCAGGTTGAGGGTGGGAGATGTGGGCGACGCTGACGTATGTGGCGATATTCCAGCCGCCCACGTCGAATCGCCCGACTGACTCGTTGATATTAATGCAGATCTCGTTTCTCTTCTCCAATCAGTAGACGTAACACTGGTGAGAACACCTTGAGCAAAACCTCTCTCTTTGCTGGCCAGAGGGAGTTTAAGGTGGTTTGAAGGTGAACTAGTCAGAGTTTTCTCTGCAGCAGACTCTGCAGCAGGCTCTCTGGCACTTGCTAAGAACACAAAAGAGATTCTATGTTAGAGATTGACAGGTTATCATTCATAAAAAGCTGAATTGCATCTGTTGGTGTGAGTGCATGTCATATTACGATCTATGCTGCCATCAGATCAAATGAATCGTATTTGCATGCAAACATTTCTGACTGCAAAAGTCTGAAAGCCAGCCATCTGTTATGGTTGACCAGGCATTATGTGTAATAAGAAATTGAGTCTTGTTGCATGTAACATTCACAGCCCCCTGCTCTCTTGTTAACACCTGCCAAATGTGCAGTTGCCTCGTCTCAGACTGAGGAATGTAGAAAAAGCCAACATTCTAGTTTACCTCCACTCCAAAGGCCTCTGGGAACGACGTGTTCCTGGTCTTCTTCTTCTATATCTCTGCAATGAATCTTCTCCACGTCTGTTTCTTCGTAGCCGTCGTCATCCTCATCTGATGATGACGAAGATGAGGAGGACGATACACACTCTTCGCGTACAAAGTTGTTGTACTCTGGGTGCTTCTTGAACTCGTCATGTTCCTTCTTTAGACGAAGTCTGAGCGGAAAACGACACAAAACAAACTCACTGAAAACAGAACAGCCGAGGTGAAACAGTAAAAGATATCGCAATTAGTAGCAGCTCTTTTAAACTTTTAAACATTTCTGACCTGTTTCTTTGGTAGGCCTTAACAAGTTTTGGTTCCCAGGGTAAAAGCTCATTCAGAAGTCTGATTAGAGTACTGTGGAGCTCTTTCACTGCTTCTTTCCTGTAGTACCATCGGCCCTGTTGGTTCACACACAAAGATTTAAAGGCAGACTCAGTCGTTATTAGTCTGCTGATGTGGAGTAAAACAACATTTTTTTGACAGAAGAGTGGTGACCTCCTACCGGTCTCTTTTTCATGCTCTCCAGTTCGTCGAGCTCATCTTCAGTCTTACTGATCAGCTCTCGCAGTTCATCTAGATTGCTGCACACCAACTTCAGAGGACAAGGAAAGACAAACCGATGAGAATTGGAGAAAATGTATAAATGTTTTCATTTTTTTATGTTACCAATTAGGGTTTGAGTTATGGTAAAAGACTACCTTGAATGTTGGTGCCAGAGGAGTTTCTTCCTTCGCTTTTTTCAAAGAATTGGGGTTTTTTCCTACAAAGAAGTGCAGTGGTGACTGAACTACTGTGGTATCATTTTAGAATAAAAACAAATGTAAAGCTTAAAAAATAAAGAAATAAATCACACACCTGTTTTATACTTTTTCTTCTTGTCCTTCCTCTTGATTGTTGTGGTAACCCTTTGAACTGCAGACTTGGCAGCCTCGCCTGGCAGCGGCCTCAAACTGTGCAGATGCTTCTGCTCTCCTTTCACTCCTGGCAGCTGTTCCCTTGTTCGCTTTTTCTTCCGCTTCTTTTTCTTATTCCAGGTTTTGTCATCCGGCCTCTCCTCGCTTAAGCGTCGAGTCGTCTCAGAGGACGAATGAGTTGCTGGTCTGGACTTTCCGCAGCAGCGGACGTCCTCCGGAGATTTAGAGTCACAGAAGTTTCTTTTTAAACAATCCGAACAGGGAGATGTTTGATGTTCCCGAGCAGATTTCGCCTCCTCCATTTTGACCCCCAGTTTACCTGGAGACGAAGGCGAGCGGCCAGTGTAGCTGTGCTCGGCCACGTTCAGGCAGGGATCTGCCGTTTCTGCTTTGATAGTGTGCTCTGAATCATACGAGAAGACCTGCTCCTGCATGGATGATTGCTCATCTGAAATTTCTTCTTTCAAACTCACTTTCACCTCATCTTCATCAACATTTCTGCCCTGCGTGAGGAATAGCGAGTTTGCGCATATTTTTACATTTAATTTTGAGTCTTCACAGGAGTCGCCATCAGTGGACTCCGATTCAGAAACATCCATTCCCGACAACGATTTGAATCCGCTTTTATCGTCTTCTCTATTTCCATTCTCCTTTTTAAAAACTGCAAGTCTCCCTACTGTTTTCTTCACGGAATCTTCAGATTCGCCTGTATCCATTGGGCCGCCATCACAGGCGTCGTTTTGATCCGACTCGCTCTTCACTCCGTCCGACCCATTCCCCTCGGTCCCTTGTTTCGTTTCAACTCTCCTTACCAGCACAGAAGGGAAAGGAAAGGCTGGAGGAGCGCTAGGGCTCTGGCAGTAGATCCTCAGGTCGGCGCCGCAGAAATGTGGGAAATGTATGTAGGCGTTCTCTTTGCTGTCGTAGCCCAAAATCGACTCCCTGCATTCATGGATGGGCTGCGCTAGGACAGCGTCCTGCACGTCCTTCTGCGTCTCATACACATGGTCGCACAGTCCCTTGAGAAGCCAAACCCGCTGGTAGAAGGGCAGCAAATGGAAGGGTTTCTCCTCCAGTGGACTCGCCTCCCCCAGGACGCTGAAGAACTGGTGGCAAAGTCCCAGCTGCTCCGCCCGACGGGGCTGGTTATGGTAGGCGCCGACGGCCCGATACCACCCCATGACGCGCTGCCTCAGCTCCGACTCCCAGCGACGGTACGGCAGCGCGGGTCGACGTTGCAACGTGGCTCTCCTCTGCGGCGGGGACAGCAGGGAGGACATGACTTTGGACAGGAGCAGGCTGCAGCGTGGCATCAGCAGGCAACGCTCCAGTTCGAAAAACACAATCTCAGGGAGGTTGAGGGCGGTCTGCGCAAGGCAGAGGAAGTGTCCGATGGCAGGCAGCTCCCATAGGGCGCCCACGGTGTGCGGGGCGGCCTGCGACAACAGACTCTGCTCCCACTCTTCCACCTCTTTGGCCGACATTTCTTCCGCTTCTTTCTTCTCGAGCTCGCGTTGCCTGGAAAAGCAGCAGACATGAGCGGTTTATTGCTGCATTTACTTCTTCGCCAACAGCGTTCATACGTCTTTAACTTTTTCACATTTTGTCAAATTACAACCACAAGCTTCCGCATATTCATCCGGCTCTTTATGTGACAGACTGACTCGAAGTGCTGCAGATATGTGAAGTAGAAGGAAATATAGCTTGCTTGTGATTTGTTAAAAAAAAAAAAAAAAAAAAGAATCATTATTGAACAAACGTTATAATGATGACCAAAAAACAAATAGGTAATTGATACAGTTGCAGAGAAGTTAAAAGCAGAGTTAGGTTACACAACAACATCCCAGCTCCAATCCATCACCCAAAAAATGCAAAGAATGTGACGCAACTGCAAATAAACAAAGACGTGGCCGTCCACCTAAACTGGCAGGTCTGGACAGCGCTAGTCAGAGATGTAGCTAAGAGGCTCCAGTTAACGCTGGAGGAGCTGCAGAGATGCACAACTCAGGTGGAGGGATTTTATGTCAGCAAGACAGCTGTTTGCTGTGCACAAATTTGGTCTTAATAGAAGCACGGCAAGAAGAAAGTTGGAATACAAGAACAAAATGTTACTTTCCGTCTGTAATCAAAAATCAATATTGCTCATATCCATGACAGCAGCATCATGCTGTGGGTTTGCTTTCCTTCAGGACAACAATCACAAAGATTGGAATGGCCCAATCAAAGTCCACACATAAATTCAATTGATGATCTGTGGTAAAACTTGAATATTGATGTTCAGTGATGATTGCCACTGAATCTGACCGAGCTTGACTTATTTTGCAAGGAGAATTGTGAAAATTTCCATTTTTAATCATGTAAACGGAAATGTGCATGTCTACAAATTTGCAGCATTCCACTTGCAGCAGAAATGCTGCAAGTGGAATGCACACTTGCAGCTGGAATGGTAATGAAAAGCAGTTCTATTAAGCACAAAGTCAGAGGACTGGATAGAAATGAACTTTTCAAATATTTGTAAAAAACTTCTCCAAACCATGTGCTTATCCTTATACTTTATAATTAAGTCCTACTTCCTGTTGGTATATCACATAAAGTACCAGGGGGAAAAACCCCAACAAAAAACATTGAAGTTTATGTTTGTAACTTTACAAAATGAAAAAAAAAAATTAAAATAAATCCACCCACCTCTTCTCCTCCTTGACCCTCTGCTGTTCCTCCTGACGTAGTGTCCGCACCATGACAGACTCATGGCCACCGCCGGTAATAGTAGCCAGGTACCGAGAAGCCTGCCTCCTCCGTGTGGAGGTTCCCCCAGAGCCTCGCTCCTCCTCTGCACCAAAACGACCTTTAGAGGTCACTGCCAGGGACGTCTTTTCTCGCAGCACTCTGGCGTGGCACATCAAGATAATATTCTTACATGGGCTTGAAGAACAGTGATCACATGGTATGTCTGCAGTAATGTCAACTGAAATTAAACTGTGTTTTAGATTTACACTATTTCAAGCAGTTTATTTGGGTTTCTGAGCAACTTTGTTGCTCTTACCTGGAAAGTAATGTAAGCTTCTGCTCCAGCATGATTTCCAGCTTTTGAGCCTGTTTGGATATCCAGTGGTCCACCCCATAGTATCGGTAGCAGTTCTCTAACATCAGCCTGAAGTCTGCAACAAACTCTGTTATGTTCTCATACTCCTGGTTTATAAACTTCTCCTCAATGCGACGCAAGCACATCGACTGCCTAAGCTGAGCCTGAACCTGTCCCTGAACCCCTTCGATGCCATGCTGCGCGTCATGGTGGCCGATGGGATGGAGAAACGTGCTGGTTATCCCTTTGTGCTTGTCCAACAAAAAGACTGTGAATATCTTATAGGCTTGCTGAATCTCGTAGTTCATATCCTCCTCAAAGCTGTTGCTGTTGGTTGAAATGCAGACTTCAGGCAGCGAGAGGTCACCGCTTGGAAACGCAGACAGGCTATCTTCACCAGGACTGCTTAACGGTACCACAGCCTCTGGTTCCCAGGTGCCGTTACTGTGTTTTTCTTCGGATCTGGTTATATCTCCAGAGTTACTGCTGATCCATTTCATTTGCACAGGCATGCGAGCCGTGGGCTCTAGAGTTGCAGAGTTCTGGTCTGTCACAGTTGGATCTGTCATGTCCTTCTGATCCATGGCACAAACACCTGGGGAGAGAAACACATATTGCCAATGGGAAACTTTAATGTGCAAAAACACTCCCATCTAAATGGAAGCTAGATCTGCAAAGTGTGAAGGTGCAACTCAGAAGATAGGAACCGAAAGAAATATTTACATCAGTGACCCAATTTAAAAAGTGACATTCACACTTTACATATTGGCAGTCTGCGTTATGCATTTCTTTAATCTTTTAATTCTATTCAGACCAATAAAAACACAGAATTGAGTTTTTAAAAAGAGTAGAATATTGGAATGAAAACTAGATTAGTCACTCTTTATTCTGTCTTTATTAACTATCCAAATCAATAGCTATATATATTGATATAACTGCATATATATTTAATTTTTCAGACGTGAAATAGAGGAGCTTTTCACAGATATACATCTTTACATAATTTACTGTTATGTACTTTAATGTGCCAAGCCTTTATATAACTAGAAGCAACTAAATCACAGCACTTATAATTCTAGTTCATAGTCAGAATCCCTGTCACGTAAATGTCCGCATGACTGACTTTATGCGTCTCCTGCACCTCTTCAAACTTTTCCTTTCCCAGGATTAACAGCTAGTGAGGCTAAAGTTAGCAACAGCAAGTTAGCTAATAAAACAAAGCCGGTGAAAAAGTTTGAAAAATAAATCTACCTTATCATATCTCGCATATGAACGCATGCAAAAGGGGAGCTAAACAATGCGACCATGGGCAAACTTTGGTTGCTTCAACAACATACCTTGACGTTTTCAGTGGGGCTTCTCTCAAGATAGCTCTTAGCAAGCTTAGCAGCCACGGCAAGCCTGCTAGCTAGGTTAGCTGGCTATTGTCTCTCACTTGAGGCCTGCAATTGCTCCGCTCACCATCCATAGTAAATGTTTTTTTAAGTACATTTAAGGTCCAGCAGGTAGAAAGTTATACAGCCTTCTCAGTGTCGTCATCGCACGGAATGATGTCAGTGGTAGCAGGGAAAGCTAACAGAGCATTAGCCGAAGTAACAGTAGCTGATTGTCTGATAATACATAATAGTTAATTTTCCACCACCTATGAGACTAATCACAGGTTGTCAAATTTACGTCTGCTTAAAAATCTCTGCGCTCACTTTAGACAGTTTTGCAGCATGTGTCGCGTTCAGAAGCCCTGCCGATTCAGTCTGAATAGTGTAAAACAATACAGAAGCGTCCAGTCCACCAAAGATGCTTTACGTCCACCCGATGCAAATGTGTGCACTGTGACGTAACGATCTCGTTCCTGCGTCACGCAGGTTTGTTTTCATTCCGGAGGAAGCCCAAAGCCTGTTTTTTTCATACATTTGATAATGATCAGCCGCTTTTAAACATGTGTACTCGGGAACTCTAAGAGAAAAAGTAAAATAATAATAATAAATAAACCAAAAGGCCCTGTGCTCGACTGCTCATTACTTTTGAAGCGGTTTTTAGTTAACAAACAAAAATGCACTTTTATTTAGCTTTTCTACTTCTGTAGGGGTGTATTGTCACTAAAATAAAAATACATAAATGAGGAAAAACACAAACATCATTCAAACAATGTTTTTTTTTCTTCTTAAAATCCGAACTTTATTTTCAACACAATTATTTTATTCTGCAAATTATTAGATTAAAGTAAAACTTTTATCGGATTCTTTGCCCCAGTTTTCAACTTTAATAAGTAACAGAAAATAAAAGTGTTTTCTCGAATTTACAGCAATGCTCCGTTGTGACCGCTAGATGTCGCGTCTCAACATTACAAAGTGTGGAACAGGGTAAAATTCCCCCTTTTCCTTACCTCTCAGGTTCTCATTATGCCATCCTAAATAACATGTTTGATTCTGTTCCTAAAAGGATCGTATTAAACTCAAAATCTAGCATGAAACAGCAATGAGATAGTAGATGTTTTGTCTGTGTCTATGCATGACCATGCCACTCAATCTGAAATCGCTGTTTGACAAACAGGAACACTGCTGACTTAATCTAATTTAATGGGTTCATCTCGCACATACTAATGATCTCTGATCAGACACGTTCATTATCAGCCAAGTATCATCTTGGAAAAAACATTGTTTATGCATGTTCCACAGAAAGAATAAATAGATAAAACAAAAAAAACCTGTTCGTTTTTTGTATCCATTTGTTTTCTTCTTACACCATATTTTGTTCGTTTTACATGTCCAGAAGGAATTTATGTGAGCCTATAGTGCACAATAATGGGATTGAGTGCTAAGAATAAACATTAAAAATAAAAAGCTATGTGAGAAATATATTTATTTTTTTAATCTCCAGCACAACACAGAAGTTATGGACTTGTCCTTGTGTGTTGATGACTCCATCTACACCATGGCTTTCCAAAATTGGAATTGTTGCCCCACCAGGTCTTTTTAGAAATCTAAATAAATGAATGAAAATGTCTGTAGTAACACTTTTACTAATTAATGTCCATAAAAGAGTCATCTTACATGTTTGGTGAACAAGTTGGGCCCCAAATCTCATTCTGCTTCTGGCCCTGTACATTCCTGGGCCCCGGCTCTGCCCTGTCTAGAGACTGAATGAAAAACACAAAACAAAGAAGCCACTCTTGAGAACGACTAAGTGTCACTGCAACATGGCGTTCCAATATCACTGCACCAAATAAAATATAGAAACAATCTTTAAAAAAGAGCTTTAAATATAACATTATGAGGCGTCATTGTGTTAAAAATCTGTGGCTACTTGTTAGGGCTCAAAGCTCGCTCATATGAAAATAGAGAGCTGTTTCTTTAAAGGCGCCCAGATCTCCGCTTAACGTTACTTCGCGAGATTTGCTTGGCGCCGCGACCTCATGTGAGACACCTCCTGCTTGAGAGCCAGTCCGACGTTACCTCTGCAGAGGAAAACGCAACGGCGCCCCAAAAATGGTTTATTTCCGTCTCATCTGAGCCCAAA
Organism: Poecilia mexicana; assembly: GCF_051168715.1. Taxonomy (NCBI): domain Eukaryota; kingdom Metazoa; phylum Chordata; class Actinopteri; order Cyprinodontiformes; family Poeciliidae; genus Poecilia; species Poecilia mexicana. Next base: position 13,145,402 of record NW_028263381.1, on the reverse strand, counting down.
AAACACGTTTGTACCAAGAAAGACTTTTTTAATCCATTGTTTATTCGAGGCCTAGCAGGGGCGCCGCGCAACGATGTGGATCCAGGTTCGCACGATAGACGGGAAGGAGACGCGAACCGTTGAGGATCTTTCTAGACTGACCAAAATTGAGTCTTTACGGCTGAAAATACAGGACATCTTCAATGTGAGCCCCCAACAGCAGCGCCTCTTCTACCGAGGGAAGCAGGTAAACCCACTTCTGCCTGTCAGCGCCGTCACGCAGCAGCCAGTTTTGACGCTTTGACAGGGGGGGTTAGACTTCAGTGGTCCTCCTCCCTGTGCTCAAGTCTTTTCGGACCCTGTGCGAGCTTCCTGTTTTGATTTAAAAAAAAAAAAAAAAAAAAAAAAAATCCGCCAATAGATCTTGCGAAAAACCTCCGAGTGGCATCCTATGGGAAAATTAGGGTTAACATTAGCTCTTTGTGCACTTCACAAATGGCGTGGACATGTTTGTTTACATTGCTAGTGCAGAGAAACAGGAACACAGCACTTTGTTTCCCACATGTGGGCTCCGCGAGTACGCTGCAAACTAGCACATCCGTGAGCCATTTCTAACTGGATAAACGACAGACCTCCAAATACAACTTTAGATTTCTGCTTCGCATACATAACGACGTTACACTGTTATATAAACTCCACAGATCCTTTCAGAAAGGCTTCATTATTGTTTGATGGGGTAGATCACCCTGGAGCCCACACGTGCCTTGAAGCAAGCGTATTTGTTTACACCCTAGCGTCACCACCATGCGCACAATGTACACTGTGCACACTCAGTGTGTCTGCATAGTGTAAAGAAACCTGTTCTCATGTGGCAGTACTGTTCCCCCAAGTTACACTGCCTGTGATGTCTAACAAAGGCGCACTGATGGATCTCTGGCATGTTTTGTTAGACAAATTCTCTACTGAAGTCACACATCAAAATAAAGCACCGCATGTCTAACAAATATTATTCAGTGTTTAATAAGGTGATACATTTAAGCACTGTCGTGGCATCACTTTTTGTTATGCAGAAAAATGTGTATATTTGAAGAAATGTGCAATCAAGTCAGCCACACAGTTATTTAATTTATATTTCAGGTCCTCTGCGTATTGCATGTGTAATAAATATATTTGGAAGGAACAAAATCATTGAAATAAAGTGAATTTCATAATAACGACAATAACATTTAGGTTTTAAGTACAATATTATTTCTGATTTTGCTTTTTCCCTCTTACAATTGTTCCTCAGAAATTTGACTCTGAGACAGCTTTAATTTATTTTCAGAGCCCAGCAGAACAGAACTGTAAAATATCTTTGCATATTGCGTACTGCCACTAAGTTTGTCATTTTTGTAAATCAGAAATGCGTGAATAAGTTTATGCAGGGTTAGTGAATGGGTTTTTGCTTTGAGACTGAAGCCCGTTTTTGACATGCACTACATCATGAGAATGATAAATCTATCACAAAAATAATTTTATTCAAGGGAATGATGCCTGATGAAGATCTGCAGTTGATGATAGACATCATGGTATTTGTAGCTAGTGGTAAAACTTATTTTTGATTAGAGTGCTTGATTTATTTTGATAAAAGCAAACTTCAATAGATTGTGTTTTTAAATCTCAGTATATTTTTTATTTGTAGGTGGTCTCATTGAACAAAGGTTAGACAAAAATTTGTTTAATGAATAACTGTATGTAGTGTTTAGTTGTAAGTAACGACCTCTGGAGCATATTTAAAAATGGCACCGTTTACTTTGAACTCACCTGTTTTTTATGAGAAATATTTTTGGGTTTGTTGGTACTTGCTAATGCTGATTTTAGCCTATTGTAATTTTCCCCTAAGATCTACAATGCACAAACATTATAGGTCATTATAGGAACATTATTTAGAAATATTATATTAACAATTTATGTTTTTCTAGCTTTCCTGTGAAGGATTATGATTTGCATTTAAATGTGGAAATGCAGGCCATGCACATCTCTTGTAACAAAGTTGCCACTGTAAAACTGGGATTTGTAACATTTTGAAACAAAGACAAAATGATTATGGACTTGATGTTTTTTTTATTTTTTAGCTTGCTCTATTGGTGATTAATAGAGTTAGAGTTTATAACATAGTAGATAGTGTTACCAAACAATGTAAATGTTTACGTTGTGAGATTTCCAAAGGACTTTCGTTCATCCTTTGTGTTATCAGTTGAAGTCTTGCACTCTCTTGCTCTAATCATAAGCTATTTCTATTTAATAGAAAATACAATTTACTTTTAAAGTAGCTTTTTACATCGTTGGAATTTCACTAACTTGGTTTTTAACACCAGACACTGAAAATGGCTATTTTAAGTTGTCATCTCTCAATTACAACTATCACACAGAAGAGTGTTGTTGCTAATGAGCCTGGTTGTATTAAAACCACTTTTTCACTTAAAAGATCAGGATTTTGGTCATTGCATATGGTTGATCAAGACAAAATTGGCCAATTCCTATCCCTGTCTGATTTCTCTATGCAAGTGAATTATTGACAAAAACTAATCTTTCAAAACCTTTTTGACAACTTTGATTTTAAGGCCATAGGTCAGAGTTCAATCTTTCAGCGTAAGGACCGACATTAAAGTTACCTAAACACATCTTTCTGTGAGCAGAAAGACTTAAATATTTTCTTTCTCGAACTGGAAAGCTTTGGACGTGCCACTTGTATTCGAAGACAATAAAAGCTGTAAGCTCCTTAAACAAGATTAATTCATGCATGTTTGTGTATGTCACTGTTCTTGGCTACCTACGGTGAGCAGCTTTAAAGCAGCAGGTTGAGTTCATCTAGTTTTAATTGTCTTCCTGTTCGAAGGGATTTGTTGTTTACCACTGTTGCCACATGCTTCCTCAGAATACAGAAGTCTTTATTTCCTGACAAAAGTAGTCCATATTACTTAAAAAAAATAAAATAATATAAATAGTAGAGTGGAAAAGACAAATGCATTCATCACAAAACAAACAGTTATTCCAATATGTATGAAAGCTTCAGGTAAATCCTGTGTTGCTATATGTTACAGTTGACAGAGCTCTTACTATTGAGTTGTTTGACACTTTCAATACATGTAGTTCCTATGTAAGGTATAAAATAGACATCAAGTAATGCCTCGTTTGCCTTGAGTTGGACGGCATGGGTTGTTGAGGTTCGGTACGCTATTTTATTTGTTTTTATTACAAAAGAGGTCCATAACGCAACCAACCAATTCAGTTGTAGGTGAATAGGACAACGGTACTACTGGTTAGGGCAGAGCTACTGGCATCACAAAACACAGCGTTTTGATCGGGAGACAGAGAAACATTTAGCCCCGCCTTTCCAGTGAGAACCCAGTGGTTTAATGAATATGGAGGACCATGAAGTAGCGTACTGAACTGCACTGATGTGAGCCGTACCGCTGAGAGGAAAGGAGGCACAATTGACATTAAATGATAAGCTGATTTGATTGAATTAGACTATATGGAGCCGGATCTCTGTGACTATACCAACTGTATTGTATTATGAAGAAAAGAATGTATATAAAGAGAATGTCAATTGAACAGTGACTGGCTATAAATTGGACCCATTTGTCTTATTCAACTGTATTTACTAAAGGATTATTTCTCATTTTTTCACTATCGATGAAATTAAGTGTAGCTTAAACCTGAACATGATTTTTTTTTTTTTTTTTTTTTTGCTCATGCAAATATCTCTACAAACAGATCTTTCTTCTGTTTGCGTCTGGAGTTTATTCAGAGTTTTCTCATTGTACTGACTTGGTGAGTCAGCCAAGCATTATAGCCCCGGGAAAGACTGCACCGTATGGTACAGTCTTTGCTGATATTCTCACTTTGCTGATATTCAGTCATATCTTCACCTGTTGATGTATGTCAGACAGAAGAAGATTTTTGTTCTATGAGAGATTGAGAAGTCGGACCTCATTGATTCATCCAGATGAGTCAGTTTAGTTTCTACTAGTTGGAGACTCTCTCCTGCTCAATTAGGGGGAGAAAAAAATATCACTTAAGGGGGGTGGTTTCAAATTGTTCCTCTAAAAATAGTTATGTTCAATCAAGAAAATGTCTGCTTTGCTTGTAGTTTGTAAGTACTACTCAACACAACCACTTCTACATTAAATAATTGTTTGCCCTGAAGCTGGTCACGGCGTTAATAAATGATAGGAATATTCATTTGTTAACCTGGAGTTGGTCCTGGTTGTTGTAGTTAACAGCACCAGGCCCATCCTGTGTTGTAAATCCCCTACTTCCTTTATTCCAATGGAAAACAAGTGGAGAGCCTTGATTAGGGGCTTTCCATGTGTTAAGTAATGTATGGAATGAGCTTGTACGCTGACATGCACTCTGGTGTCTGAGGTATGTTAGGATTTAGGCTCGTAGCTCGGCTACTCCGTCTAATTCCCTTTTCAAAATGGCGTCTTGTTTTTCCCTCCAGCTCTCTGCTCTCGCTGCCTCATCGCTCCAAAGTCACGCTTGCGTTTCTGTCGGGAGCGTCCTGAGCCAGGAGCCACTCATCTTTGACTTGCCGCTTGTGTCTTCCTTTTCATTTTATTTTAATTTTTTAACTGTACTTTTTATTTTTTCTTCCCCGTCTCGTTTTTGTTTCCTGACCACTACTTGTTGTGCATGTTTCACTTTAAACATTTGTTTTTTTCACTCGTACTCGCAGCCTCACACACATCTTCCGCTGGCCGCGTGGCCTTTCAGCTCAGCGCCCACACACTTTTGCAACAAGCCCGCATATTTGCTAATTTTAAAAAAGCGCCTTGGCTTTCGGTTCAAAGCTCAGCACATGGCGTCCGTGTGATTTATCTAAAACACTGTTAGTCCACTTTTCCCCCCCTTCTAAAGCAATTACTTCTTGCATGTTAAGATCGTTGGATTTTTTCCAACAGCTGCCTGTTTGCTCGGCTGCTCTCTTTCAGACGGACGATTTCTCTGACCTAGATATTGTTGCAATTTGATTATACATGGATCGATGTTGTTGTGGCTCCTCATTTGAAAGTTATTGCTGTGTTGCAAAGTTAGCTGCAGCAGCGCTTTCACTCAGTCCACACCCTTCTCTTACGGATAGCTAGATGGACTGGACAAAGGGCAGAAAACAATGGAAGGCCCTGAACCCCTGACGGTAACTGCAGGCTTTCTACCAGTTTTAAATATGGTTGCAGTGTGGCCACTCCCTAGCATGCCTGTTAGTCAAAGGACCCCGCATTATCTACCAGTTTATGTAAAAGCAATGAACAGATTTAGTGACATTTTTGTGCTTCACTCAGATTAACAAGAACTTTTCAAATGCATGGCTCAGTTTCTTAGTCTTCTTAGATCGATGAGAGAAGCTAAAGCTGTAAATGGGGTTGCTTAGTAATATGATTGCCACTGACTATTAGTCATTAATTAATAAAACCATATGATAATAGACTAACACTAATGACTTATTATTTAGGGTTGTTTTTCCTCATTAGGATATTTGGAATAATAATGTTTGACAACACATAAGGAAAATTGGGTCTGTTTGGATGTGCTTCTCAAACCGCTTCAAATACTTGATTAAAATCTTCAAATCTTTGTAGAAAACTAAACTGTATGTTCAAACTAACACACTAGGGTTATAAAAAAATAAAAAAAGGCTAAAGAAGTAAATGAAGCGGTGAATTTTTCTTTGAGATCAAATGACTGAGGGGAGGATGAATGATAAAAAAAAACCCTAAGCCGAAGGCTAGCACTGAGCAGGCACAGAGGCAACCCCCCCCCCCCATACACACACCCCCTCTCCCGTCATTGTTTTTGGTAATATGACCTATTTTTGCTCAACTCTTCGCCAACAGAAATGTGGGGCGGAGTCCTGAAGTAGCCGTGCAGAAGTTTGTTTGCAGCGTCTTCCTTCTCATTCACAAGTGTCGATTCTGCTTTTCTTTCACACCTGAAAGGCTGTCGGAGGCTAGTATTTTTGCCATGCAGAAAAAAGGTCATTCGAGGCGGCATGTCTTCGCAGTGGTCAGTGAATAATAGTGGAAATATTTGCCCTGATAAGATGCAGACTACAAAAAATTTTTGCTGCGTCACTGATCTAACATAGAAAAGCCAGAACAGTTCAGTTTTCGAAGAGTGCTCAAAGTTTAGTCTGCTACTAAATCTTTTTACATTTTGTCATACCACAACCACAAACATTGTTGTGTTCATACACACTGAGCGGTGCATGCTTGAGTCAAATATGCTTTACAGATAAAGTGGGGGTTATCGGCCTCGGCTCCCCCACTGAGCCGCTACTTAGTGGAACCGCGTCTAAGTTACAGCTGCGTGTCTGAATTTGCTTTGCACATGCAGAGTCGGAAGGTTTTTGCCAATTTGCAAAGCAGCTCGGTCTCACTCAGTCTGGATCCAGTGTAGCTCTGGTTATATGTTCGAACATCCACGGAAGTGTGAAGACTTTCCTCCAGGATTGCCTTGTAATTAGCTCCGTCCATCCGCTCTAGGAAGATCATCCTCACCGCATAATGCTGCCACCACCATCAGTAGGGTGTGTTCAGGGTGCTAGCTCTATGCTACACATGACATTTTGTATAAGTTTTTATGTCTAATCTGATCATTGCTTCTTCTTCAAGATGCCTGGAAGTAGAATTTCTCATGTTTTCCCTGTTCATTATATAGTACATTAAATGATAGTTGTCACTAGGCCTCAACCGATTAATCATATTCATTGTGACGAATCGATTATATAAATAATCGTCAACTAATATGATCATCGATTCATTGTTATCTGGTGTACAGAGATTCAAAAAAGAATATTTGGTGCAAAAAACAACAGTAATTAATCCAAAGCTGTAGTATATAAATTATATGCATTTTACATTTGAGATAAAAACACCTTTGTCTGTAAATATGTTTTACTCAAAACTAACGATAGTTTTAGCTTCACCTGGTTGAAATTCACTGAAGGAATGCTGTATTATTGCAGTTGAGACAATAAATTGTTTATTTTCTTTGTGAGAAAGGAATTTAATTATTTGGTTATCTGTATCATTAATGTAATGTCTAAAGAAATATAGAAAAATCTGCACAGTATGCCAGTTTCTTAAATGTGATGAATCCATTGTCCGAATAATCAATGGAACAATCGATTACTAAATTAATAATTAATTGCAGTACTCATTGTCACACTTGAGCGCCCTGTTCGCTAGTCGGATAACTTCCTAAGGCACGTAAAGTCACATGTTGATGATTGTTGTTGTAGCAAGGCAAAGGTGAAAATACTCCAACTGGTTTGAATCGTTTCATGCCCTCTTTCTTTAGATCTTGCTTCAATGGGTGCTTCGTCTGTTTCGACCTGTGGAAATTCAGCAGGAGTGTTCAGATTGTGAAGAGGTGTTGATTCGGTTTGACTTTCAAGTGGCGTTTATTTTGCTCAGACACCTCCAAGCCGTCGAGTCTGCCGACACACGAGAGGCATCGTGCTCTTTAAATGAAGTTGCAAATGAGGGTGAAATTGCCACGTTTCTGGCTGCAACAACATTCTGTTTCAATATGCACGGTTTCTCCTAACATTTTTTTTTTTTTTTCCTTTTTAGTTTGTTGTTCTTTGTTTCGAGGCTGATTCCGAAGAGGCTGAAGTCAAAAACACCTTGCAGCAGGAGTCTGATCACGCTGCTGGAAATGAAGCTGCTGTGAAGAGCGCCTGCACAAAAAAAAAAAAAAAAAAAAAACCCAGAAAACAGCCAAGCCATTTGTGTTTGGTGCAGTGCAATTCTGCTGTGTGCTTGTTCTGAAATTCTGTCTGTGCGAGTCTCTATTCTGAATAACATGAACTCATCAACGAGCGAGCCAGTCTCTCTGCGGCAGGTTCTGCCAGCAGGCTCATTATCTGCTCAGGATGCTCCCAGTTTGTTTTGTTTACCTTTCTTCTCTTAAAGCTCACGCCGAAAAAAAAAAACAATGGCGTCACTACACCAAAATCTGAGGGTTAGACAAAGTCAGAGCCAGACAAAAGAGAGCCGAGGCAGACCACCATGCAAAGGACAGATAGGCGCAAAGTAAGTGTTTGGCTCTGTTTGCACGGCTGCTCCTCTGATCTAAATTTCATGAGGCTATTAAAAACCGAGAAGGATGGGGGGAAATCGTGCTTTCCTCCTACACCTCCAACCTCTCCCTTCCCCATTGTCAAACAACGAAGAAGAGCGTTGGGGAGAGCGAGCGAGGGGTGGCGGCCATGCTTCTCTCCCCAGCACAATGGCTTTATCGGGGTAAAATGAATTGCTGATATGTGCAACGGGTTGAGGTTTCCACTGTACGCTAGATTCTAAAAGCAGAGGCCGTATTAAACAGCACAGCTAACAGCAAATCCTCTGGATCCTCCCCTGAAAGGGTCATGTTGATGTTGATTGTGTTGGTGGGTTCTGGATTGCATATGCTCAGACTTAAAGTGGGGTGGCGGATGAAGCTGTGTGTGTGTGTGTGTGTGCGTGCGTGCGTGCGTGCGTGCGTGTGTGTGTGATTGTGAATGTGGGGTGCTCTCTTTCGGTCGTCATAGCAACCAAGTCATTTCTGTCCCCCAGCTACACATCCTATCACTGTAATTCATGCGTACATATCTCTTATTTATTTATTTTTTATTTTTTTGCACGCAGAAAGAACCCGTAGACTGCAGCAGCAATCTGGCGCCTGTTTCCGTGGGACAGTTCAGATAAACACAAACAGGGCAGCAGCAGAGCCGTCGGTCGTAAAAAAAAAAGCCCAGCGTTTTCCTTCACGCTGAGCAGACTTTGGTTCATTCTGTCGTATAATCTCTACCTGAGCGTCGGCCAACAGTTTTTCAAACACGAGGGAACAGATGTTAACGTAGACTTGTGATCAACTTGTTCCTAAACGGCACCAGTGCACGCACACAAAGGCATGTGTATCCTGCTCTTCTCTACTTGGCGTATAGTGGCGTAGTGTTTCCCCCGTTTACGGACACGTCCTCCCGTTTTGCGTTTGTAATCGCTTTACGGTCAGTTGAGAGGCTATAATCAAATTGTTTTGCTGTTAAATTATGAAGCGTATGAAAATGACCCGTTTCTGCCTAAAGTGACATTATCTATTTGTGTATGTATTTATTCGTGCAATTTCTCCTCTTGTGTGTTTGGGGCTCTTTGTTTTGAGGCTGATTGTGAGGAGAGTGAAGTAAAAACGCGTTGCAGCGGGGGCCTGATCTCGCTGCTGGAAATGAAGTCACTGTGGAGAACGCATGGGGGGCGGGGAGGAAAAAAAAATCAGCCAAGCCGTTGCTTCATGTTCAAAAATCCAACGCTGAGTTCAAGATAAGACCAAAAATCTGGAACATGTTGGGAAGAGTTTAATAATAATAATTACAGAATGTAAACTGGTACTGTTTAGCCAACCTGATTATTTTTATGCCTTGACAAAAGAAGTGCTTTTCTTTATATGTAAGGTTAAACAAAATAAATAAAATAAAATAAAACTGCAACAGGACAGTATAACATAATATTAAACACCCAAAGTTGCAATACACATAAACCTGGTGTTGAAACCAGCACAGTCTGCCTAACCCAAGGGCCCTATGAAACTGATGTGTTTCTAAATTTTGTTTCAGTCTGATATTTTTACAAAGTTAAGAAAATTCAACAAGATAAGTCTCAATTTGTATTGTTAATTAATATAAATAAATAAAAATCAACAGTGCTACACAATGTAACAAATTCCAGTTGTCATCAGTATCGGTTTATGCTGTTTTAGTGAAATTCTTGAGGAAAGTTTGTTCTGTTGCGTTATCAGAAGACCTTTTTCTACCTCCACTATTTTTGAGAATGGCTTTCCCGCTTGCCATTACCATTATTCTAAATATGTATTTATGTTTAAAAGTGCTTGAGGGTTTGCTTTCATTTTACCAAAACAAACATTTTGAGCTTAACTTCTCCCTTCAATGCATTCCATGTTTTTTTTTTCCAGGATTCTCCTAAAAGCAGTGATTACAGGGTAGCCACCCCCCAAAAAAATCACTGAAAATGATTAGGATAACATTCACTGCATAGTCTCCAACAATAATAATTTTGATTTTTTTTTTTTTTTTTTTTTTACTGCGCTGGAATTTCAAAATATCTAGATTCACATTTGAACAAAATTCTCCCGAAGATATGGAGCAGATTGTTCTCCTCTGCTGTTTACGCTGCCCCTATCATCAAGAGCCTCGTTCTCTGGCTTTGCTTTTATGTTCGCTGCCAGGTGCTTTTAATGTTCGGTTTCATAAATAGCCTTGTGGTTAGTCTAAGGGTAATTGCCAGCACATGAGGGTTAATTTGTTATAGCAAAGGGTTTATTGGGATTTGAGCCCATTAGATTAAGGATATTTGACACATGTAAAAGAAAGGTTATGCATACATTTGCAGCATTTCAGCATAAATATTACAAGGGCACCATCTTTTTTTTTTTTTTTTTGTGCTCTAATATAGGCAGTACTTATTTAGTAAAAACAGCATTTACATTGTCGTATCATATTGGTGTCTTTTCATGAATTACTACGACTTTTTCCTTTTGCTCTTGTTTAGATGGAAGACGGTCTGACACTTTTCGACTACAACGTGGGTCTCAACGACATCGTCCAGCTGCTGATCCGGTCTCAGACCGACCCCCCGGACAGTCCCGCCACCAAGGACAAGTCGGGTGTCGCCAGTAGCTCAGCTCCTCTGCCTGACTCGAAGCCTGAAAACCTCCGAGCTCCGGTCTCCTCCGCAGAGGTGGAGACCTCATCCGACACGGACAATAAGAACGAAGGCGACCGTGCCACTGTAAATGAAACCAAGCCAGAAACCGTCGCTGCTAGTACCAAAAATGGCTTCAGGTCCTCCAGTCCAGCACAGGACACTCAGCCACCCACATCCAGCCGGAGCACATTAGTCAACCCAGGGATTGGCTTGTACAAGGTGAGTTTGCTCATAAAAATAATAAAAGTGAATAGTTTTGGAATCTTGAATTTTTTTCTGTTAGAATCTAAGGATAATGTAGCAATTTCCAAAAAGTTAACAAAAAAACGGTGCATTTTGAAGATGCTCTTTTTGGTTTCTTGGCGTTCATCCAGCCTACTACAGAGACTGTAGGCTGGATCTGAAGACCAATTGGAAACGGCATCATCCATAGATGTCAATTTCTCATACTTCAGAAAAAAAGAGTACTTCACGCCACGGATAGTGGGGGTTTTAAGACCGCTTATGAAATCTTTGCAAGCCTGAATAATAAAAAAGGACAATCTTAAATCAAAAAAGTATTTTTTTTTGTATCGTTGGATACCTGAAACCAGTTGACTGTAACATACATGGCAAATGTTAACCCAAGATTCTTAGTTATTATAATGTTGGGGACTAACGTGTCAAAACTGTTAGCGAAGATGTGAAAATAATACAACACTGTCCTTTATAATGTTCAGCTGTAAATGATTATATCTGCCAATATGAATCTAAACAGTATTTTAGCTATAATTTTGAACTTTCCGTCTGTCATAGAAGATGCTGGATTTGGAAATACTGGCAGCCTTTCTCTCTCTTTTAATTTCCAAGTTAAAGTTTGGTTATATGTTCTCTTGGGAATACACAGAGAGACTGTTTTCAATTTCTAATGCTAAAGTGTAAGAGTGCAAAGACATCTTTGGAGAATTGCAAGAGCAAATCTAATTTGTTACTTCTGTGTAGAAAGTTTTATCCTCTTGTATTTAATTTATTCAAATAAGGCGTACCTTTGCTCCTCCAACCAGGAGCTATCTCCGACCCTCTATCTGAAGCCTAAACCCCTGCCGTGTTTACGGCCTTTCACAGATGAGTGTGAAAAGCTACAACTTCCACTGTATTGTTTTCCACAGACAAAAGGCAGTTCAAACGATCCTAGCAAACCATCTGCTGTAACTACAAGTAAAATAAAGGTCAATAGGCCAGAATAAGTTACTGATTTAAAACCACAATTAGGCCATTTGAATCAAGACATGTTAAGTTTTAAAACTAGCTTATTTTAAATTTATTTTCTCAACAGCTGCTTAAAATGTCGGCTTGTCTTCGCTTCAAATGAAAGTGAAACCTTGTTTCACACAGTGTGACTTTGCCTCTGCTTCTAAAATAAATGGTTAATGATTGTTCAAGGTAGGAAGGCTAGAAAAAATATTGTGAAAGCTGTTGGTTATGTGAAGTTGGCTCTGATTGGTGCGTTTCTGAGGGAATTTGAGCTGTTAAAATCAAGAAAAAGGGAAGCATAGTGTTATGACTGATTTGATATTTGTCTCAAAAATACGGTTTTGGTTGTACGCTATTAACTGTTTTTATTGAGTGCCCAAAGTAGGTGAATATTTGTAACATTTAACAGAGGATGTGCTGGACATGAGTCAAGACCAGTCATTTTTGCGATTTTTTTTTTTTTTTTTTTTCTTCCTCTTTCAGATTAACGAGCTGGTGGACTGTAGGGACGTAAGCATCGGCGCCTGGTTTGAGGCCTGCATCGAAAATGTGACACTTTCACCCAAAGGACAGATAACGCCCACTAAGGGAAAGGTGGGCCGGCCCCCAAAAAGGACAAACGGGAAGCTGGAGGCTGAGCAGGCACAGGCCCATGGACAAGGTCAAACCACGGACAATAACAGGAATAACCCTGTGTTAAACTCTGAAAGTAACGGAGCCTCCACCTCTCAGAAAGACTCTACCACAGAAACCAAGGAGAAAGAAGAGGACATAGCTTACCACATTAAATATGAAGAGTAAGTAATGGCTTAATATGCTCTGTGGAAGTAACACACTTTCTTTTGTGACATTTTTGTGCACAACTGGACAGCTGCTGGTTGGCTAGTTTCTAGCAAATATACATTTTTGGAAGAAGCAAAGGTGAGCGCTCTGTGTCTTCATGCAGTTACAGACAACTGTTACTGCTGCACCTTCTCGGTCATCTTTTAAAAGGACAGAGAAGAAGTGTGTGATGCGGTTTTCAAAATGTGGCTTGTTCTTGAGCAGAGATTGCTAGTTAGAAGTAGCAAATGCAAAGGAAAGACTTAAAGAATATTCAAATTAACAACATTAGGCATATATTTGGATGTGATTGTACAAATTTATTAGTTTGGGTACATCTGGGTACCTAATTGCCGGCACCCTCCCAAAAAAAAAAAAAAAATGGAGGGTGGGTCCTATTAACTGACAGCAGCACTCATTTTTTTTTATTTTATTTTTTTAAAGATTTGCCCAGGTAACTTTAATGATGTCACATGAAGGAAGTGGGTGTTTGTTCAATGTATCCCAGGATAATTTGCGTTCAGATTTCAAAACTGAAAGTAGTTTAGGATATACCTAAATGCAATGAAAATGAGTTTCAAGTGTCTGTCCAAGTCAATCCAAAATTATTTTCTTGTTATTCTAGAAATTAGCAAATAGAAACAATTTTGGTAATCTTAGCTGATTAAAAACATGAAAAGTTGAATCGGATTTAAATTAAGACGGTTACAAAAACAGTCTTGTGTCTTTCTATACAGTGCATGTAAGTATCCGGTTTCTACATTGCGTAAATTGCTTTGGCCTTTTGTGGGAGATGGAATTGGTAACGACGGCTCTATTGGAATTGCAGGTAGATGTTATTTTTCCTGCCGGCCTGAAGGATGGAGAACATGGGTTTGTGTTGTTGATGCTGCAATAATTTGAACTCTCTCGCATTCCCCCTTTTTTCCAGCGACTTCATTCAGAAGCCGATGTTTCCATGGAAACCCCTAGTTCTCAGGAGCATTACTTCTTCGCTTGCCTCCTTCAGCTTTGTCTGTAATTGCTGTGAACATGAGACCGGTGAGACGTTGCCTCCTCGCTCTCTCCGACTGTCTGGGGTGCGAATGCGTTTCTGCCAGAGGTTGTTATTCCATAGTAATTATATCATGGGTTGTGTGCCCATCACTTGTTGTAGTTTCTTTTTTTTTTTTTAATGTAGGCTTAATTTTCCATTGAGTTTGTCGTACTGTTGGCATTTGGACAGAAGTGGTCCTTCAGAAACGATCCTCAAATCCAAGCCATTTTGAATCCCGAGCTTTATTATTAGAATGTATTCATTTCTTTTATTTTAGCTTTACCGGTGTAAGCTCTTGGCTGAAATTTGATATTTTTATTTTGTAACAGGTCAATAGGGACAAGTGTATTAGAGAAAGCTAATAGAGAACAAAGGTCCAAAACCCAAACATCCCTAACTGTCACAGTTTCTTATTGCAGTTGACAAAGTTGAAGAAGCAATAAGTAAACGCTAATTATTCAACAACTCTCAGCTTGCGGTTTAGTAGCAGCTTTCTGCGCTTTTGCTTTCTCAGGGTGTATGCTTATCTTTTTTTTTTACGGGTTTTTTTTTTTCCATCACTTCGATCGCTCGACAGGGAAAAAGAAAAAAGAAGAGTGGGTAAAACTGCACCATCTTCTCACACCATAACACTTTTTGCACCACTCTAACACCTGCCTGCATTGTCTGAGAGCAACAAACCAAACCTTCCCGATGAACCTCCGTTGTTTTGGCAGCATTTCCACATAATATAACGAGCCACAAATTCACGTTGGGAGAGAATCTGTTTTGTGCTGTGCCTAGGAACCGATGAGCCGTCTGTGTCGTGTGCACGCAAGCCTTTAAATGTTTTGGCATGGTTAGATTTTTTTTTTTTTTCCGTCTGAACTAGATTCCTTGTACAGAAAGTAATGGAAACAAATGTGAAAAACAATAATTTATTTTGGTTATGTTGTGCAATTCCTCTCAACCTTTTCCAAATATTTAGGATTTTGAAACCACACCCGTCTGTATAGAAACTAGCACATAATTGTGAAATGAAAGAAAGTGACAGATGTTTTTCAAAGTCTTTTTCGGAAGAAAAAAAAAATTGAAAATCCAGCGTGCTTCTATATTTTACCCTCTTGATTAAATATTTATAGAAAACTGTTCACTGCAGTTACAGCAACAGGTTCTCTGGAGGTTGTTTGCCGCATTTGCATGTCTGGAAACTAAAATTTTGTTCATTATTCTTTGTAAAATAGTTAAAACCCAGACTGGAGAGGGAGCATCAGTGAAAAGCAGTGCAAGAGTACGCTTTGATCTTAAACATCCTGTTGCATCATTTTGCACTTGCATCTCTGGGAGAGAGAACACTTTTCTCTGCTTTTACTTATATGCATTTAGCTTCACGTTGTGCTCTCTGCAGGGCTGATGGCAAACTGCACACGAGATTCATTCTTTTGGCTGTCTTTTAAATATTCTTTTTGCAGAGTTTCCGTGAAGCCCAGATTTATTGAGTGCAGAAGTTACAGTCGTCTGACAGATGGATTCACCTGTGTGTGTTGTGGATCTCTGCTGCTGCTCTCGAGCCTCTTGGCTGGATATTATTTTATGAACTTACTCTGCTTTAAACCTTATCCTCGACCTTTCTGGCTCCTTGTTCTCCATGTTTGTTCACCCTGTAAATGAATGGTGTTATCCAAACAAAACCTGCCTTGCCCAAATGTTCTTGAACAAATTTTTGAGGCCTTCGGGGAACAGCTGTATTCATACCAAGACTGAACACGTGCAGCGAAATGCACCACATTATATGTAATTGCATTGAGCAGCCATAAGAGTGGATCTGCTGAGAGAGCATGAATTAGTTTATAGCAGCAACATGTTTGCAGACTAAGGTTAGAACTGAAGAATAAAACACTGACTTTCTTCATTTTTTTTTTCTTTGCGTTTGTCTTCTCAAGAGATATACCAGATGTCCGTTTGGCTCTTAAATGTCCACACATGGGAATGTTTTGAAATATTAAGCTGATTATAATGCTGAAATCTAGCTCCCCCTGTGATACAGAAACATGCACGGAGGATTTATAGTTAAAGTTTTATTGTTTTGCATGGGGCCAAACTTGTAGACAAGTAATGATGCTTACAGTATCAGTGTGTGCTATATTGCAGTTGCAGAAAACCACCTGTGCGTAATATTTATTCGTCAGCTAAATTTTAAGTGTCATCCACTGGCCCCATATTTTGCAGGTCAGATGGACTTTCAGTGCACAAACCTGACACGGATTTTAATGACGCGAGATCTTACAACTCGAAGAATGTCGGACACATTGAAAGAAAAGAAAGACAGAGATACAGAAAATGTCGATTAATGATAGCTGATGTTGTCATTCCAACATTCGGGTACTTTCCAGCAAAAATATCTGAGGGGGGGAAAAAAAAAAACAAACTTGGATTAATGAGGTAGTTTAGGTGTGTAAAATGTGTTGGAGGGTAATTTTAATACCATCGCTTTCCTGTTGCAACAAGTCATCTTGGAGAATAGTCAAATCCTAAAGCTGTGCACTTCATATGAGAGCTTGTAATCTGTTGAGGCTAAATGTGGTTTTAAGGTAGAGATCTGTTGAATGAAGATGCTTTTATCGCCTTAACGGGTTCTTGATTTCAATCAGCAAGGATCTACAATAACAGAGACTGGTGAGTGTGTAGAGGGAAAATTTGTTTAAGAGTTTGACTGAGAAAGCAGGATTTTTGTTGCAGCGTTAGAACTTTATTAGTTTATTTGAACTAAGATTTTTCTTCCTGGCCCTCCTCTTGGATCCTTTTTTGTAGGATTTATTTGTTGCAACATATTCAGCATAGAGAATATATGGAAGCAAATGTTGTATGATATATTCATCTAATATAATTAGCTTAATGCGTCTGTATTTCTCTGTTTAAAGACTAAGAATGGTTTATGGCGCATTTTAGCCAAATGAAAGTATTGTTGTGGCTGCAACACACCACTTGCATGGAATGCACTTGAGAGCAACAATCAGAGAGCAGCCCTCCACCCTTTAGCCCTGGGCTGCACTCTAGTTCCTGTGAATATCTGCCAAGCCGTTTGGCAGGAGCTGCCTTAACCAAAATGTTCCAAAATGATAGTTTTCTTTTCCCCGTGCTATTCTCCGGGTCTGAACAGAAGTGCTTTTCCATGGCTTTTGGAATTTATTAGAAAGCTTTTCGAATGTTTGTCTGAAGCCGCCGTGTCTGAGTGTTAGGTTACCTTGAGCCGTGCGAGAAGCTCCTGGACACATGAGTCAGGACGACCGAGTTGTTGATTTGGTTGTGCAGCCAAACATTTGTACCCATGTGGGTTTTCCGTCCTGGAAATTTGTTTAAAATAGATCATTCAGAGAAAGCGGCGTTTGCCCTCCAGATAGCATGCTGCCTCTCGTCAGAACCTCTCTATCCTCTTCAGTATCGGCGCTCTCAAAGTGTGAAGGTCATGTGGGACGGGAGCTGAAGAGGCGAGTTACATAACCTTTAGAAAGTCTACCTTGCTGTATAGTTTTAGCTGGAAATATTTTTTTTCTCATGATAAACTCCAAGAATTAAAATCATAATTATTACATCCATTAAATTATTATTATTTGCATTAATACAAACTCTAATAAAGAATAGGTAATTTTACTACGAGATGTAAGATTACCTAAAACATAAAAGTTAGACCCTTAAAATGTATAAATGTTGATGCATTGTGTGATCATGTAAGCCTATTATCTTTATAGCCTTACATGATCAAAACTCATGCAATGTTTTGCGAGAGTTAATCTTTTCCATTGAGGCGACTCTGTGGTCGCCAAATGCACAGATTTTTCTATTTATTAAATTTATCTTTTCATTTAATGTCCTCGAAAAAATAACTTTACAGAAATGTAACTCTCACCAGAAGGCCTTTATCCTGACATTACAGAGATAAAATGGATTTCTACTGAAGATGATCCTCAGATTGTAAAATCACAAACGGCTGTCAAATCTTAGAAACAGCTCATTATTACTGCCTGTTAGAGTATCCTGGACTTTCTGAAACGGTTCAGAAAGGGTCAGTGCTGCGCCGTGGAGCATCAGACGCTGCCGATGTGAGTCAACGGAAAACAATATGGACGTACTGCTGACAAATCCCTGATGCTGCAGATGTGGGTTGCCTTTAAATGTACGGAACCAAAAATAAGCCTGCATGACATTTTTTTAAACAAGCCCAATTGATTTGTGTAAGCTTCTGTTGCCATGTTTTATAATCTTTGCTCTTTCTGCCGCCGAGAATTAAATTCTGGAGTCTGACTGAAGAACCCACACGAAAATTTAGAGGTTAGTTCGACAGGAACCTCAATCAGTCAGAGGTTAACCTTCCTGGTTTTGTGTTCAGATATTGTCTGTTTTATTGCAGTGGTTTGGTAACATACCAAGTTGACTCATCTGGAGTCCATTCTCCTTTCTCTCTCTCTTTCTCTCTCTCTCTCTGCCTCTCTCTCTCTCTCTTTCTCTCTCTCTCTCTGCCTCTCTCTCTCTCTCTTTCTCTCTCTCTGTCTGTCTCTCTCTCTGTCTCTCTCTCTGTCCCTCTCTCTCTCTCTCTCTCTCTCTCTCTCTCTCTCTCTGTCCCTCTCTCTCTCTCTCTCTCTCTCTCTGTCCCTCTCTCTCTGTCTCTGTCTGTCTCTGTCTCTCTCTCTCTCTCTCTCTCTGTCCCTCTCTCTCTCTCTCCATCCAAATCTCTCCTTTGGAAATATGTCCAGTAAAAGAAAACTTTGCATTTAAATTTGATAAAGTTTTAATCAGCTAATGACACTGAATGCTCGTTCTCAATTTTTCCTCAGAATGTCTCCTTGTGACATTGCTAAACTTTATGCGTTTAATTTATGCTATGTCATGTTTTTGCCTGTTAAATCCTTAAAATAGATCAGAATAATTTTTAGTTTGGTGGCTATTGATTCTTTTGATTCAACTCCACTCACTTTAATTTCCCCTTTGGGATCAATAAAGTATTTTTTAAATTTGAATTAAACTCATTGAATAAGAAAAAAAAATGCTTTCAATTTTGATTAACATAAATACAAGACGTATAGATATAACAGTTTTGGGTATGAATTAATTTGGTATTTATAGCTTATTCCTGGGTGAGAGCTTGTGTGGCATTAAGCTCAGGCTCTTGTCCTCCTGCTGTGTTGCTCTCTGTTGTCCCTCTGTTCATGCTGAGTACAATTGTGCTTCAAAGTGGATGTCTGTGTTTTCTTTTCTTTTTTTTCCGCCTGTTTAATTTTTTCATGTGTCTGTGTGTGTGTGTGTGTGTGTGTGTGTGTGTGTGTGTGTGTGTGTGTGTCTGCTATTCAACCTAACCCACTTCTCTAAAAACCATGTTAATCCTTTAGCCCTAAAAAAGCAAATCCGTTCCCCATTCCCCGGCCTCCACTTTCTGGGAGTACGCTCTTTCTAAAACTCTTCTTCGGTGTCCGCTGGTAATCATTAGTCAGTTTAAAGCTGCTTGAAAAAAAGTCTCTTCAGCGAGAGGGGCATACCCAAACCAAAAATGAACATTTGGATGCTCATTACTAAGTATGGTGGAGACTCTGTAATGCTGTGGGCCTTCTTCATTTCTGAAGAGCCTGGGAACCTTTAACGGCATCATTCTTTTTCTTTTTTAAAGCCTTCATAGGCTTTAGTGGCCTTTATTTGAGTGATCAAATAGGAAAGTGGGCAATGAGAGAGAGGGGGAAGACATGCGGCAAATGTCATCAGGCCGGGACTCGAACCTGTGACAGCCATGTCGAGGACTGGCCGCTCCACCACGATACGTTTTTTTTTTTTTTGTTTTTGAAACGCCGGAAATAAAAGAAATCCGGAGGCTTCTCCCAGAGTACGAAACATGTTGCATTCTTCGGCCTTTCAGTTGGATAATAATAACCCAGAAATGATTAACCAGACACGAAATAAAACTTCCTCCATGACCACGTCACACCTAAAATGCAGCATAAGACGGGACCCAGGTTTCTGAATGATGGGGGGGGAGGTTGTTCACAGAGGAGTGGTCGGATCCCTCTCTGCATGCCCCGACTGTATAATGGTGTAAGAGGCGATTAAGTGCAGTTCTGTTGGCAAAGGCAGGGTTGCACAAAGAATTAACAGCAGGGGTGGCAGGGTGTTAGTTGGCAACACTAAGAAGCCAAGCTGACTCTGCTGAAAGTAATAAGCTCCACAGCAGCCCCCCTACTCCTTCCCCCCCACCCCCAAGTCTGTAAAGTTTACGTGAACTCATAATGCACAACATAACGGCGCTCTCTATCCAGCTAAGTGTGATCAAAATGTCTCAGAACCGCCATCTGACAGAAGCAGTGAATCCGCGTGGGCGTTTTACTCGGCCCTTCCACAACTGCTGTGTGTTTGATTGTGTTGGCTGTTGGTCATCTTGAGCCACATCACCTTTACTGCCGTCTGAGACATTTTCCCAGAAACGCCGTTCAAGTTGTATAGTCGGTGACTCAAGCTCAGTCATATCCTGCTGGCGAGAACAAAGCACAATGTAGCTGTACAGTTGGCAGAACCGTTGTGAAATCCTTTGGATTTTTTTATTTATTTTTGTCTCCTGCTGCTGCTACTACAGTATGTGATTTAAAAAAATAACAAAAAACAAGCAACAGTTCAGCTATGTTTCCTTAAGTTGCTTTAACTCTGCCACCTAAAATGACCTCCTCTGTCCTGAATGTGTAAAATCTATCTATTTAAAGGAGAAGATGATGTGTATATAAAGTAGCAGACCATGGTGTCTGCTGGGTCTTTAAAAGTCTTAAAAGTAATAATTGACTTTTTTTTTTAAGGATTAACTTTTCAGAAGAGGTGCGCTGCAGGCGTGTGAAAATATATTGTCATCTTAGCAGTTTCTCCAGTTTTTGCTTTTATTGTCGCATAAATCTATTTTCGCTACCATTCAGATAATCTGAGTAAATACGAAATGCAGTTTTTAAATCGTAATTTAATTTACTAAGTGAATGCAAAAATATAATTGTCCCTCAAAGATCTTAGAGGGAATGAATTTTTGACGTTGCGTGTCTGACTGGTATAATGCTCTTTTGTTAAAATCCAGGCTTAGTTTAGCACCAGATGAGGCCCATTTAGGAGGTTCCTCACTGCTTCGTGTTTTATCTATTGGCAGATAATGGCTCTCACTGTGGTCAGCGACTTTTTCCTCATGAATCCTTTATATTGTGGCTTGATTTGTTGCTCTATGATACAATATCCTTTTGTATTTATTTATTTCACCTTAGTTTAAATATGAATTAATTAAATCACCCGTGGGGCAATAAAGAATATTTACATCCTATTCTTTTCTCTCTCCCTGATGCATTTCTCTTTTTTAGCATTACGCCACTACCTGACCGCTCTACATTAATTTTAAAACCTCATAATAATTATTTCTGCAGCTCTACCTTTATTTATTTATTTTTTTTTTTTCTTATTATTTGTTGCCTACTTTATGTTGGCAGGCAGATGTTGTGTCCATGATTTTTATATTCTGCAGCTCAGACAATAATCAGGCCTGTGTGGCAACTGATATTAAACCAAAACATATGTAGTGAATCGTTATTTGAAAACTACTTCTCATGTTTACTCGGGCTATGTTTTTCTAATATTACTTTTTTTTTAAATACGAAACATAAAAACTGAGATTTACATTTCAGATGATAAGGTTTTAATTTATTTAAATCCTAATGATCTTTGAAATGTCTCAAAGTCATACATTGAATTAATTGAAATTTGCAGAAACACTACTAGAAATAATAGATGGATGTAACTGAAGCGCTTTTTGACAACATTTAGGGTAATTCAAGTCAGTAGGGTGCCATGTGTTTGAGTTGATGATATAATATAATCATATATGTCTTCTTTTTTTTTTTTTCAAATCCACACCTACTAGAGACAGCTTTCATTCTTAAGACCTTGAATGCGACTCTGCAGACTAGCGTGGGCTTGCATGGTCCTCCAGAGGACGGTTCATATCTCTTATCTGTCGTTAACTTCGTGCTTTACGCTGTTGAACAGGAGCCGTTCACGTCCGTTTGTTTCTGCCTCGTTCTGTGCTTTGTTGCCCTGAGCCATTAGGACGACACGAGGCGCTCTGTGATTACTGTCTTTTCTCGCTGGCTGTTGCTAATAGTTACTGCTGCAACTACATTTAGGCAGGCTCAGGGATAAAGCTGCTGCACAATACACATTGTTGTATTTCATCGAGGCCATTTTAATTTAATTTGTTTAAAATATTGACTTTATGTGTCATTTATTGAATTATGTCAGAAATTATGTCAATGATCACCAGGGTTTGGACTTGCAAGGATGTGGATACCTGGCCTAGAGCCAATTTTGGATCCCTATCCACTAAAAATTTTTTTTTTAATTATAGTACATTAATAGGTATTCAACAAGTATGAACTGATATATGGTAGGTTTAATATGTTCCCGAGCCCAGGGGTTCCCAAATCTTTCAGCTTTTGACCCCCCAAAAAATACATATTATTATTTCCCTCTATTTAGTTAAAAATTATTACATAGAGGGAAATACTTATACATATATTAAATTATTTTTTTTAAAATAAAAACAATGAAAATGTATATTACTGCAGCTCCATGTTGTTCCCAAAGAAATTAACTATAACAGCTTAATTTTCCTCACACTTTTGTCGATATTCATGAAAATTCCAAAAATATGAAACTGTCCCTCCACTGTTTCGCAGCTATCCAGAGAACGGCGTCGTAGAGATGCGCTCTGTAGACGTGAGGCCCCGCGCCAGGACCCTGCTGCGGTGGGACCAGCTCCAGGTGGGGCTGCAGGTGATGGTCAACTACAACATGGAGACCCCAGACGAAAGAGGCTTCTGGTACGACGCAGAGATAGTGGCCATAAATCAAACCTCTCGCACCAATAAGGAGCTCCGCGTGAATATTCTCCTGGGGTGAGCGTCTCGCATCCTGAGATCGATTGCTTTGATTTTAGCTGGATTGCGTTTTGCTCTGTCATGTTTCCATTTATCTACCTTGGCCGCTGGCTTGTCTTCCTCTACAGCGGTCCCGGAGATGTGATCGGAGATTGTAAAGTTCAGTTTTTGGATGAAATCTACCAGGTGGAGAAACCGGGAGCTCGTCCCCTCTCGAGCGCAGACGGACAGTTTAAACGTATGAACTAGTCTTTCAGTAGCATTCACGCTCTTCGAACTTTTCCACTGTTCTGTCAGGTATAACCACAAACTTGAAGGTATCTTGTTGGGATTGGTGGTGTGTAATTGTGAAGTGGATGAACCAGTTTATGTTTTTGTCAAGGTTTCCTATAAAAAATAAAAATAAAAAGTGCTGCATGCATTTGTATTTAACCTCCATGAGTCAATACTTTACTTCTTTCTTTTTTTTCTTCAAAGTAGCTCAGGATGTGTCAGATTGGATGAAGAGCATCTGTAAGCAGTGATTTTGAGTTATTTTTGTGAGCGTCTGAGTAAAAGGGGTGTGGATGCATTTGATATTTTCAGAACTACATGTGTAAACAAAGAAAACCACGTATTTTACTTCCACTTCACAATTATGCGTTGTGTCAAATACATCGAGGCTTGTGGTTGTAATGTGACACAGCATATAAAAGTTCGACTCTTGTACAGTAATTTAGCAAACGCCGTGTTTATCACTAGCGCTAAAATATGTGAACATTTGTGATTTCATCTCGTTTGTGGCTCAAGGGAAGAGCGGACCCGAGTGCAAGCACTGCAAGGCCGACCCCGACGCAGAGTGTCGCTTCTGCTCCTGCTGCGTGTGCGGCGGGAAGCAGGACGCTCACATGCAGCTGCTGTGCGACGAGTGCAACATGGCGTTCCACATCTACTGCCTCAACCCTCCGCTGGCCACCATCCCAGACGACGAGGACTGGTGAGGGAGCGACGGAGAGAGCCGCTCAACGTTTAGCTACAAGTTTGCGCCACTTCGGTCGTTTGACTGATTAAATGGAGTTCGGTGTGGGCTGAAGTGTGTTTACGCTGTAATTCAAAGGTGGTTGATGGTAAAATCAATTTTAAATAATTGGGTAATGCACCTGCAGGTTGCAGTTAATTTCATACATTGAATTTCTGCAAAACATAACTGAGATTGCAACAGAATGTCTCTTTTGCCATTTGTTGAAAGTAAAAAAAAAAAAAAAGCATAAATAGAAATAATTATGGAAATACCACTTTAGCTCCAGATTCTTTCTGTTTTTCTGGCTTTGATACAAAGCTTTAATAGAGAATCAAAATAGAAATCGAAACAAGTAAACATGCTTAAAATTATTTATTTTTTTAAAGAGTTTGACCGAAACAGCATTTGCAGTTAATAGATAAAAGATGAAGGAATTTTAGCTGCTCTGTCATTTGAGAAATTCCTAAGATTCCAGTTTTATCACCCCAGTATCTTCCCTACGTCTGTTCATTTTTAAGTTTTATACTTAATTAATTTTCTTTTACATGAGGCAGTGACCTTGTCGACGCAAATCCACAACAACTGATGTATGTCTGCATATTTATTGGCGCCTTTATTAGCTGTTCATATGTTTTCCTTATTTATTTCTCTCTTAATTTTGAATTTGCTATATATATATTTTATTTATTTATTTATTAATTTCTTCTTTTTTCTTTTTTACCAAGGCTTGCATTAACTGTCCTATAAACAAGTCCACCTTTTTTACATCTCACATAGATACATTTCTGAATTTCTGTGTCTGCCCCAGAACATCAGTATGTACAGAGCCCGCCACAAATATTATCCCTCCTGCTAAAAATCTATGCAAAATTATTAGGTAAATAGTTTTTATTAAGGCTTTGCATCTGCCCTTTGAACAGTGAGTTTTGAATGGAGACATATTTTTAACCTCTGTTACCGTCTTCACCTCACGTGACGAGTTAAACTTGAGTCCTCGCACAACCTTGTCCGTCACAGTTCCTGTTGTTTTGAATTAATAATGAGTCTGAATGTAGATGTAAGCAATTTAGGGGAAGTAGCTGTTTATCATCTAACATAGATCTCATCGACACACACAGCTTTAATTGGTTGCTCTCTTATCTTTCCTCTTCTGAAGAGTGTGTCGGAGTAATCAGACGCTGACGTCTCCAGCAAAACAAGAAGTGGTGGACTAATTTGGATTTCTTAGACACTCTGAGGAAAATGCATATTTCAAGTGTGAATTACAGCAATGCTTTAGTGACATTTATTGTAAAAGAATTGTTGCAGTTTACAATAATTGTGACACAGATTTCTTAAATATTTGTTCCTTAATGTGAGATTTTTTTCCCCCTGCTGAATACTTCACTGAAATTGAAGGTTGTTTTTTTTTTCCTCAAGATTTCCGTGATTTAATGCTATTGCCATTAAACATTCAGTCATTTTAAGAGTTTATATATATCTTTATTAGAGAAAAGGAGGCCACACAGTATACATAATTTATTGCTAAAGGGTTAAGGAGCTACTCTGTTGGCCTTTTGAACTCTTTACATACCTGTGAAGCATTGAAGACGGAGCAGGAAGTGATTTTCTTTTATTCTGCCAGGTACTGCCCAACCTGTAAAAATGACACCAGCGAAGTTGTTAAGGCAGGTGAGAAACTCAAAGCCAGCAAGAAGAAAGCCAAAATGCCTTCGGCTACCACTGAGAGTCACAGGGACTGGGGAAAGGTAAGACCTTAGGGCGCCAAGAGGGGAGCAGGATACAGGTGGACTGGTAGCTGCTCTGTAATCCTCAGGAAAGGTCTGAACATTCGCCTCACTATCAACTATTCTGTGGAGTTTTTTTTCTAGACTCAAACCACCAGACACATTTTGTAGGATTCCAGAAAACCTGGACAAGTATGGAATTTGCTTTTAATTATGGGTTGAAAACCTGAGTACGGAAGTTTAGGTTTCCAGAAGCTGTAGGTCTGAACGCAGATCTGGTTCAGATGCCAAACTTAAGACGAGCCGCTCTCCTAAATCAGAACCAAATATCTGCATTGTTGTGTTTTATGATTTGTGCAACATCCAAAATATGAAACCCCACAAAGTAACCGTTCTGTGCTCACATGCATTCTACAAAAGCAGAGCTGGAAATGTATTTTCGTGTTCAAAAAGGATAAATCACTATCACCTGCAAAAGGGTCGTATATTTTTAAAACTGAATGTTCAGAATGCTGGTGGAATATTAGATAAATATGTTGCTGCTGTTTGTTAGAATTACAGAGTTATAGATTATTTGAATATTTATGAATAAGATAAAATAATAATAAAAAAAACAGCAAATTGACTTGTTAACATCCCGTTTTATCAGATTTAATGTGCTTGAGGACCAAGTTGGAAATATACATTTATCAAATAATGGATTACTCTTAATTGAGGAAGTAGAAAAATAAATGTTAAATTGTCATTTTTTTCCCAAACAGATAATCTGTTACATGAAATCCCCCCAGACTCTTCTTATGTATTCAGTTTTTGGCTCCATCCTGACATGAAAACGCCGCCTCTCCATGGTGTAATGTGAACAATACCATTAGGCACAACTTAGCCATTTTCCTGGAACAGCCAATGGAAAATAACTCCCTTCTTTACCAGAATGTGTTTTTTTTTGTTGTGTGTTTTTTTTTTTTTTTTTTTTTTTTTTAATGTTTGCTAATTGAAACCAGCTCGCCTTATGCACTCGGGTACATTTAAGTGCGCTGAGTCACACGGTGTTCATACTTGACTTTAAAACTTTAGCGTCTCTATAACTCTTAAAATAAATAAACCACTTTTATTTTATTGTTGTCGCACTTTAAAACTCATTTGTAGCAGCTAAATCTGGAGGCAAACCTTCTGAAACTCAGACTTTTTCTTCAACTTTTAAATAAATAGCTTTCCCTTAATGTGATGTTGCCACTGAGGCGCACTTAATCACCCTGTTGTGAGGGAACTTTTGAGGTGGAATGTAAAAAAAACCCAAAAAACGCTGTTTTACTGTTTGATTATGTCGAAAAGCGCTTTTTATTGGTATAATTGCAGGGTATGGCCTGCGTGGGGCGCACTAAAGAATGCACAATTGTTCCCTCAAACCACTACGGACCTATTCCTGGCATTCCTGTGGGAACCACCTGGAAATTCAGAGTGCAGGTTGGCCTTTTTAAAAGCTGTAAATAAGAAAACCGAAGCCGTCGTCGTTTGTTTTGTTTTTTTCACCCTTCACGTCCGCTTCGTTCCTCAGGTGAGCGAGGCAGGCGTCCACAGGCCGCACGTCGGCGGCATCCACGGCCGCAGCAACGACGGCTCCTATTCGCTGGTGTTGGCCGGGGGCTTTGAGGACGAAGTGGTGGGTTTCACTGCCGCCGCCGCTTTTGTTCTGCGGCATGGGAACCACAGTGAAGTCTCACTGGCTCCATCTTTGACGGTGTCTGTGTGATCATCTGCGGCAGGACCGGGGAGACGAGTTCACCTACACTGGCAGTGGGGGTCGCGACCTCTCAGGAAACAAACGCATCGGGGAGCACAGTTTTGACCAAACGCTGACTCACATGAATAGGTACAGCACCAAAATATGACTGTCAACATGTATTGCACTCTTAATAACTTGTCAGGTTTTTTTTTAATAACCTGACTAACTTCCAGGGCGTTGGCCTTAAACTGTGACGCGCCACTGAACGACAAAGACGGAGCCGAGTCCAGAAACTGGCGGGCTGGAAAACCGGTGAGAGTGGTACGCAGCTCTAAAGGTAGACGCATCAGCAAATACGCTCCGGAAGAAGGAAACCGCTACGACGGTATTTACAAGGTACGTTGTGGAATCGTGCCTTAAAAACGACGGGACGTTGCTACTGAGGCTCAAGCGTGTGTGTGGTTTAATTGCAAATGCTGTCAAACACGCCTGTGGGTTCAACGTGTGGTATTGCGGCGGTCTGCAGGTGGTGAAGTACTGGCCAGAGATCGGAAAGTGTGGCTATTTGGTGTGGCGGTATCTGCTGAGACGAGACGACCTGGAGCCGGCTCCATGGACCCCTGAAGGACTGGAGAGGATAAAGAAACTGGGCCTTTCGGTTCAGGTGAGGCTGCTGCTTTATGCAGTGCATGAGGTTAAATGTGCAGGCAACTCCAGATTTGTTAGTAGACTTGAAGTAAATATTTTATTTTTTTTTTGCCAGGCTTAAATTTCAAAGATAAACTTACTTTTTAAAAATAAAATCAGGTTGTTTTGAATAGGGTTTCCCCCCCCCCTCAATAAATGAAATCATTTGAAAACTTGGTTATCTTCTTATGTAGAGCAAAAATTTGTTTGATGAGCAGCACAGAACAAACAGAGAACAAACTAAATGTCTTTTCCTCCAGTACCCACCAGGCTATTTGGCAGCCATGGCTAACAAAACAAAGAAGGAGGCTTGTGCTAGGCCTGGTCGTGGCGGTCGCGGTAAGCACTATCCTGGAAGGGGGAGGCCACGGAGGCGCAAGATTAAAACGAAAGAGGAGGAGGAGGAGGAAGGGCTGGAGGAGGAGGAAGAGGAGGAGGGGGAAGAGCAGGGGGATGAGCCTCCAGAAGCCCAGATGCAAGAGGACGCGCCACAAAGTAACGGAGAGCAGAAGACAACCGGAGAAACTGGTGGGTGCTTTTACCGACGTTGCTCAAAGCAGGTCAGAAAAGGTGGACAGGTGAGCGAGAGAGCAGCGCGATCGCTGGGAACCTCTTTGAGACGCCTCGTTGATATCTCCACGAACCTCCATACTTACAATTACACTCCGCTTCCATTGTTTTATTTCAGCATCAGGTGTTTTGTTCTCGCAGAATTAGCTCCTGCTTCTTAAACGTTGCGCTTGTTTTTACCAGAACCGTCACCAGAAACCGAGCCGCCGCCGCCTAAGCGCGTCAAGATAGAGGAGACCTTCCAGCTGACCGAGCAGCAACAGCAGCTGATCCAGGATGACGCCGCCAACAAGAAGCTCTGGGATGAAGCCATGGAGCACATCAAAGAGGGACCGGTATAACTAACCAAAACATTTTAACGTTGTTTGTTTCAGGAGCCAGAGCTGGCATCGCCTGGCATGTTTGAGCGAGAGCAAGTCGGTGTTGCACAGCTCAGCATTACTGTGATATTTCAAAACAAAGACATGGTTAAATGAGGATTAAGGTTGACATATAAGCTTTCTTTAGTGTCTTAGTGGTTAGAATGATTGAATGCGAATAGAAAAACTTCTTAGCACAAAAAGTAAGAAAATTTGCACAGCAGGTTTTTTTATTCTTTGTTTTCCCTCTAAATTGCGCCACAGTTGTAAGAAAAATACACAGTCGCTGCAACAGAATGCCAACAGCTTTAGGTGGAGGCAGTATGATGATGTGGGGCAGCATGCTCAGGGAGGTGCCGTCCCACAGCAGTGTTTGACCAGGCTAGTGACCGACCAGCAGGAGGAGGATGATGTGGTTGTGTACATTTCTTTTTTCTTTCACAACTGCGGCCTCAGTTTGTTAATAAATAACTTGTTAAATTACCATTGTTTAAGTGTTATTTAATGATTTTTTGCTCTTCAAACTTAAATCATCCAGCCAAACCAACAACATCAAGAAGCAGAATAGACTTTCTGGTATTGTGCAAAGAGGGTTTAGCATGGGTGCAACTCTGCTTTTCAGTTCACAAATGCATTGTCTTTGCAAAAGTGGCGCCATTTAAGGGAAAATAAACAGGCCCGCTATAAAAGGTTTATTGCCAAAAAACCATTGTTGCCAAAAAAGACAAAAAAAAAAAAACTTCTTACTTGATGTGCTTAGTAGATAAATAGGAAGCTCTTCATCAGCCAGAGAAGGTAAAGGAGTAGGAAAGTCATTGTTATATTTTTGGGTTGGGAACCTCAAAGGTTTGGGAAAGCCTCAGTTATTTGGTAATTCTTTCTTCCTAAGACTTGTCTCCGATGCTCCTAACAATATCTGAAATGTAAACCTGAATACATTTTATTCCCACGAAAGAATTTCCTGCGAAAGCTGGAGCAGATCTTCATGTGCGTCTGCTGCCAGGAGCTGGCCTTCCAGCCCATCACCACCGTCTGCTCGCACAACGTCTGCAAGGTATGCACCCTGCGCACCTTTTTACTGGACGTTATTCGTACTTAACTTCTGCAAAAAAATAAAAAAATCCCCACTTCCCCGTTCTCACCCGGGCGTCTTGTGTCCTCAGACCTGTCTGCAGCGGTCGTTTCGGGCAGCGGTGTACACCTGCCCCGCCTGCCGCCACGACCTGGGCAAAGACTATGTCATGAACCAAAACAAGAAGCTGCAGATTCTGCTCGACCAGTTCTTTCCCGGCTACAGCAAGGGCCGATGAGATCCAGTTCACACGCATGGATAGAACACATGCACATTTAAAGCATCCATTCTGCGCACCCTCGTATACCATCACGTACCTAGAAGCTCCACTTTGAAACGCGTCGCACTCACATAATGTACTTACCCACGGGCAATTGTGTTTTCGCATTTTACAGCCATCGTATGTATACAATCATTTTACACACAAACCACCTCAGTTAGAGACTGACCTCATCTGCTGAACTTGGATCGTCTCCATTTGCATCACCAGCCTGAAAAATTCAGACAGAGGACGTTGCCTCCCCTCGCTACTCCAGCCACAAGACGTGTGGGCGCAAAAACAAACGCACAAAAAGCCCCCTCTCACCCCACCACAGGCCCACCAACCATCTCAAGGTCTTTTCTCCTTTGCTGTTTTTTTTCTTTCTTCTTCTTCTATGTTGCCCGCTGGCTCTGTTAATTGACGCGCAGTACATTGTTTGGGTGCAAATTCATGCTCGAAAGCAAACGTTTAAATCCCTGCCAACCTGCTTGCATTTTACGTACCATGTCTGCAGTTCTACACAAAACGCACAGAGGCAATTGAAAGGACTCTCTCTCACTAGCCGGGTGGCGGTTTATGGTGCTACAGAAAGGGGCGAGTCTGAGCGAGAGATTCTAAAAGCAAGGGGTTTTACACACTGTTTTCTAAAAAAATGAAGCATTATATTAGTGACTCGTGCTGTGGGCTTGTTTCCAGGCTCGTCTGGTGCGTTTTCCTGCGTCACG
Organism: Poecilia mexicana; assembly: GCF_051168715.1. Classification (NCBI taxonomy): domain Eukaryota; kingdom Metazoa; phylum Chordata; class Actinopteri; order Cyprinodontiformes; family Poeciliidae; genus Poecilia; species Poecilia mexicana. The sequence continues at coordinate 13,114,541 of NW_028263381.1, read as the reverse complement.
TTTGGAACCGTCTAATTTCTTTCTGTTGAGCTAACGGGAATAAATGAAGCTTCACCAAGGTCGTGGGAGAAGAAGACGTAAATAAAGAGCTGTTGCTACTTTCCTTTTACTAAATGTAAAAGTAAAGGGGTGATTCGTGGTAGAGATTCCACTCTAAACTAAATGGAGCAGGGATTTCTTGGCCATCAGAAGAATACCCTTTGGTATTTCTTTTCATTTACCACACCAACGCTCTGATGCTTGGTGTTTTTTTTTTTTTTTTTCTCTTCTCGCAGTGGCATCTTGAGAGGCCAGCCTGTGTTTGTCCTTGATGTTACCAGGTAACCACTTTCAAGTCAGACCGTTTTCATAGCTATTTTGATCAAAATTGTTCACAGCAAATATTTCTCTGCTCTTCGTCGACTTGTTGCAATAAACTTCTGCTGGATGCTCGGATACGTTTTGTCACATTCCAGCCAGAAAATCGTGCGTCTCAGATTGTGGGAATTGAGAGTTAGACAAAGGCAGCACATTTCTGCTCGCTGTACTGTCTTTGTGGGGTAACCCACTGCAAGCGGCTCAGGCAGTCTGCCAAAGTCCAGACCCCCCCTCTCCGCCGCCCCTCCTGTTTACTGACCATATGTGACAAAGAAGTGCGTGTTTGACCCGTTGAACACCTTTACCATTAATACCTGCAAGAGGGAGAGATGGATTAGTGTTGTAAGCTTTGTCAGTGTTAGCCATGGTCCTGTTCCTGGTATGAAGATGTGCCCCACTTTTCAAATCATTTGGTTAGTTGTCTACTATTTTGTAGCACCGCACTGTGCTGAAGCACACTGCCTCACAGCTGGCTGAACAAAAGCATATACGCAGCCTGTCTTGCAAGAAAGAAACATTTGGTCTTTTAAAAATGTTTGCATCTCTTACGCAGCTGACTGCAGACTAGCTACCCCAGCAGATAGCCTGACCAATTAACTACAGCAAAACAAAAGGTGCAATATGACTTAATTTCTTCAGTTTGCAACAGTTATTCCTACTGTGATAATAATGTGATCTATAACAGACTTGAGCAAAAAAGTAGAAAAATAAATACTAACTTAGGTATAAGAAACAATTTTAGGTGGTTAATGAGTCGGGCTATCTGCAGAGTTAGCCAGTCAGTTGTTATCTGCTTAACAAATATGTGATGCCTAGCTGCCAAAAGCAGTTAACCCCCCCCCCCCACATACTTAGTGGGCTATTTAATTTCCTCAACTTAATTACCCCTGTATGAATTTGCCTCCTTTCATCTAGCTTTCTCCAGAGTGTAGCGACAGCTACGCTACGTGCTTTATACAGCTGCAGAAATGTCTGGTCACCCCGTATTGTTTTTTCACATATATTTATAACGACTTTAAACTCTGGGAATGATGCGACAAAAGTCCAGCATGTATGTCTAAGCATTTTTTCCCCCCCCTAATTGTAAAAGAATAAACCTAAAACAGGCAGATGCTGTGTGTTAGGTTTCAGGCAGGGTGCATCAGACCAAAGAGAAGAGCGGCTCCACCACAGCACAGAAGTGGTCATTAACCTTCTCGATGATCTAAAATGAGCCAATCAGAGCCAATATTTCTGTGGCCTTAAATATTACATAATATACTGATTTTAGTCACTACATCCCAAAAGAATTCATCGCAAAACTGGATGAGTTCTGTCTCGAAAAATACCTAAAACAGAAAGCTCTCTGTTGCTGATTATTTCATTATATCATACATTCTTTTTTTTGCTGACATTGCAATAGAAAAAATGATTAATATAAATATTACTCAAGAATTACAATGACTTAATTTCTTCAATTTGGAAGAATGTATTTTAAGTATTCTAAAATACTTAACTGGTAGATAAACTCAATAGGGGGCACAACATGTTTTTTTTTTTTTGTACTGTTTGTGTACAGACTAAAAATGATTTATAACTGGAACACGATTTTTTTTTTAAATATGCTTTATGGACACAGATTCTAGAAAAATGTGTTGCCCAAATGAATAACTTTGCATCGTATTTCTATTAAATAAGATTTCCAAATAAAAAAAAATAAAAAATCGGTATAACCAAAGCTCACACTGTCCGAAATTAAGCTTAACTAACATGCACTTAAAAACTAATAATTACTTCTTAACTCATTTTAATTGCTGTAAGAATACACCTGCAGTATATTGTAAAGATCTTAAAGATTCTTTTTCTTTTTTTTATCCTTTTGAGTCACATTGACTTAGACCTTTTCCAAAGTTTTATAACCCAAAGCGTGTAACTCTTACATGTTTAAAATCTGTCGTCGTCATCCTTGCCCACTGTATCGAATCATCGAATATTACTAGATGTCTTTTTATATATATATATATATATATATATATATATATATATATATATATATATATACATTAGAAAATTTTAATTGCAAACGGTTATTCTGTTGTAACTGATATTTGTGCCTGCTTGTATGGTACTTTAAAATGTCTCAGGTTGGCAGGTTTAATGGGAACCAAATCAAATGCGATGGAGAGCAGAGGCAGAGTTTCTGCACCGATCCGTAACGTGGACAGAGGTCACCTGCAGTGCCGCAGTTCAGATAATATATCCAGATCAGTTGTTTTTTTTTTTTTTTTTTTAATGTTTGGGGAAAATGTAGCCCATGTTTAATAGCCAGCGCATAAGTCTTTGTGAGGCTGATTTTACGACGTTTGTTCATTAAACCTTTCACGCACACACTTCTGTTCATATGCAAGTCAGCGACCGGTTGTTCATCAGCAGGCTGTTTGTTTATGGTGATGTCCTCGTTTCTGTTCAGTCATTCAGGATTTTTTTTTTTTTTTTCATATGAGTAACATGCAAGTACAAATGCTACTACAGTCTTTAAAGCTAAATGTGATGTGCATTATCTTGAGATTATTTTTTTTCCTGCATTGACTGGCTAGCTAACAGTCCTCCTTTCTCTCTCTGCTGTGACCTTTGCCCCTTTTCTGCTCTCCGTGAACTTATAGTACTAACTTCTAGACGTCTTGTGGACGCTTGGCTTCAGTGCTGTTTTTTTTTTTGTTTTTTTTTTTTTATTGCACTCTACTAAAAAAAAAAGTTTGAGCAATCACATTTAGGTTTTCTAGAATGCTTAATGTTATCTCTGTCCGTACTCTGATTTTCTTTTTTTTTTTTTTTTTTAGTTGCTTATGTTCTGTTTTAATCAGTTTTGTTGGCAGCCTCAAATATTTGCAGCACATGCCAATCTGAAAAGTTTCATTGCTTCATATTGTGATCTGAAATTTTATACATGTCATAATACTTGATATGTACCAATTAAATATTTGGATTCCAGAAAATGTCTTGTTTTTTTTTTGTTGTTGATAAAATTTAAGAATTCTCAAGCTTTGGAGGGACAATAAATAGTAAAAATAAAAGTTTGCTAACTGAAACCTAAACACAAAGTATTGATTTATAGGAATCACCAGATGGACCAATAAGAGGAAGCAGTTGTCAAAAAAAAAAAGTCTTGGTATAATTGCAAAATTATAGTCAAGAAGCCATTACTTATGGAGTCCCCCAGGGGCCAATGTTTGGGAGCCTAAATCATTTATATCACATGTGAATGAAATACGGAGATGGTACAGATTTGTGCTTTAAGGATTAAAAAAAATTAAGTTCAAATAATAGCGAGATGTTACACTAAAATTTACAGTAAGTGAGTATATTCACAATTTTTGGTGAATTTTCTAGAATCCACATGTATAAATTTTTTACAATAGGTCAGACCAGTCAAAGAAAATGTTTACGTCCCCATTTTAGGAACCACAAAGTAGTGATGTAAATATGCTCATCTTAAAATCTGTGCTGATTTTTCTTAAATCTTCTGCAGCCCCCTGGTGGCGAAACAAAGCATATCAAGCTTGCTACTTGGAATACCAATTATAGCACAACTTTGCTTGATTTACATTATTAAATTGGTCCTCTGTAAGAGTAGCTGTATAGCAAACAATTTAATCAAAATGCACAAGAGAAATGCTTTCAATGTTTTATTATCACAGAAGCACAACAGGTACCACTATGCAGGAGATACTCAATATCATGAAAAAGAGTTAAAGGAATGCTAATGAAAGAAGAGAAACTATTCCAGTAACACCACAGCATTTTATCTCCAACCTTCAAAACAAAATTCTACAATATTGTCCGACACATGTGGCAGAAGGGGAGGGAGGGGGGAGTCAAAAGCTATTTGGATTATTTACTTCCGTTTCACCAAGTACCGTCAGTCATTAAATCAATTGTATATTTCATACACATGCATTGGCTTTCACTTGTTTTAATCCACATCTAGAATGAAGTGTTTAGCTATCCAGCTAGAAAGTACCAGTTATTGGGGCTGATTAATATAAAGGGCATTACTGTGACAAAAGAAAGCTGGTCCTGCTGATGTTTATTCAGTCTGGAGAGAAAATATGTAGGAAAATTTAAATAAACAATTTTAGCCAATCCTAACAAGAAAACTGGAGTACCCGAGTGTAAACCTGATGACCTTTTTTTTTGTTGTACATTCAAGAAATGAAAAGGAAAAAAAAACAAAATCCACCTTAAAATCTGTCGTGAAATAAAATGAGTTGAGAAGCTATTAAAACGGCAAAGAATTTTAAGAGGACAAAACTCTTTATGAACAGATTAACTTACATATATTGATGCTGGAAACCAAAAATACACACAGCTTACAACATTCCCTTGATCACAAATAAGTGAGGACTTTTATACAGAAAGCTACAGCTCAGGATTCAACACAATAGCTATGCATGTAAATAAAGCTGGAACTGCAAGGTAATGGGAGCACGAAAACCATATCAGTGGGTGGGAGAAGATGTCCGGAGGACTACTCATCGTCCGAGGAGTCCCTGTCGAAATTATAGGCCATGAAGAAAACGTCGGGTCGAGGAGGGACGAGGGCATGGCCCGGTTTCACAATCTCAAAGCCCAGAAAACTGAAGGTACGCACCAGTTTAGCTGTAGAAAAACAAAAACAAGTCGCGACGGTATGTTAACATCCAGAGTTAATGGCGGTGACCTGCATCGATTCAAAGTGCATAATTTGAACACAAAGAGGTGAACTGTTCAAATGAGACTCACCACGATCATCTCTGTTCTTGTAAAAGCAGACAAACACACTAACGACTTTCAGATGTTCTTCAGCATACTCCAGGAGAGCCGCAAAACTAAGAGGAAAAAGAAATGCCGGTTAGAAAAGAGATCAAATGAGGGGTTTTTTTCCCCCCAGGCCAACAATGCAAATTTTTAAAATCGCAACATTTTGTAAATGTATAGATATGAAAGCAAAAGAGAGAACAACCATAAACGTAACCATCACAATAATCTCAGTTTTTGAGATTGTCAGACATCAGTTGGTACTGATGCAAAAAATAAATTCTTAACGCTACAAGACTTATTTTCTGGAAACGATAAATACCCATCATTAAAGACCAGCTTCGAGGCTCCGGCTTTGTTCTCACCTCTCTTTGCTGCCTTCTGGAAGCGGGTCAAGAGGTACCTCCACATAGAGTGCACTGCTGCTCAGGACAGCGTCCCACTGTATCGTCTTTGTGGCTGTGGGACGGCTTTGGAAGTGGAGTATCCTCGGGCGCCCATTCCCCGCAGGCTCTTCTGTTACCGTCAATTTTCGATCCTGAAATTAAATGAGGTTCGTGGGAAGAGCTACGAGCAACATGAAACCAATGCAAAAAGAGAGCGTCCAATGACGGGCCACTAGTTCTAAAATGTGTTCGTCAAAGATATGAGCACATCCATTGTTCTTGCAAATTTAGCTTCTTTTTGTTGACTTACTGAGTAGAGCGGCCGAGCTGAAGGAGCGTGATCCCGTGTGCCATTCCCTCGCCCACCTGGGATCTTCAGGGGTGGGAGAGGGGCATCAGGAGCACCACAGAGGCCCTGGGCCGCGGGTACTACTACAGTGCAGGGACAAGCTGCGGAAGAGATGAGGAGAATAAGTCAAATACTCAAGGCTGCTTTTTACAATGTAAAACAGGAATGCGTTGCTTAAAACTAAGATTACTATTTGACAACTCAACCTCCCTTCCCCCATTTGACATTGTGGTACTGTAAACACCAGTGTAATTAGTAGCTTCTAATACATTAGGAGACTTTATAGGTATTATGAAGCATAACGTGTTCTGGCAAACTTTCCGCTGTGACTAATCACGTTGTTAGGGAAAAAAAAAAACAGTTGTGTAATAATTGACCAAACCGTAAGACAGAAAAAAACCCACTTTTTTTTGCTTTCAGGAACCATCAGTTCTTTTTTTAGAAATAATCTAATTTACTTCGTTGTTCAGTCAGACCTTACAGATAAGCAGGCCATCTAGGACGCTTAATCAAATACATGACGTTAGTGAAGTTATTGACCGCTAACTACGTCAATTGGGGTTGTGAGATATAAGACTTTGTTAGTATGTAGTTTCAGTTTAAATTTACTGCGTAACACTACTGCCGTTCTTATATTTGAGTAGAGAAATGATACCAGAAGAAAGGCGTCACTTAACGGATTGATGAACTGTGGCTTGTCAGTTAGCTTGCTAGCGCAGATCGCTATCGTGACGCAACACAGTTCGGTGTCTATAGCCACCTTTAAGACCGTTCAAGTTGAATGTCGAGGCGCAAAAAAAAGCCGTGTATAGTAAAAAAATAAAATCAATTTTAACAACCTTAAAACCGAAACAACCAACATATATAGGGATGATAATGATTAATAATACATGTACTTTTAGGTACCATACGTTACTTCCGTTTTTTCTGTTCTCGCTAGCTCTGCTGCCTAGCCACCCCTCCCCCACAGGACTGTTAGCACTTAGCTACGCGAGCAACGTCTTCATGTTTACTTACTTCCCAATCATGTCACAGATACCGCTACTTAAATTCGCCATGGTAGTAAAGGGCAGCTGTTTTCCTTCTTTCTCGCGAGCAAAGCAATGACTGTTTAGGATCCGCTGGAGGTTGGATTTTACCATCCGGCCTCGGATAGAGACACGACTGGCTGACTGCTCTCTGCTATGCTAGGCAGGGTAATGATCGACCAGGGTTACTGGCAGTGGTTTTAAGGAAGCCGAGAGAGAGGACCAAGTCAAGGTAGATATGACGACACAACACTGCTTCCGTTCACCTTCAAAATATCTGAAGTTAATCTGAATTAGGTGTCCTTTTGTTTTATAATCAAATTGTAGGAACACCCGAAGGTTGATAGATCCAATTGTTTATTTTATTTTATTTTATTTTTATCAATCATTTCTCTTTTGTTAAATATTTGACAGATTCTTCTGGAACAGTTATGCTGTTGAATTATGATGAAACAGTACTAACACCAGAAATAATTATGCAATTGCTAAAAAATCCTAATTTTACATGAATATTGTGCAAAAGTTCTTATTTTTAACATATTGTCTGTTTTAGTTCCCTCTTTGATTAAAAAGGCAAGGATCATTTCAATGTAATGTACTTCACATTACATTGTGAAGTATGTTTACTTCACAATGTAATGTTTTTTACAATGGTAAATGTAAAAAACATTTACCTTACAGATGTTTTTTTACATTTGATGTTTACTGTCTCTTAATGGGGAAATTTAGGTGTATCAGCAGCAAAGTACATTAACAGAAGTTTAGAAACATGAAAAGACAAAATATGAGAACAATCGACTGTACAGTAAGATAACATTTACAACATCAGAAAAATAATATTTTAATTTTACATGTGTGCAATTTGTGCATGTCGTTTCACGGACTGTTTACAGTGAGTAAAATAAATAAAAACTGCAAATAAATAACAGCAGGGAGGTTCGCTGAGTTTCTAGGGAAAAGTGATGGTTATAAAGTCTTACAACTGTTGGGACACACCTACAATAACAGTACTTATATTAATTTTAATACGATAATAGTCCAACTATGTACATAATAATTTTTTGCAGAAAACTGGTGACACCAGTTACTTTAAATTTGAATTAAATTTAAAGTATTTTATAGAATTGGTGTTGGTGGTTTGGGTAAAAACTTTCAGACTATGTGAAACAATTGGTTACATGCTGTTCAAAACTTTCAATGATAATTGCCTCACCACCTTAACTGAAGCAAATAAAATTCCTATTTAAATGACAGGGAAAACAGGTAGCTTTGCAGAATGTGTTTTTTGATGGATGTATTTGTCCTTTTCACTTGTTGTTTTACTTTTGTTTATTTTTTTAACGACATAAAAAAATTCTGATACGTTTGCAATTATTTAACCAGAAACTTTTATTTTGAAAGAGGAAGTAGAGTACGTATACACAACTCTGACTTTATTATTTAAAAAAAAACAAAAAAAAAACTGATCCGTTAGCTACTACTAGCATGCTAACTCAAAGGTCGGCACGTAAAGCTACTTTACGTGACTAAGTTCTCATAATAATACAGTTTTGCCCCGAACTGTTTCTAAAAGTACTAAAGAAACCGTAAAGAAAACACTCAATATCATAGATGCCGTTATTTACAACAATATCTTTATGTTTATGAGGTTAGCTTTGTTAGCAGCTGTTAACCAGGTGGCGTTAAAAAGAAAAATAATCTAAGTGACAAGAACGTTTTACTTAATAATAAAAGTTGATCCACTGCACCCACGTCAAAGTCTTAAGTCCTTAATTGGATTAAGTTGGTCAGTAATTGTAGGACCATTTAATTTGCCCTTGAATTTGTGATTACTGAAAACTTAATTGTGTAAATCCGCACAGCATGAGCCTACCACAACTATGCTTCATAGTTAATAAGCTAATGAGCCATGTTGGTTCGGACACCTTTCTCTGTCGCCCAAAAAATAAGAACATGGTAGCTTTCTTACACACATACAGGTGCATTTTGGAAACCTACGTTTCCCCCCATGTTTCTTTTTTTAAAAGAAAGAAAAATACATTAACTAATATTTTGTATTTTGGAGAGTGTAACAGTGTCCTTTTTGTTAAGTGGGTTTTGTAATTTTATATAGATTTGTTTTGGTGTTTAATTATTACTGACCAACAAAGCACTTTGTATTGCCTTGTTGCTGAAAATGTGCTATATAAATAAAATTAAATTTATCTTTACCTTTTTTTTGTATTTTATCTTCCATTGTTAGTTAATTAATGTTTTAAATGCAGTGGGTCTTTTTCTTAGAATTTCACTGTTTCATTTTTTGTGTCCTTTGTGAAGTCTATGTGGTCATCCACAAGACCAAGAGAAATTGTAGCTTTTTAATCTTCCCCCTTTTACTCCTTATGCGAGTTTGCCTTTTTCCCATGACTCCAGTTCAGTAATGGAGCCACTTTGCAAATCTGTTACATTATGCAACAAACTGCAAAGCACTGTAAATTCCCACAGGCTTCTGTCATAAAATCAAATTCCTTGTCTGTTCACATTTTGTCACTTTACAAAAACAAACTTCAATCTTTTTTATTTGTATTTAGAAGAATAGAATTGAACAAAGTAGCTCATATCTGTGACATATAAGGGCATTTTTTTGACAATATGAAAATATGATTTGCATTCCTATGGATATTTGTCTCATTTTACATTGTTACATTTAATTGAAGTGTACTTTAACCAAATTGCTTTCACAATTCAACTCATTTGCAAACAGAGCCCATTTGCACATAAATGAATCTCAGAATAAACACAGCTTTCCTGTGAAGGCCTCAGAAGTTTGTTAGAAAACAAGACAGGAAACATTAACATGAAGATCAAGAAACAAAATAGAAAGGTCAGGGATAAAGTTGCAGAAGTTAAAAGCAGAGTTAGGTTTTAAGATATTATATGCCAAACTTTGAAGAGGTCAAAATTGTCTAACCAAATTTGTGGTAGAAAACTAACACACCTTCCCCACTGTGGAATTATGTGTTTTTATGTTTTATACAGAACACCAAGTAGCGATTTTATGCTAAAGTGAGATTTCTAATATCTTAACATTTGCCAGAATTTGATAGTGTTTAGTCTTTTATTGTTATCTCCCTCGTACAGTAGAAGTAGTGCACTATTTGCCTCTTTTTTTGATGCGCATTCTTGCACCGCCCTCCCCCTCCGTTCGGTTTGTCCCACACTGCGATCCGTCGGTCGTCCGAGCGAAATCATTTCGGTGCGCTGCAGATGAACGGCTGGCTGAAAAAATGGAAAGCGACACGGCCGTCCGGAGAATAAAACCCTCCGGGACTCCGCGCTACGGCGCGGAGGACGGAGACGGAGCCTGTGGCCGGAACTGCGAGGATAACGGCTACAGCGGCGACCCGAAGAGGAAGCCCGAAGTGAGGCTGCTCTTACTGAGGGAAGGACTGGCGGCTGCGCTGCTCTCTGGGTTTGTTTTGCTGCTGTGGGGACTCGTTCATCTGTCGCTGCAGCAGCTTGTCATCGGGAAGCCGAGCGGAGAGTTTAACGCGGAGAGAGCAAGGTGTGTTTTGCTGCTTATTCCAGGTCATATTTATGCTTAAATAAAGTTAACATTTCCTCTTGTCCGAGTTAAAAGACCCACCTCAGAAAGTGTTGCTGATCCTCTCTTCCGGGCCCACCTTTACCTGATCGCTGCAGAGGAAGGAGAGGAAAGGTGTTTACAGGGTAAAAGGGCTTCGGACGGGGTAGAAAAATGATGAAACAACCCTTTAATTGCATCTGTCAGATATACCCAAAGATTGGTCATATAAGAAGGAAGTATTTTTGCAAGTAATAGGAGTTAAATATTATAGGTGGCGTTGCAAATCGTTGCTAAACATCAAATATTTAGCAACTGCAAAGAAACGATAATTTAAAAGTCATATTATTTGCAGCTTATTTAATTAATAGTAAACAGTGTAACTTAAACGTGAGCACACATGAAGCCTTGCAAAGGCGTCCATATCATTTTCTCTTGCAATGCACCTGCATATCTAATATGTTTATTGTATTTTGCTGGTGTCAACAAAGAGTAGTGCATACTTTTGAAATAAAAAAAATGATGCATGAAAGTATCACAAAACCTTTTGCTATTGCTGGTATTATTACAAACAAAATCTGGAGAGTGTTTCATACATTAGTGTCTGGTCCTCCCACTTTATTGTAATACCAATGGATAAATTGTGGTTTAACTAGCAGCATTTTGAAAATCACTTTTAATTAGAAATCGGAAGAGCTTGTCACAACTGCAAAGAGGCTCACAGTATCTGGAGGAGCTGCTCAGTTTCACTGCTTTAGATGAGGGACTATTTTGACAAAGACATTTATTTTTCAGAAAAATCTGGGTTTATGGCAAAGGAAAACAGCAACTGAATAAAGAAATAGGCAGAAAATCCTGTTTGAATGTCGCCACAAGCCTCATAGGAGACCCAGCAAATGCGGACAAAGGTTATGCAGAGAGGAAAAGTAACTCTGAGCACACTTCCCCCATCACCAGCATGACGGTGGTGGGATCATGCTGTGTGGATGATTTACTGCGGCAGCCAGGTGCAGGAAATCTTGTCAAACTTGACAGAAGACGGATGGAGCTGAGAACGGGGCATTCCTTAAAGAACACTGACTTCAAGAAAACTGAGACTGCGGTGGCTTCAAGCAGGACAAACACAACCAGAGCTACGAATGAAGAGTTTGGATTAAAACAAATTTATGTGGCAGAAGGGTCCATTTAAAGTCCAGACTGAAATCCTTTTTTTTTTTTTTTTTTTTTTTTTTTTTAATAAAAAAAATCTGCTGTAAGACCTAAAAATTATATTCACAGATGCTCTCCACATCATCTGACTGATATTTTGTAGATATGCAACCTTGGAAGAGACGTACGCTGAAAGATTTGCTGCTGCGCCGAATTTTGTTTCTACTGAGGGAGGCCTGAATACAAATGTAGCGCTGTGTCCTATTTATCCCACTCCATAATGACGTGCTACTCTGTTAGTAGCAGTAATAGTACAGCAAATCCCAATAAGTCATGCTGAAGTTTGTGGACTGCAACTAACGATTACTTTATATTATATTCTTCTGATGATTAATCGATTAATCGGATCAAAAACATTCTACAAATTTTTCTTTTAACCACGTAAGGCTTTTTTGTGCAACATTAGAAACATATTAAATGATACAAATAAAAAAAAAAAAAAATCAAATTCCTGTTTTAAGTAAGAATATAAAAAATTTTATTGCCTGAAATACAACAGCATAGCTCAAACATATTTGCAGACTGAGGTGTTTTTATGTTAAATGCAAAGTATACATATATTTTGTGTAGATTTGGCTTAATTACTGCTATTTTTTTTTTTTTTTTTTTTTTGTAAATGGCCTATTTTGAGTCATTATATTCCAGTAATTGATTCATCGCGATTAATCATTTCAGTTAAAGGATTCTGAATACTTTTGTAAAGCACCGTAGGGCCTATCTGAATGTCTCAGCTGTTGGCTTTTGTTTCAGTTAAACAAAACAGGCAGGCTGTTTAAAGACATGCTAAACATCTCGATTATTAAAAGCAGCTGCGACATTTTTCACATTAAAGGATCAGAGTGCCTCTCTGTGCAGTTTTTCAGTCCCCATGTAGAAGGGGTGGGGTGTGGGCTGTAGGGATTATGGCACAAAATCTGAGGTCAGCAGGGCCGGGGTTGAGCTTTTTAAAAAGTGCTGGGCAGAAGGATTTGCCATCATTTAGCTGCTCGCTGCATATCTTAGTGCTGCATGTGAAGTGATTTAGAGCTATGAGCTACTTTGTCTGCGATCTGGAAGTCCCGGTTTATATAATTCAGACTGTTAAAAGGCCGCGGAGCACATAGGATGAAAGCACCAACTGTAACATCAACGTCCGACGCTTTGTTTGTAGAAAACGACGAAATACGGCATTTCACTTCCCACGGTTTGATGAGGGAGGTTTGTTTGTTAGGTGCAGCAAATGAACTGACTTGTATCTGGGGAGGATTTCTACCGGTGTGGGCAGAGCCACAATTATTTGTTTAGGCAAAAATATAAGCAGAAACATCAGGTTTTTATTTTCCTTGTACGTACGAACATTTTAGCGTTACTACTTTGGATCGCCACAATCAGATTGAAGCGAATCGGGATGTAGCACAGGTAATCGTTTTTTTTAACTTTAATTTAAAAACCAGTTGTTTTTACGATGGGAGCCTCTGTTTCATAGTGTATCATGGAGATGAACACAAATGAGTTAACTGTTCAGTTCATAGCGAGTGAAGAGATACTTCCACAGTTTCTAGGATGTTTTTTTTTTCTGTCGTGATGCACAATGTTGAGTCAGACACAGCTTGGATTACAAGGTTTGCTTTGGTTGTTTATGTTACAAACACACACAGGGTGCGTCTGCCACTATTTCAGCAAGCTGAGCAGTGGTTTGACGTCCCATGCCTGATGGTGACCTCTCTCTTCTCTTGTTCCTCTTTTATTTTAGGCGACACTTGGAGCAGATCACCGGCGTCGGCCCTCGGCCCGTCGGCAGCCAGGAGAACGAGGTCCTGACGGTGGGCTACCTGTTGGAGCAGATAGAGGACATCCGGGCGAGGACGGCGGCGGGGCCTCACCGGGTCACCGTGGACGTCCAGCGCCCCACCGGCTCCTTCTCCATCGACTTCCTAGGAGGCTTCACGAGTTTCTACGACCGCGTCAGCAACATCGCAGTGAAGCTGGAGCCCAAGCGTGGAGCCCAGCACCTCATGCTCGCCAACTGTCACTTTGACACTGTGGCCAACAGCCCAGGTACAAACTCGTTAGCCGGTCGGCGCAGTCAGACACGCATAAAAAAAAAAAAAACACATCTTTTACTTTCTGCTAAACACAGGACAGGTGCGGTTCCCTGCTGATCCCTTTTAAACCTGATCTATTGAGAACCGTCGGGATGTTAGAAAACTGCAGCTCAGTAATCCGTCCTGTCCCAACGCACTTCTACGTGGCGAGACTAATGTGTGTTTAAAAAACGTCCGTTGATTAACGAGACACGCCTAAAGAGTAAGGAGGAGTTTTCTTATGCCGTCATCTTAAATAGGGATGTGAGGACCAGGGTTGGGAATGAGTGATAGAACAAAAATTTCTGAAATTATTAGTATTTTTTATTTTTTTATTTTTTTTTTTCATTTTGATTTAAATATCTAAACTGATAAAAACATCAATAAACCGCACATATCCAAATCTCTATTTGTGTGTTATTACGCTTGTTGCAGTAAGCGATAAATCAATTAATCGCACAGCTGCATGATAACTTTAAACAGGCTTGATGCTTTCTATTTGAATGATTGATTGTTTTTCTCGTCTCTCTCCCTCTTTCTGCCAAAAGCTGGACGACAAAGGGCTTCAGTCTGGCGCGTTAGTTTCAACTGGCCCATTTTTTCAAGGGCGGTTTTGTGCACAGAGACTTGAGTATCCATTTTATTTGTCGTTTCAGTTGTTTGTTTGTTTTGGACATCTAAAATGTCTCCCAGTTCCGGTTTTAAATATTCTTCTTTTTTTTTTTTTTTTTTTTTTTAATTGATCTTTGAGAGGGTGTACTTGCATTATCAGAATGTTACTTGGAAATGGTCCCAAAACAACATTATATTTTATTGCAATAATGTCTAGGACAATTTATCATCCAGTAAAATTTGCTATTAAGACAGGCCTATCTATTATTTAATGATAGTTTGCAGCAAAAGTTGCTTGTTGACTCTTAAATAAAAAGACTTCTAGGTTACAAACTTGCTGTTAGCCTCCAAATTAACCCCTGTGTTTACATGTTAGCACTGAGCTACAGCTGCACACGCCTTATGCCCAAGCACTTTTGGTATGCATCTCTTTTTTTTTCTTTCTTTTTTTTTTTTACTGAAAAAGGCCAAATACTACTAGGACAGGTTATTTATAGTTATTTAGACTCAATGCATGGGATGAAAAAACTATCTTTGTGCACAAAGAAAAAACTATCTTTGTGCACAGACCATATATGGACCACCCAAATTTAGAGCAATCATCTTCCATTTCTGCTGGAGATAGACACTGTAGCCTCCAGTCCACTAACCCCCTTGATAAGCAGGTAAAGACGATGGATGGATGTATGTTCACCTAATCAGAAAACCTTACTCCTTTTTCTGAGCGTGTAGAGAAATCGAGGTGTTAGCAGGCAGGAAGTCTGCAGTACGTTTTCCCTCCACACCCTCTGAGCAAGTTGGAGAAACAATAGTTTCTTAGATCACACCCAACTTCGCTGGTTGGGGGCTGGGAGCGTGAAAAAAATACATCCAATAGGTGTGGGCCAGAAAAATAAATATACATCAGGAACACACAGTTCACAAAAATCTGATACCCTGGGATTTCTAATAATAATAATAATAATAATAATAATAATAATAGAGATGAACAAAGAGCCAGCGCACGCACGTGAACCGTCTACTACGCCGTTTTATGTGTCTGTGTAGTGGAGCGCAGAGCTTCTCTGGAATGAGGAGCAATAAATTAGCGGCAGGAGCAGAAAGCAGGACAGACATTCGATCAGCCAGCTTCACCCTGCCCCCACCTCCTAACACACAGATTCACTCTAGAAAGCTGGAGCGCATGATGCTCCTGGTCTTACTTCACTTTTTTTTCCCCCCTTTATTTCTTAACTCTTGTTCCTTGCCGTCAGTCGGTCTAATCTGTCTGAATCACACGCTCTTGTCACATGCTGCTTCCCTTTCTTCCTGCTCTGACTCTGATTCCTCTGTTTCCTGATCACGACGTGCGCCATATGTTTCAGCTGAACTTGTTCTGGCCGTGTCTTTGTCTCAGTTATTGCCTCCCATCTTTGTTGTCTCTTGTCAAACAAGTTATTTGCATGATATACAGTTGCATCCCTGTTTTTTTGTTTTTTTTTTAAGAAGGGCATCCTGCATTTGTTTTCTGGTGTAAACATTTGCCTAGCTGTTTTTGTTCCCGCGGTACATGAGCTCGTCTTTTGGTTTCAGGCGCCAGTGACGATGCGGTGAGCTGCGCTGTGATGCTGGAAGTCCTCCACGCTCTGGCCAACCAGTCCACTCCTCTCCACCACGGCGTAGTCTTCCTCTTCAACGGAGCCGAGGAAAATGTCCTGCAGGTGAAAAAACGATCAACACGAGTGGCAAGACTCGGCACCGACTCTAAGCTATTTGGCCGTGTTGCGTCTTCCTCGTCTCAGTTATCTCTATCTCTCCCTCTTCTAAATTATTTTATTTCAGGCCAGTCATGGTTTTATTACCCAGCATCCCTGGGCCAAGCAAGTTCGTGCTTTCATTAACTTGGAGGCTGCAGGCGTTGGCGGCAAGGAAGTCGTTTTCCAGACAGGTGTGGAAAGATTCATACTTAAGAAACTCATGATGTTCTTCCAGTTTATGAAGTGTTTGAAATGTACATGCGTGTATTTCTGCTGCTCTTTTGTTTTTCCCACAGAAGGTGCAAAAGTTTGTAAAGTCTATTTTGCAGGTTTTTTTTCTTTGCACATTTCTACAGCATCTAATCTGTAGAATTGTGTAATTCTAATGAATTACACAAATACAACCTTTATTCTAACATTTCAAAATGTTTTCTTTTCTCTGCACTTTTCTATATTGTGTCCCTTTAGAGCTACGAGCCTTAATGTATTTTATAAAAGTTTCATTTAAAATATGAGGCAGCACATACTTTTATAGTATATATAAAAAAAAATCCCACTTTCCTCTGACACCTTTAAATGAAATCCAGTGGAACCAGACGCCTCCAGGAGTCACCTGGTCTGTGAAGAGTAAACCTGTGTGTAATTTAATCTCAGTGTAAATCTATCCGTTCTGTGAACCTCAGAGGTTTTGCAGGAGAACAAAATAAAACAAACAAACGAACAGCATCGTGAAGAACGAGGAACGCAGCAGATTGACCAGAGAGAAAGTTGTAGAAAAGTTTGGGACTGAACGTCACCCTGAACGCATCACGGCGGTGGCAGGATCATGCCGTCTGGCTTTTCTTTAGCAGAGTCAAGGACGAAATTACACACAGGTGAACGCTATTCACTAATTAGGTGACTCTGAAAGCGATTGATGGTAATGGGTTTGATTTAGCACAAATGTGCCACAAATGTTCAAAAATACATAGTTTTCCCTAAGCTTCCTCATCATCCATATTTTATTTTATTTTTTTACAAACACAAACGATTACAATACATTGCAGTTGGTGGTTACATTCTGACAACATATGAAAAAGTTCAGGGTTGTGAAAACTCTTCCCATTATGATTATGATTTAAACTCATTTGCAGCAAGTCTGCCACATGTTTAGTTATTCAAGGTCTAAAATGATGAGAAAGCAAATTTATATTAAATTTAAATTTACTATAATTTTTTTGCCATATTAGAGTAGCAAAGTGGATCCCCAATAATTGACGCAATAAAAACAGACGATCTTGGGTTTCTTGCGCCGTTGTCACCTTCAGGGCCGGAGAACCCGTGGCTCGTCCAGGCTTACGTTCATGCGGCCAAACACCCCTTCGCCTCGGTGGTCGGCCAGGAGGTTTTTCAGAGCGGCGTCATTCCCTCTGACACAGACTTCCGCATTTATAGGGACTTCGGAAACATCCCAGGTAAAGACCAGCCACGGTGCAGAGCTAAGACGATCTGTGAAGTCAATGAAAGCTCATACATTTTCAAACGTACCAGTTGGATTTGTTGATTTTTCTCCTTTTTCCCCCCCCCCTTCTTCTTACAGGCATCGATCTTGCGTTCATTGAAAACGGTTTTATCTATCACACCAAATATGACACGGCCAACAGAATACTGACAGACTCCATCCAGAGAGCCGGTATGGATCTGATTTCACGTCTGTCCATCCACAAATATAACCATTAACAATTTCTCAGGCTGGTAGATTGAAGCTGTTTATAATGACGAATCACTCCAGCTCACATGTGCCGCCCCTAACTTCTGATGTCTCCCTCCGAGAACCTAAAAGACACAAACCTCATTTGCTTTGTGCTTCTGTGCTGCTGACTTGTTCGGCTTTTACTTAGCAGAAAACGCAGCCAGTCAGCACTAAAGACCCAAGAAGTTTGGCATCCATCCTATCTCTCTTAGCAACCACTGGGCATCTTTCTCCTCTTCCTCCACACAACAGCTCAACTTCAAAGGCAGACATTATTAGAGAGAGGAAAGTAAGATTTCAGAGAGAGCAGGCTTATATTTTTAGTGCGTGAATGAGCAAGAGCTCTGTAAGGTGAAGGGTTAGGACGATGCACCGCTAGCTTGTGGTTTTTTTTTTGAAACGACACGGCAGGCAAAGTGCGAAGCTGGAAGTGCTTTCATGTTCTGTAGTTGTAGTTAGAATGGATCTGTGTTTCTTCTAAATCATTTCTGTAGAAGCACCTTGAAGTGATTAAAATGAACGTTCTCGAAGGTATAGTTATTTTTGTAATCTCGGTTATTTAAGCTGAGAAAGAGAAGCTCTGGCTGCAGGTACAGAGAGAGAGAGAGAGAGAGAAGTAGAGAGAGAGAGAGAAGTAGAGAGAGAGAGAGAAGTAGAGAGAGCGAGAGAAATAGAGAGAGAGAGAGAAGTAGAGAGAGCGAGAGAAATAGAGAGAGAGAGAGAGAAGTAGAAAGAGAGAGGAACAAGAAAATGTTGTAGTCTGAGTTGTTGACCACAGCGAGCCTACCAGGCGGAAGAACAATGCAGCTTTGTTTCAAATGCGTGGTTGCGGGTCGAGCAGGTCGACCGCGAGGCAGTGCAGGATAACGGAAACCACACACACACACACTCACACACACACACACACTTCTTCATAATGTATCCAGAAGTCTGTGCTAAACTGTGTGACTTTCTGTTGTCTCATAAATCAGCTGATGTGCTGCCGTTGCGCAATACAGTCGACGCCACATGCGTTTTCACCGTCATTGTTTCTCTCTCCTGCGCCGACTCGTTTTCTCCATTTACCTTTTAGGTAAATGTGAGGGATTTTAAAACCTATATGTGAGAAAGTGTTATTCTTTTCAGAATAAATCTAGCATGTGGATATGAAGCTGTGTTTTACAGAGCATATTCAGGAATGTTGCAGGATTGTTTGTGGGCGGGCAAGTTGGTTTGATTTACATTAAACGTTTTAATATATTCATCCTTTATAACTTTATACATAATTATTAATTACAAAGCAACCTTTAACTGGATAAAAAGTTTAACTTTCGCGGAGCTGCAGCAATTTGAACAGAAGATTCAGAGTTTATGGTTTCATTTCTACTGGAATGACATTGTGGAAATAATCAAGGGGAACTTGGTTAGTCATTAAGGTCTTGGGATCAAATTAACACAGGAATGATTAACAAGGAACATGAAAACCTCTTTAATGGGTTTCACTGGTTTCATATCTCCTATGTGGAGTAAAGGGGAGAGAAATCTAAACTTCAGTCTGGACTGTTTTTTTGTTCTTTGTGTTTCTTAATTTAACTGGACCAAATGCAGTGAACACGGCTTCACGTCTACGCTATAACGTAGATGTTCTGCTCAGGTTTTCTACTAATAAAACTAATTAGCCTCTTTTCAAAAATAACATGCGTGGATTTCTACACTATCTGTTTTGATTGTGAGCTGACTACTTTTGTACGCTCCTCCTGCTTCTAGGTGACAACATCTTGGCTGTTTTGAAGCACCTGGTAACGTCAGAGAAGCTGGCAGACTCCTCAGAGTATCGCCATGGGAACATGGTGTTTTTTGACCTGCTGGGGGTGATTGCCGTTGCCTATCCGGCTCGCGTTGGCACCATCATCAACTACATGGTTGCCGCAGCCACCTTCCTGTATCTAGCCAAGAAGGCGTCTCTGCCCGGCAATCGAGGCAGGTCTAGTTATCGCTTGTGGGCGAAACCCTCTGCCATTCCCTGGACGAGTTTGCGTTTCTCCTCTTATTGATATTTATCTAAATCTCTTTAAGGTGGGCGTTATGTCCGGGACCTGGCCTGTGCCACGGGCGTAGCGGTGCTGGGCTGGTTCGTCACTCTGCTGTCGGTGCTCATTGTTGCCCTTCTGGTCACTCTGCTGGGACGCTCCATGTTTTGGTACACTCACTTTTATGCTGCCATCTGCCTGTATGGAGCTGCAGCCACCGGGAAAATGATTCTCATCCACACACTGGCCAAAAACCTGTACTACGGAGTGAGTTTTCAGATAGCTTTTTTTTTTCTTTTTCTTTTTAAAGGCATTAAAAATAGGCGAACAGGCAGAAACAAGACCAAATGTGCAGTGGAGTCTTGATATATGGTTCATAAATGAGGAAGAAATAAAAAAAAAGCATTATATAGTTAGGAAAAACAATAAATAAATACATAAAAACTCTTAGTTACATTACTGATTGTAATAGAACAATGCTGCTATTACTGCTAATAATGATAATAATAAAGTAATAGCAACATTAGCAATGATGATGACATACAATAAGTAGATGTAAACGAAAAAGTAAATTATATCAATTAAAGTACAATTCTTTACTCGACATTGTTTAAATATAAACAAACCTGTTGTTGAGACTTTTGTGGGGCAGATTTACCCATTTCGCTGCCTTCCAGGCTGTTCCTCGACATTCATTACCAATCATTTATAACTCACTGAAAAGCTACTTAAATATCCCTGTTCAGCTCAAATCGGTCTGAAACCTCTCCCTTGTGATTTTTTTTTTTTACACCTCAGTTACAATTCTTTCCTGTAATGTTCCATCCATCATCTGTTTCTCTTGTAAATCTTGAGGTAGATCGAGTGAGGAGGGTTCTGGACGTGCCGAGCGATGAGTTTCTGCAGCCAGTAACTCTCTTAAGTAAAAAAAAAAAAAGACTTAGTTTTCTGGCAGTGAAGAAAACATTCAGAACCAAAACTGACTGGCACAGTTTTCAGACCTCTCTGGTGTGAATTGGTACATCAGAGCTGAGCATCGTGTGTGTGTCCCACTCAGGGCGTCCGTCTGGTGGAGCTGGGCGATCTATATTTTGACGTGAGCTTGCTGCTCTGGTGCTGCAGCCTGGTGTGGCTCACCCAGCGGGGTTTGTGTTCAGCCTACGTTCCCATGCTGATGGTGGCCTTCCCCCTGGTCACCAGGCTTCTGCTGACAAAGGAATTTAAACACAGAGGTAAAACATTTGCAACTCATTTCGGCGACATCCAAGCACAAAATTAGTCGTACTCTGGCAGATTTGGAGGTGAATTATGGCCTGCAGTCAACTACGTAACAAATGCGCAGCTCTCTGCCCGCAAGCTCCAGTTTTAAAACCGTATCGCCTTAAGAAGAGTGATAGTGTCGCTCAGTTAGTTCAGACACATTTACCAGATTTTGTCTTGTAATTGAAAAGTGTAGTAGCCGTCTTTCAGCTGCTTAACCAGCGGTGCACAGCAACGTGTAGGGGAGGGGTAGTGCCATATTTTTCTTCGTCACTCCAGATATTTTTTGCAGTGTTCTTTGATTTGATTAAAAACAGTTAAAATGACCTTCTCAGCCCCCCTCACTGCCCTCTGCAGGACCTTCTGCATTGCAACATTGCAGTGGTTATTATTTTGTTTATTTATGTGTAAACAGAGGTCCAGAAAGAGTCTTATTTGACTTAATGTCGGATTAAGACTTGGAATATAATTCCACAAAAACAATACATATCCCAGATTTTTTTTTCAATCTTGCAATGTTGTTTTTTTTAAGCATTTTGTCAACACTTTAGTCAAGTTTCTGTTGCATTTTTGAAAGATGTTGACTGCAGGATGGTGTTGTTCATATGGTGCCAGAACTTGTCTTGAGAAAATTAAACAAACTGAGATTAGTTTTGTCTACAGAAGCAACTGAGATAAAAAAAAAAAAAATATCAGCCTGGTTTTTGACGGCAGACATTAAAAGGCAGCTGAACTTCCTCACAAACAGCTTTTCTTCCTCCAGGAGCATCACTGAAGTACAGCGGCCTGTATCTTTTGGGCCTGGCGCTTCCCTATGTCCACTTCATGTTCCTCTTCTGGGTGGTGTTTGAGATTTTCACCCCCATCATGGGCCGCAGCGGCACAGAGATCCCCCCTGAGGTGGTGATGGCCTCTTTGGTCACTTTGACAATCGTCTTCCTCTCCTCTTACTTTGTAAGTATCCATTCAGAAATCCAGAATGTTTAACCAAAGAATCTGTTTTCTATTTTCCAAAACAAAACAAAAAAAAAACTCTTACATTTCTATTTCATTTGCTTTAAATAATGTTAATGATTTTTTAGAAGATTGTGGTGAATGTTGGTTTTACTTTAATGCACATATTTTCTTTTCTCAGCTGCATTTTGTGTATTTGGTGAGGAGCACTAAGTGGATCCTGGCGGCTCTGGGCTCGGTGTTCGTCATCATGTTCCTGTTGGTGTCGGCCGGCCTCTTCTTTCCTTACTCCGGGAATCCAAACAGCCCACGGCCAAAGAGGATATTCCTGCAGGTTCTAAAGTCACAAAGCAAATTTGTTTATAGATAATATTACAAAAAAAAACAAAAAAACCCTGACAGGACAAATTTTATTTGCACAATAAAACTCTCCGTCCCCGATTGCAACACCGTCTCTCTGCAGCATACGACCCGGACCTTCCACAACCTGCAGGGCCGGGTGGAGAGCAGAGACTCTGGCATCTGGATCAACAGCTTCGACTTCACCGCAGTGCAGCACGTCACGCCTCAGATCCCCGAGATCAACGACAGCATCCGGACCCGCTGCCGAGAGGACCGGCCCTTCTGCGGCTACCCCTGGTTCCTACCTGTGAAGTTCCTCAGCAGGTCAGAGCGACAGGCCTGATCGACCGCACGCCGCGCTCGTTTTCGCGTCCTCGGCTCGACTCCACAGAGAGCTTTGGTGTGTTTGCAGGAAGAACTGGTACCTTCCCGCCCCGGAAGTGTCTCCTGGCTCTCCGGTGGACTTCAGCCTCACGTCCAAGGAGGAGACGAGCTGGGGAACTGTCAAGATGACATTCAGCGTCAAAGGTAAAAAGCACATTAGAGTGAAGAACTGAACTTGAGGAGGTGTTAGCAAAAATGTTTAGCAATTTCTTTGGGAATTTGTGAGCATTTTAGGTAAGAATGTGTCCTTTTGTCCCTGATGTTTCACTCAGGGCCCAGCCACATGTCTCTGTATCTGATGCCTCACAGAGGAGCCAGTCTGTCCACCTGGTCTCTCGGTGACGGGACGCCTCAGTTTGACCTGAACGGAGAATACTTTGTCTTTTATTCCCACGGCCTCGATGCCGCTCCGTGGACCTTTTGGTTTGAAATACAGGTACCATCTACAACAAACTATTCCTCCATTTTGACTTCAAATATCAGCTACATGTGTCTTGTTTGGAAGTTTTTTGGTGACATTTGGTTCACACTTTCTTACCAGCTGGTGGTGGTAATGCCCTATTAAGCTGGATGTTGCCTGATGTTGAAAGGAAATATCAGAAGAAACTCAACAGTTTGGTAAAAAGAAATGAGCTATATCAATTTTCTCACCCAAGTCCGAGTCAGAAGACCTAAAGATCTCCCCTTTCAGATTAGAAAACATGATTTCAGTAATGTGTTACATGTTTGACGGTCGGATATTCTACTTTCTGTCAGTGGACGTTCTTTCTGTTTTAGTTCTGGACATTTCTGGATTTCTGCTAAGCATGTTCTTAAAGCCTCAGGAGTAAAGTCTGTGGGGGATTAGCTCATGCTGAAAAACGTGTGTAAATCCATAGATTTATTGTCACATGAAAGTCTTTAGAGGGGACTTGTTATGCAAAATTTACATTTTGCGCTTTTTTGCTTCTAAAAGCAGGCTGAGCGCTTTCAGAAAACATTCAGCAGTTTCTGGCAATAAGTTAACATTTTTTTTGGTGTCTGGAAAAGGAGCCGCTTTAAAAACCTTATGACTGTGATGTCACAAATCAGCACGCACTGCCCCTCACATAGCAACCCATGCAAAGGCCTTCCCGTTACCTAGCAACCTAAGTGAAGCTCCAGGACATTTGGTCAGCTGGTTTTTACAGCTATATGCGTTGTACAATGGCTGCTGGAAAAAAAAAAAGTGTTTTGTTGATGACTTACAATCCAGAAACCAGTTGCTGCAGTCTTGTTGGTTGTGCAGGAGGCTCTACATCTGCTTGTCAAAGATTAGTTGCAACCATTTTTTACATGCAAATATAAACATTGACTCGGAGGGGGCGTGGCCAGCTGCAGCTTATTTGACTTTAAAGTGACAGAAGCTCCAAAACAGCTCATCCTGAAAGGAGCTCAAAACTGGAAGAAATCTCATTATTAAAGAGGGATTTTGTGCAAAAAGACGTGATGCATATAGAGCTATCTCAGCCTGTTCAAGGCAGCATAACAGGTCATCTTTAAGTACAAAAATAAAACAAGGAGCAAGCAGCTCAGTGTAACGATGAAGCTGTAGGTTTGGGTTCGGTTCCTCCCTCCATACCGGCGCCGTGAGACTCACAATTTTATTTTTCTGTCAGCCCCCGACAGAACCAGATCCAGCCGGCCCCGAGGGGATGATCTCCGTTGCCATATCGACGCACTACTTCTTCGGCGAAGACCGACGGACTGCTCAGCTGGAGGAAATCCTCCAGAAGTTTCCCAC
The DNA here is from genome assembly GCF_051168715.1 of Poecilia mexicana. Classification (NCBI taxonomy): domain Eukaryota; kingdom Metazoa; phylum Chordata; class Actinopteri; order Cyprinodontiformes; family Poeciliidae; genus Poecilia; species Poecilia mexicana. Next base: position 13,090,020 of record NW_028263381.1, on the reverse strand, counting down.
CTGGGCTTTTCCCTCCTCCTGGGTCAGTACCTACGACATGTACCGGTACTGAGGACTTCGCTGCTGCGACAGAGGAGCGGCGACGGCCCACTGAGACAGCTCAGAGAACCAATCTGCTGCCTTTTACACTAATACCTGCGCTGCGTGCCGCCCCGCCTGAGAGAGAGAGAGAGAGAGAGAGAAACCTCCATCACTGTGTCAGCGGGCTGAGCAGCTGACTGACCATCATCGGCGCTCAGGCCACCACAAGCCTTGTGCTCTCTACTGGGTTAGTGAAACAAAGGAGACTTAAGTTTGATTTTTTTATTTTTTATTTTGTACTCAGCTGTGCCTTTGATTCCACACTCTCACTCTTCCTCCCTCACATTTCGTCCCTCTCACACGCAAGCGCCGATTCACGCCGCACGTATAAGTCGCTCCGTTTACCAGCAAACCTTCCGGGCTGCCGTCACACTAAACGTGCCTCTGGATCGGCTGCAGACGTCTGTACCGTCCTGACGGGGGAGACGCGAACCCGCTCTTGTGTCGTCTCCTTTTTATAAAAAAGTGAAAAAAGCAAACAAAAAGAAAATGGAACTAATCGTGCACTCCGTCAAATATATGTTGCAAATCCCGACGACTAACCATGAAACTGCTTGTTGTTCCTTCCTGTCCTGCAGATTTAAGGCAAACAAACATCCACGGGTTCAAATGAGAGATGCTAATGTCTGCTCAAGCTGTTTAAAAGGCAGCAAAATTTATAGAGCTGACCGAGGTGTCAGTGCTTCTAAAAGCTCAAGAGAAAAGCTATTCAGATGCTGGCTTTGACAGAGTAAGAAAGAGATGGAGAGAATCCCGTCTTTGTTTTGTTTTCTTTTAAAATCTATCCCTTGAGTCTTTCAGTAACAAAGCTCTCCTGTTCCACACCGAAGTGATGCTTACTAACATTTCGTCTTGCTTTAACGTTACTTTTCTTAAAGCTGATTAGCCTTCATGGGGTCTGCAGCAGCTCCACAGTGACTTTCTTTCCCTTAACTGGATTTGTTTTGGTCCACTTGATTGTTCTGTCGTCTCTTTGTGGCTCCAAATGAATCAAAGCAATGAGGAGGTTATGTGTATTAGTTATAATCTAATTAAGTTCTATACTAGAACGGCGAAAGTTCAGTGAGTTTAATACAACTTTGCACTTTTGATTAGGAAACACTACAGCAAAAAACATTCTTTGTTTTAATTTCATTGCCTTTTGCTCCTCACATTAGTGGACCGCTATTTTACCACAATCTGTTCACTAATTTTTTAGATTTTTATGGGTTGTAACATTTAATAAGTAGCTCCAAAGTTATTCAAGGTAAAGAAAAAAAAATCATTACAGCAAATTTTCCCCTGAAATTAAGAAACTAAATTATATTTTCATTTTATCTTTCTAATAATGGCCGAATATTTTATGGAACAAATATAATTCAGCGTAATTGTTAGATCGGATCTGATGCATTTAGTTAAAAATCCATAATATGATTTGTCATACAATATTTGACATTTCTTTGTCACACACATTGGTTCTTTTTGCCGGGAAAAAGTCAAGTTTTGTTGACTTGTTTCAGCTCCTCGTCGAAAACGACCGTAAACATTCACATGCAAGTCTTAAATCCTGTTGTTAATTTAAAATAACCTGCCGTGTGACCGGACGATAACTAAACTTTGAGGACACGAGGAGCGCGTGTGAATGTAAAAACAAAAATCCACCGGTGCTGCTACAGGAAGCCTGTACGATGTTTGGTGTTTTAAGTTGTTTCTGTTTTATCTAAACGTGGAGGATCGTCTGTCTGAACAACAGCCCAGCTGCCAACGGCCGCTTTAACCTTGAGACGCAGCGATCAACACCGTTAAGTTATTGAACCCGTTCTACGCTGAATGTTAATGTTTAGCTGATGATTTTGTAGAGTTGTAAACTGAAATGATCTGAATCTCATCAGTCCTGCATTCAGAGACGTCATGCACTGATGTGTTGCCTCCACCTTCAGTGTAACTGAGGTGGGCTCAAGTTGAAACTTTGGGGAAATGTGATTTATTTTTGTTCCTTCGTGCAGAATAGATGACGGGACAGAAAGGAGGCCTTGTTTTATTATCTGAGGAGTGGAAACAACAAATTAATACATTTTGATGGTGTATAGAAACGTAGTGAGACGTGCTTGAAAGTTTTACCCAGCTGCTCTGGAACAGCTGAAGCTCGGTTCTTCCCCTCATCATGACAAAGTCCTGACACATACTAACAAACTGTATTTCAGTGTTTTTTTTTTTGTTTAATGAAGTCTTAATTTTTCTTGCTGTGACCTGATAGTACAGCGTAATTATTCTGTTAATTCCAAAAACAGGAAGTGGGTGCACAAGCTTGGGTTTATTGTGAGCATTCCAGAAGCGCTGGTGTAAAGTTTGGGATGATTTTCCAGCTGCAACGCGGAGCTGTGCCCAATTTTCAACGATCTAACCCAAACTGTCCTCTTCAGATGAAGGGGAATTGGCTAAAAGAAAGTGGAAGCCTCTGGAACGTCAATGTCTTAAAGTTTAAACAAGTTGAACATTAGCATAGAATAAGACAAGAAAGGTCCTGCTTCAAAGGCTCCTTTCTTTGCACCATTCTGCCATGATGCTGCCGCCGCCGCCGTCATTAACCTAAACACACATTGAAACTGATTTCAGGCCCCACATGGGCAGAGGTGATGCTGTTTAACTGAGATTCACTATTTCACAACATACAAACAGTTGTATGTTGTGTAATCAGGTCACTTTGTAGGAAAAGCAAACTAAAATAGACAATTTTAATACCCTAATGAGGTTACAACTTTCTCCTTATGACCATCTATTGTGTTAAAGTTAGACGCCACGTGTGATGTCGGTAGACTTAAAAGGCAAACGTGGACTAATTTAATTAACAGTTTAAGTCCATATGCAGTATTAAAGAAAAAAAAATATACAGAAAGTAAATATTTTTTTAGATCTAGTTGAGATTTGAAAGCATAAATAAGCCTAAATAAACCATTCCTTTATTTTCTGTGAACATATTCAGAGGCCCAGAGTATTTCAAGATGTTTTGACGTTAATGTTGGACGTGAAAGTTGTGAGATGATTCGTCCTCCTCCTCCGGTGCTGCTGATGCTCCCACCGTTTGACCACAGCTGCTCACACGCCTTGTGCAAGACGAATAAAAAGGTTTCCTGGAGGAATTGAACTTTAAAATCAGAGCCGGTGAGGTAATAAAACTGACCAAGCACCGAGTCTGTGTGTGTTGTGTTCTGCAGCAGCCTCACACTTGGATGTAGCTTTATTGTATGGGGTTGAGAAATCAACTGCACTCACTGAAATGTCTTAAAGACCTTTTTTGTTTGTTTTTGTTACCTAAACTGTTCGCTCATGTTTTTTTTTAAATGTTCTGAACGTTAGCAGGAAGGTGGGTCATTTTCATCACCAATAAGACAAATGTTAGTCTTATCAGAGGGGGTGATGTCGTTTTGTGGGACTGATCTGGGTTTCTATCTGTTAAGAAGAGATTTTACAATATGCAAAATGGTTGAACTAAAGTAACACTTGTACAGAAATTAAAATGCTTCTAACTTTGTTGGCTTGTTTTTTTTTCTTGCATTTCTTAAGTATACTAATGCTTTGATTTTTACAATGATTTATATTAAATTGTCGTTCCCCCCGTCAGATTTGTGAAATTAGTTTTTATTTTCAGCTACTTAGCCATCAGCATCTTGTTTTTTAAGCCACAAAACACAATTTAAAAAAAAAAAATCAAGGGATTAATTTTACTACTGAGTTGCTATATAGAAAATTATAAATTCAGGTCATATTTGGGCTGGTAGTTCTGCCTTATGCGAAACTCCAAGTCAGAACAGAGTTTCATTATTTGTGGGACCTAAATATAAAGACAATGCGTTGAAACTCAGACTTTTACAAGAAATGCAGAAAGAAATCTAGACATGTAGATTTATTTTATGAAAAGATCTCCTTAAGGATCCTGGTCTCCTTTAGAGATCGAACAGCAACGTTCAATATTCCCACGTATCCCAGCAGAACACATTTAGTTTGACAAAATGTAACAATTTTCGAGTCGAGCTCAACAAGGCAAAAATATTAATTTTAAAAATAATTTATTGGTCTGTATGTACACGGGGGAAAAAAAATAGTAGAAAACTGAACAAGGAGTAGAAAAGACAAAATGTACAAGAGAGTCGTCTTTACACTGCATTCAGGATGTCTGCCGCCTCAGAGCAAACAGGCAATACTTTTAATCTGTACACAGCAGGGAGGAAGCCACGGCCGGCTGTCCACCCCGTCACCCTGCAGCGAAGGGAAAAAAAAACAAAAAACAAACCCATAAAACATCTGCAATATTCATTTCCGTAGGAAACCATCTTGGATTCTGTCAGCATCAGTTTCGAGTGGCGTTGGTTCGGGTGGATGGGTTCGAGGTTCGGTTCCCTCCGCATAACGACTCTGTCGAGTTTCAACAGAAGGCCTCTGGACGTCGGAAGTCTTTGGTTCGTCGAGTTTGACTGTTCAAGTGTGGATAAAGGTGGCGGCGTAGTGTGTGGCTGAGGAGGTTGGTGCCCGCTGGAACTGGATTCAAATTCACGGCAACGCTTTTTTTTTTTCTGTTCTAAGACGGCGATTTCTGACGGGAGATTTCCGAAACAAACCGCCGCCTTGAGAGCCGACGGTTTCGACACAGGCGAACCTACAGACTGTTTCGGTCTACGATAAAGAGAAAAACACAGGCGGAGGACATAAAAAACATAAAGCTTAAGTAACATTTCAAACGCATTGCACATTATAATACTGCCGAAACCCTTTTTTAGTGCCTGTGGTTGACAGCCAACGCACCAGTCTGATTATTTAAGCTCATTCTCAGTCATAAAAACAAACCTCCACTCTGCTATAATGCCAATAAATAAACAGCAACAATGAGGACTAATACGATAAAATCAGTTCAGAGTGATCACAGCCGCCCATCATGCTAATACGTAAAGAAGACGGGGGAGAGCAGGAAACTCACTGCACCGCTGGAGAGGACGAGTCAGATCAGTTCCCTTTAGTTTACACTGCTGCCTCACTGTTAACACTGCAGGGGAGGAGGAATTTACCACACAGTGATAGAGAAAACAAAGCAGCTTTAAGAGCATGTCAGTGACTGGATGAATTATTATTATTATTAATAAAAGCTAATTTGGGTTCTGCTTTATGCCCAGTTTGCTTGTATGGAAATTTGAGAAAACAGCCGACACAGTTCAGGGAGCTCAGGATTCTGGTACCTTTAACACCGATTCCCTTCTGAGACAATACTACACACCAGAGCCACGCTGAACTCAGGTGTTTTTCACAGGGAGTTGGGGGAATCCAGAGTGATAGAAGTTGGTAGAAAAATAATCTTGCTGGTCCAGTTATTTAAAAAGGTATGAAAATATCCTAAAGCGATGAGGTATGGAAGGATGAAACTCCTCGTGCCGCAGGCTCGGACACAATCGCATGGTTTCTGAGCAAAGCTTTGTTCTGCAGTCTGCTAAGTAATGCAGCATGATGTTCAAACTCTTTGAATTTACTGGAAAGAAAGAAAAGAGAGAAAGCCTGGTGCTTTTCTGTGCTGCTCTGCAGCTTCCCAACACCTCCAGGAGTAGAAACTGACACAGCTGACCTTTTTTCCACACACAGAGCACATTTTGGTGAAAAGCTAGACAAAGTCAGAGCCTAGCTGGTAGCTCAGTACGCCTTGAATAAAAGGGCGGATTTAAAGATAGAATAATACTGACTGAAGTATGAACCTGGAGGGAGAGGAACTTTCTGTGCGCAGACATGCTGATGCAAACTAATTCCAGTCACCAGCTGCTGCTGCTTCCTCCGTCTGAAATTCACAGGTTGGAGTCCCAGGATCGGGCGCTGGCGTTCAGGACAAGGTGCAGTCGTAGTTCCCCTCCTCCTCCCTCTGCTCCTCCGTTTGTTCAGGCGGAGTGTCTTCAGGCGGAGGGCGGGAAAAGACTCCGGCGGGTTCGAGCGTGGGCAGCGCCAGGCCGAGCGGAGTCGCCCCCCCTCTGCTGTCCTCGGGCCGGGGGGCGGCGGCTCCGCCCGGGCCTTCGGAGGCGGCCAGCTTGCAGCTCTGGCTGGCGGGCTGGAAGGCCTCGGGCTGCACCTGCTCCGCCGTCGAGTCCAGCAGCTGCTGCAGCTGCGGCTGGATCAGGTTGAGAAACGGTTTGTACCCCAGGCTGGAGAGCGGAGAGAAAACAGGAACGTCGAACTTAAGGCTTTTTAATGCCACCTTGAATGAAATTTAAGACATGATTTGATTTGGGGAACTTACTGAAAATACTAATATAAATATTTTATTACAGAATAGTATAACATTGTTAAATATACAGTTAAATATGCTATATTAAGCCTAGCAAATATAACTTTTCTTCCTCTTTACAATTATACATTACTTTGTATTAAAACTCCTCAAAATACTCTGTAGTTTGTATTTGTGTCGAAATGTGAAATATGTAACTTGTGATGACTAAATCTGCGAGGTGCAGCCGCTGTCTGAACACCCACCAGTCACTGGAGGCCCAGGCGTCAACGGCCAACAAGCCGTTCCGGAGGCTCTGTGTCGTCTCTGGAGGGACCTCTGGGCTGTCCAGGAAGCTGACCACCTGCTTGATGACACTCGCGTCCCTCAAGATCAGACCAATCACAACACACCACTCCAAACAGCCCGCCTCCATGAACACGTGCAGGAGGTACCTAAGGGACAGACATCAAAACAGAGCTTTCTGGTTTGAATGCCACAAATGTTTTAACTAGAAAAAGAAAAAAGAGAGATGAAAATCTGAGATTCTCACCTGAGCTGCACCTGGGACTTGTGCGGGCCTTTGTTGGCCAGCTCCATGGAGATGTGCTCCAGCTCGGCCTGACTCAAGCTCAGAGTGGAGGAGTTCTCGTCGACCATGGTCCAGTCGCCGTCCACCACTGAGCTGGTCTCTGTGAGGTCTGTAGCCGAGCCGACGCTGTACTCCTCCACTGAACGCAGAGACAGACATGAACAGTCAGAGCCTGAGGTTGTTTTGTTTTTTTGTTTTTTAAAGCAGGCTGACAAGGATCGATTTTTACCTTTGTTAGTTAGCAGCGACAGGAAGGCGTCGTGCGTCTGCGGTGAGTTTTGGTTGGAGTGAGCAGACGAGGCTGTGTCCGGGTCTTTGGTGCTCTGCTCGAGCCCGTCCATCCAGGTGTGGTTGGCGGTCGCGGCGGAAGGCGGGGCTGTGTCCATCTCGCTGTTCAGCAGACTGTCTGCAGACTGAGACTTCAGCAGCTGCGTGCTCAGCACTTTGAGGAACGGGGGGGGGGTGAAAAAAACACAAAACCGATCAACAGGAGCGAGAGGAAGCTAAAACGCAGCTAAATTTCCCGTCTGCTCACCGCTGCGACAGCGTCCGTTCTTCAGAGGGGAGCTGAGGCTTCCCACGGGGATGACGGGGAAGGGCCAGAGGAAATCTTTGTGGAGCTTCTTCAGAGCCGAAACGAAGTCGTCGACCCGCGCCACGCGGTTTCTCTCGCGGCACAACCAGCCGATGAGCTCGAAGCCCAGCTGGGCGGAGAAGCACCCGAGGTCACGGAGACGCACCTGCTCCAGGAGGTGGCGGGCGTGGCGCCACAGCATCATGTCGATGTACATGTTCTCTGCACACTCCACGTCCCGACTGAGAGCAGACACCACACACACTCACTGAAGTGACGACGGCCGGTTGGTAAAGGTATGTGTTATTAAGCTAACCCATACTGGGCCCGTACCCTTTGGCAGACGATCCGCTGGGCATGCTGAAGGTCTTCTGCAGGTTGAACTTTCCCGTGGAGATGGAATCTGCAGACTGGGACAAGCTGATGCTGCGATTTCTGAAGAACTCAAAGCCGCCGGTTGAGCTGGGTTCCTGAAGAAATCATGGTGTTTACTTTATTTCCATGTTCATCTTTACAAAGATATGATTCTTATTGTCATAAATAGTTAAAACTGTAAGGAGAAGGGAGGATTTTCACATGAGTTATGAATCTGAAACACAAATTATCTGAATATTTCATCTGGGTTCGTACAGATTTCTCATAGTAAAATTCAAACATTTAAGGATTTCCAGGACTCCTGTGAACACCGTTTTATGTTTTTAGATGTACATCATCCGAAATTTTGGCAAAAACAACAACAATAAAAAACAGTATGATTAAAGAAAACTATAATATCATGTATGATTACATTCTCTGACCTGAGTTGATGGCGTTGGGGGCGGAGACTCCATCTCTCCTGAGCCAATGGCTTTGAGGAACCGGATCATGTGCCGACACAGGTCCCACTTGCCTTGCTCCAGAGCCGTGTTGAAGAGAAGAGTGGCGTGCTGCCGGCTCACGGCTGGAACCTCCATGTTCTGGAGGTAACAAGAGAGTAAACATAAAAAAAAAAAAAAATTCTATTTCATCCCTACTGATCCGGCATTTCACAGAACCGTGGGGTTACGTACGCAACGGTCGTTTTAGTCTAAACGGGAACTGGTTAGGTTGTTTCCCTCCTTCTCACCTGCAAGATGATCAGGTAGGAAGCTGCTGTGTCCAGATCCTGAGCCATGAGGCACTCCTCAAACAGGTCTTTGGGGTTCCCCACGGCTGCAAACAGGTAGTTCCACAGAGCGTATTCGGTCTTCCGGGCACAGTGGACGATGGTCTGAAGGAAGAGGGGGAACTCCGTGATGAACTTGGCCACGGTGGGAAGCAGAGGGTCAGGTATGGGCTCCCGTGAAGTCGCCTCTTCTTCCAGCACCACGTGGACCATCAGCTCCAGGACGTGAGGGAAGTAGGGGAGGGCGGCACATGACTGAGCCAGCATCAAAGCCTAGGAGTTGAGGGGGGGGAATAGAATTTGAAAAATGAGTCCTATGTTAAAATTTTCAAAGCCCCTTATTCAACGCTCTGCTTGCTTGTTGTATTGGTGGGCGTTCATTGTATCGTTCATCCTTCGTCGAGATAAATTTCTTACCGTAATAAGACATTTGATTTATCCCCGTCGCAATAAATTTCAATTAATGATGTTTAAAATCCCCTGAAACTGTCTGTATTGTCGGGACTGTTTATTTTACCGCTTTCTCCATTGTTTAACAAGTGCATCAATAAATTTGAAAATATGATTGAATGCAGCTACTATGTGCGGTTTAGTGATACAAATCACACTTCTTTATGTGACTGGCGTCCTGAAGAACCATAATGCAAATTATATATTTTCAAGAGCAGTGTTTGTGTGTATGGGGCTGCAGTTGCTGTGTCATGTCCTCACAGCCATACAGTTACCTAAAAAATTAAGTAACAAATAGGTCTTACTTCCCTGCTCTGTAAATAACCATCCCTACCTGCAAAGAAAGACGTGTCAAAGCGAATGAGGCGGCTGTTGATGTTTATTTAATATCTGGGAGCCAGCACGGACTGAACGCCTTCATTCACTTCCTCCATTGCCATTATAATGGGAGAAAACCCAGATGGAGATGTGAAGGAAGATTTGAATCGAGCGGATTTGCGTAGGAAGGCAACAGTCAGGCTAGAGATTTCCCATGAAGTGGTCCAATCAGAAGCCTAAGTAAAAAACAAACAAACCTGTTCGCCCAGGTTGCGAACCAGCAGCTGCCTCAGGATGTGGTGGAGGTAGATCTGGGAGGTTCTCTCTACTGTGCAGTAAGGAAACAGCGCCTCCAGTGGCTCGGAGGATCCCTGCAGTCCGTCGTACAGTACGGTCTCGTTGGTCGCCCCCAGCACCAGGGCGTCCTCAAACAGCACCGCCAGTGGATAGATGTTGATGTGGAAGGGCAGCATTATGCGTCTGGAGAGGAACGAGTGCGGCTTCCGGTGGTCCCTGGGGAACAGCGGCAGCCAGACTTTCATTCCCGCCTCCCCGCAGGACAACCACAGGGCCTCCAGCAGGTGGCGCTTCTTCTTGTTGGAGCGGCAGGTGGTCCACACGTTCTCCACGCACTGAGCCAGCACCACCGGGGGACAGAACGGTAGCTGCAAGACAAAAAAGGAAAACGGTTAGGGGATTGTATTCGGTGAAAATGGAAACGGAGAGAAGTTTGTACTCACCAGCTTCTTGTTGACGGCAGGCGTCTCTTTGTCTCGTACCTGTGGTCCCGATCGGTCCCTCTGCAGCATGATTAACTGGCCAGCCAGATTCAACATGATGCTCTCTGCCATGCAGGCCTGATATGGAAACACAAACACACACAGCTCATCATACCTCTGTTCCCAGCTCAGCGAGCGTGGGTTTTAATGTGCCGTCGTTAACCTGCTGCGGTGCTTTCAAAGAGATGCCAGTCTCTGTGCGCACCGACGTGAGCGTGACCGAGACCACGAGGGCTGGATGAGGGATGTAGCGAGACATGGAGACCTCCTGCAGCAGCTCCACGCAAACCGACGGGGTTGGACTGGAAGAAACAAAAACACATGTTGAAAGTTATGAGGGGTGCTTTTGAAAAACGCTTACATTTAGTCATTTTTAAACAAAACAGAAAGCAACGATTGGCTGGTTTTCCTCGAGGTTCTACAACGGGTTCTCTCCCAATTTGATTTAAGTGGGCAGTATACAGATAAAATCTGCTTTGGTTTGATTGATAATATTTAGCACACCACTGTTTACCTTGAAATTTCTACTTATATGGCTTTGAGAGTCTAGAGGGCAACATTCATAAAAACCAGAAATCAAGAAATAAACATCTGTAATTATTTTTTTTCACCAGAGGGTGGAGGCAAAGTCTCAGCAGAAAAGGTAAACAAAAGCATCTTTACCAGATGAAAAGGCATAGAAATCATGTGATCTGGGTTTTACGTCAAATGTTCTTACTTCAGCTGCATCACAGGAAGGGATTGATCAGACATTTTAGACCAAAAAGAGAAATTGCTGCACAAATGGCCAAAAAACAAAGGAGTATTGATTTTAAAAATAGATAGTTTAGTTTCGGCCCATCAGGAACATTTTGTCCAGAAAATGAACCAACCATAAAGAAATTTGATGCGATTATGACTGAAAGAAGATGAAGCTCAGAGAGTAATACCCGTCATTCCTCCTCTCTATGCTGTAGAGGCAGATTGAGCAGTCGGCTCTGAACAGGATGACCATGTCTCTGAAGACGTTGAGCAGCAGCGTGTCAGAGTGGAGCTTGGTAACCGAGGCGAAGGCATTGTCCAGGTTAGATGATCGCTGATAGAGCCTCAACTAGGTAGATGAATCAGTCGCCATAATGAGACAAAAAGAACTTCAGACTCAGAACTGAAGAGAAATAATGAGGCCGAGTCTGCCACCGTCACCTGCTCTTGCTGGTCTGTGAAATTGTAGCATGCCACCACAACAAAGTCTTTCCACCAGGCAAGACCTCCTGTCACAGTCATGTTCTGCTCCTGCAAACAAACACAGTTATTTTCATCTCGTCTCACAAGTTTTATTTATTATACAAAATGGGACGAGTGTCTGCCTACCTGAGTGATGTTCCCAAACAGCTTCCATTTCCTCGTGAATAAGGAGTAGTGTGCAAAGCCCCGTCTGCCTGCGACAGCCATGCATTGTCCTGCTGTGTCTATGGCTGCAAACTGCAGACACACAATAGTAAAACGTTAAAAAGTGCTGAAAAAGAAAAATTAGGGATGCACCGATTTCAGTTTTCTGGCTGATCGCAGATCTTTAAAAAATCTGACCTGCCGATTCCGATTTTGGCCGATAATTTTTTTTTTTTTTTTTTGTCTGAAATATTGCTAAGAGAGTCGTTGAGTTGGCAACAGTGGAGTGACTATGCCCTGCAAACGCCAGTAAACTCTCTCTCGCTGCAAAGCAACAAAAGACAGTGGTTGATTTTTAGATTTTTGCGGCGGTAGATAAGATTAGCTTTGCATGCCACACAATTTTATTCAGCTTCTCTCCCAGGTTTGAAGATACAGAGATTTTATCCCACATTATTCTTTCCAAAATAGATCCAGCCCAGCAAGTCTGTGAAAATCTTTTTTACACATCTTAATGTGCAAAACTCTGCACATAATACAGGTATTTATTGCAAGACTGTAATAATAACTGTTCTCCTTCAATGCAATCACGTTTAAATCGGAAGAATAATCTAAAGAGGGATTTAATTAAGAGAATATTTCAAGTTAACACACTGCTGTGTAAATGCACTGCAAGAGCTATAAATCATATTGACACACACACACACACACACACACACACACACGCACACACACACACACACACACACACACACACACACACACACACACACACACACACACACACACACACACACACTCACCCGTATTGGCCAGTTGCTCTCAAGGTATGTGCTGTGAATCTAAAGAAGAGACAAAAAGACAGTGAACTAAACTTCATGCTGAGTGGAGCTAATTTAAAACTGCAGCTGGTGAGGCGGGAAAACACTAATTACATGGAAAGAACATAAAAAAACACAATCTAATCTTATGTTTCAGAACAATTAAATATGTTTTCTTGGATACACTCACCTGGACCACATGCCAGTGCTTGTGTCCCAGTAAAGTGCTGAGTCCCTGAGAAAGAGAGGAGTCTGGGTTGGGCGGGTGATGCATCGGGCTGCCGTCCCGCGGGTGCAGGTTTGTGTGTGCGTCAGCGGTGCTGTGGATTTGCGTGGGGTCCCCACAGGTCAGGTAGAGGCGGTCTTCTCCGTGGAGCAACACCTGCTCCTGGTTACTCTGTACGGTTGACGAAGGAGCAAAGAAAGCACGAATGTTTGATGCGACCGTGTGTTTGTGCGAGGGCGCTGCGGACAGGTTGTGCTCTCACCGTGCAGGGGTTGACTGTGAGCGCGCTCTTAATAAAGTGGAACTGCAGTATCCCAGCCTGCAGAGAAGGGTGAGGAGGAGAAATCATCTCCACGTCCTGCTCCTCGTCCTCCTCCTGCTTTCTCCTCTCCTGTCTGCTTGGGATCACCCACAGGTGGTAGCCTTCTGCTCCCCAGCTCTGGTGAACAGCACATTATCCATGTTAGCAACACAGAGGAAAAAAAAGAAAATGATTGTGCCAGACTGTTATGTAATCTACATATTATCAAGACTTCCTTATTTTCTTTTGAACGTTGCCTGCTTTGACTACTACTGCCGAGTCAAAACTTTGCAGAAACACATTTTGCTGCAATTACAGCTTTGAGTTTTTTTTTAAACTGGGAGAGGTTTATAAATATTGTCTGAATGTGAATTTTAAAATTATGAAACAAGCGTATTTTAGTGCGCTTTCTGAAAATAGCGCATAGTACATTGTAGTTGTAAAAAAAAAAAAAAATGGGAAAAAAAAATCTAGTAAGGACTCAACCTGAGAGGTAGATCATCCTTCAGTTTATCATCTTCTGTGTGGCAAGGTTTTAGTTAATTGTTCTTTTGGAATAACATTGTTTGTGCTGTTAGGTACTGTTTTATGCCACTGGACTAGAAACTAAATACACAAAAAGTATATAAAAAAACATAATAATCAAAACTAAAACTCAAAAAAGTATAGATCTAGATCACTTTGGATGACCTGAAATTCCCAGCTGCTCAAGAGGACAACAAGGAGAAATGACAGACAACTCCAGATTTTTGTACTGTACTGTGTTTTCACATAATCACCTACTAATATGTCCACAGTTATGTCTAAAAATGTTTTTCAGGATCTGAGCTACCTTTGCTCCACTTCACAAGAAAATAATTCACTACCCATAGGATTACTCAGATGTAAAAATAAAATCACAACAAAGCATTGCATTCATTTTTATAAAAAGCAGCATCACATACCATAGAGCTTATTTTAAGTGGGTCCTTCTTGGTGCCATCAGAATGATGCCTGTGGAGATAACATACAAAAAAAAAAAGCAAAGATATGAAAACTTTCACCAAAAACCCCCCCAAAACAAAGCAGAACTCTGTGTCCAACTCACGCAAAGTCCTCTCCCAACGTGCAGATGAGATGCGCTCCGAAGACACTCCACAACGACAGACCGCCACACTCCCAGGTCACCATGACAACACTGTAGTCAGGTGACCAGCAAATTAGCTTGACGGCGCCGGTCTTGTTATAGATGTCTAAATGGGAAAAAGATTCAGAAAATGTATTTGTGGGGTTACTGTGAAAAAGCTGCAGTGAAGCATTCTCGGTATTTCCATCTCATTTGTATTTGTTTGTTATTTCATATTTACCCGTTATTGCATCAAGAAACTTGAGATGTGTCAATTAGCTACTCAAAATTGGAACATTTGCAAGGAATGTCAAAACAAACGAATGGAATCTTAAGCAGAAGCTCAACAAAGTGATTTGAAGATAATATTTACAATTTGTTTTAGCATAAACTCTTCAGTAAGACAGATGAGGATATTATCGACATTTCAGTAAAAAGTATCCCCCTGTTTGGAGTTTCTTATCTTCTTATATTATACAGCATCTAAAGGACAAAACAAGCAGAACATGCTTTTTTTTCCTTTTTTCTTTTTACCATTACGACTTCAAGCAGAGTTTTAAGTGACTTTACATGAGACAGAGAGAAAAGCTGCTGTGAAAGGATCTTTGGTTGTAGTTTGATGCAATTTACAGGTTTAAGCTGCAGGGTTCTGAGCCACTTGTGTTGCTGAATCATCTGGCTCTGTTGTGTCCAAAACTCATCTGTGCACTTTGATCAGAAGCATTTCAACAGTGGCTACATTTCTACCCTCCATCAGACCCCTGTACTCTGACACATGCAAATAAGATGCAGAGAAAAGCGACATCACATCGAGCTTGAAAAGACAAGTGAAAAGATTTTAAACGGATAACATACAGACTAAGAAAGAGATTAGCCCACCAGGGGGCGCTGTGTCTTTACATTGGATATAGAGCGTCTGAAAATCCTGAAATTTTAAAACATACGGATGCATTTGTTAAGGGTAAAAAGCAGGTGAGATGTAACGGACAGTGCAAGAGTGATACCTGGGTAGTGTTTTGGTGTGAGCTCCAGTTTGTGGGACAGCTGCATCGATCCTGTCGTCGTGTCGATCATGTAGACCAACACTGAACCGCTGCAACATAGGACAGTAAAACTCATTTTAATCAGATAAAGTGTTGTGACACAAAAAGATCAAAATGAGTCTGCAAATTACTGAACGCACACTTTCTTCCACAACAACTAAAACAAAACCAGTTTCTCTCCTTCGAAACTCTCCTCTGTACTGCTTCAGATCAGACAAAAAAAAATAAATAATAAATAAATAAAAATCACCTGATTTAATCACCATTTAAATGTGAGTAAATCAATTGCCGCTGCACTTAGAAGTACTCTGGGGAAAATAAAAACTTTGCATGCAGTCCAAAGGAGTTTGTGTGCACCATCAAAACAATAATACCATAATCAAGAGAGTAACTTGAAAGCCAAAAAAAATCCAACAAAGAAAAACAATCAAAGAAAATTGCCGGTGAAAGTCAATAAATTCGTTAAGCCTTCAGATTGGCTTGAGTAACTTTTTTGCCCCAGCTAATGAAAACTCCTGTCAACATCGCATTTTGTATTTATGAAGGTCATATATTATGTATAAAATTTGTTGGATGATCTGAAACATTTAAATGTGGGAGAAAAAACCTAACAAATTGTATAGAGCAATATATTTTTCAAGTATTTTTCCACTTTAACTTTCTACTTTAAGAAAGAATTCAGTTAAACACAGTACGGAGCGTGTTGTTCACAGAAACTCATAAAAAAAAAGACGTCTAGTACGAAACGGTGAGGAGAGAAATTCCTGCCAGTCCAACAGATTTCCTGACAAGCACACACGAGGTAGCCTCGACAAACACGAACCGACAAGTTTTCGCAGTGGACACGTACCGCGAGGACAACAATCTCACTGTAACGCACAAATGCAAGTAAACAGGCCCGGCTCTGCACCGTGAAAACGCAGACAGAGTGTGAGACAGTAGCACAGACCTGGCGCAGCCGAAAGTCATCAGCCTGTACTTGTTGTTGACAGCCACACAGGTGCCGTCCGTCACGTCTGCTGCCCAGACTCCCTGCAGCTGCTGGACACACACGAGAAAAACTCAGAAAATACACAAGAAAAAAAAAAGGCAAGTTTTATAGAACAAAGTACACTGATCAGAAGTATGGAAAACGTAATTATTTTAGAGCTGCACAGCTTGTGTTTGACCACGGTTTTTAACACCAGCAGTCGGTTTGCGGCGACAGAGACGTGAACCTGAGGGGGATTTAAGTAGTAGCTCATGGGATCAGGCAGCGGAGGCGGTTACAAGCAAATCTACATGAAGGCAGGAGCTGGAAGAGATTCAGCAGCCGCATCATGCTGTTTTAAAGAAAGCTTTGGGATGGCACTACACTGCCTAACAGAAAATAAGCCTCTGTTTGGTGAGACAAGCGACGAAAGCATAAAGAGGGAATTGTTTTGATGGCATTAGAAAGTGATCTTTGTGAGCGAAGGGCCTTACATCTGCTGTGATTGAGCTGCTCAGCGGTGTGATAAAGCCCAGGCGGCCATCGCTGAGGACCACAGCGAAGCCGTCCAGGGTCAAACAGTACTCCATGCTACGGATGTAGACTCCCTCCAGGTCCAGAGAGGGACCACCTACACACACACACAAATACGCAGCACATTTAAGAGTCTGGAATGAAATGCTGCTGTGATGTTTTTAAAATCGTTCCTCCAACCTCGAGCGGACTGCAGGTCTAATGAAAAGGGGATTGTAGTGAGGCAGATGGCCTTGCGTCCATTGCTGCCGAGGCCGTCCCAGTGCAGGACGTGGAGGTATCCGTCTGCCGTGCAAACCAGCAAATCCTCCTGCAGAGTCTGAAGACTGAGGAGACACGAGAGAGGAGAAATTCGCTTTTTGTATAAAGTAAAGAGCAGCAGCAGACAAGTCGGCAACAAGAAGAAATGGGGTAAAAACAGTGAGCCATTCATCATCCAGCTGTATCCCGACAGTTTTATGGACCAGCTGTGACGTAGCTGACACTGCCTCGTCTCACTGTCCTCTAAGACACACGGGAACAAACAGGCCTGTGTTTGTCCCTGTGGGGCGCAGCGTTGTCTGTAAAAAAAGACTGAGAGGGTAGACTCAACACAACGGGGAGAAAGACGGACAAAGAGAGCGGGGAAATGACGAGGACTAAAGCGTACAGGCGCTGCGGACCGACTGTGGAGGAGGCAAAGTTTTTTCGTTGCAGCTTCGCAGCGGGAGACGCCCACTCATCTCCTGTACAATCAAGCTGTGCCTGTGAAATGCCAAAGCAGAGCTCTCATTCAGATGACTGCCCTATAATCTTCGTCAAGTGGAAGAGATTTGGGAGAGGAGAGACGGAGAACTGACAAAGGGGGACGCTTATTGTCAATCAGCGAAGAAAAGAGAAAATGTATAACAGAAAACAAGGTTTTATTTGATATAATTGTTTCTCTTTAATGACATGTTTTAAAATACATCTATTCACACTTGGAAATGACAGGAAAATTATGGGTTATTTTTTTTTTTTTTCAAAAACAACTTTGGAATCCTGCATGTAAAATTAGAACTGCAAAAACTTAGAAGTTTAATAATTCATTTGTTGATATGTTATCTATTAAATGAATATAAATTCCAAGTATGTTTTACTAAAAATAGAGTAATTTTAATTATAACCAACCATTTTCAATTATCCTATATTTGTTTTAAGTTCCTGCAGAACAACGTCTCTCTGCAATCAGTTGTAACATGCATTTGTTGAGCTGGATTATTATTTTAATTTGAATAACTGTATGTCAACAAAAATAAAGCAATGTATCATTTTCTTTTCACGTTGCAATCAGGTGCCAAAATCTCTCCAAAAAATGTATACAGACATAATGAAAAAATATGAATACTTTTGCAAGGCACACAAGAAAACAATTTTGAAATGAACCCTTTTTTAAAAACATAAATAAAAAAAATTGTCTTGTTGCAAGTAGACAAAATATCATCAAGTTGAAGACAACGTGAAAATGAAAAGCAGATTCATCAGGGACCCTGACAAGCCATCAGCCTCATGTCAGCAGACAACAAAACAAACTGCTTAGCTGGAAATCTTGTCAGAAAATTTGCTTCCTCGTTTGAATCAATTATAGTCCTGACAATATTACCCATCAATCACTCTGCTTACTTAGTTCCCAACCACTGGTTCGCTCTTTCAGAAGATTTCTAAGTGATAGTAGAAACTTCTCAAGGTCTACTCTGGCCCTCCACTAGAGGGGAGAATCACAATGTGAAGCTAAATGCCTCTCATTAGTCCGAATTCAGGTCAATAACCCTTGATAAACTGATAGAGGGGAAAAGTGAATGCAGAATTTAACATGCATACATCCAGTAATTTAAAGAATCCACTTGAATTAAAGAGTTAATCTTATTTGTGAGCTCCAGTGTATTTTCTTTATGTTTCTTCAAATAGTCTCAGGCAGACAACAAAAAAATTGCAGACAGTGATTCAAAGAAAGTGTCTACCTGGTGATAGGAGCCTCCAGGTCCACAGGCTTCTTCATCTCCAAAGAAAGAGCGGGGGCGCATTGCTCCTCTTTGTAACCTGGAGTCACTTTCACACGAGGGCTTCCTCTGTGGAAACGCAAACAAGCGGTCCAATTAACCTTCCTGAAAACTTAACTATCCAGAAACTCCACAGTGAACTTGTTTTCAACCTTTGTGTCCAACCTGGATGGGGGAACATGTTCCAACATGCCCAGTTTATCAAGGCATGCTGTCGAAGAAAGCGGCTCACACAATCCATACACAATAAACTGCATAAAAGCTACATGAAATGTGCATGGAAATAGGAAAGACAGTGAAGAAAGGGAGAAAACACACATATCTCCTTGCACATAAAAATAATTTGCAGCATTTTGCACACTCTCTCGAGCAATTAGCTTAAAACAATTAACCTTTTCTCAAAATAGCTCTGGACAGCAGCTGCAACATTCATACAAATCTGCTGTGAATGTGTGCATCACTTACTTTGGATAGACAGGCTCGTAAAGATACTTTTCCTCTCCTCCACCCAACACATCAAACAGGAGGATGTAGCCATTGGCGGTCTGAAAACAAAGGCAGAAAGACAGGAAGTGTTTGTCCATTAAAACCCTTTTCAAAAAGTGGCTCAAAAGTTTTTCGATTTGCTGAACGGAAGTTCGAAAGCCATCTACCGTAGAAACTACATCTAATGAGTCACACGCATTCGGCCAGTGATGAGGTTTTAGTCCCTTTTGAGGCTAATTCAGCTCAAATTAAAAACTGTTCAACTGTATTTTTACATTTTTATAGAATGCCACAAGATAAGAAGGGGAATATTAACCATTCGTGTTAAAGATTTCTGACACCCAAAAGTCACTTTGTCAGTTTAACGGTTATGTAACATAGTGTCACCTTTGGTCTTTTGGCTGCAGTGTGAGGGATTATGCAATGTTCTCACATGAAAACTATTCCTGCAACTGACCAGCTCCTCCTTTCTGGTGTTATCTGATCCTATGACCAAATAACAAAGATGCTACAATTGAAAAGGTGTCACTTCAACTGATTTTAAGAACAAATCTCTAATCATTGTGAGCAACTGGAAGAACAAATGGGAAGAAGCGTGAATATACCAAAAAACAACAAAAAAAGGCTTATTATATATCTAAAGGTCAGCAGATCAACATCAACTGCAGAATATTTAATTATTTAGCATTTCTTCACCAATAAGGAAGGATGTTTCGACCGCCAGAGTTTTCTTTGATGCATGAATTGCAGATTCCAATAAGAAGACATAAACTTATCTGGGAAAATGTTTAATTTCAACATTTAAATAACATATTTTCTCTCAATTTAAGCATAAAAAGAAATACAGACAAACAGCTGAACTTTTCACCTTGCCCTGACTAATCACCTTCACACAGCAGGATGGGTAGAAATAAATATTTCTGATGCTTTTGGTTTCTTCAAGAGAGATCCAATTCACCTGATATTTGTGTCAAGTAAAAGCTTTACAAAAGATAAATATAATGAATAAAACAAAACACTTAGCCAGACATCAGAGAAAATAATGTGCATTGGTGTGATGGCAGGTTAGAAAAAGTGGGAATAAAGAAATAGAAACATAATCGCTTGGTGAACACTAGTTGGAATCAGAAAGTTTGCTCATTTTTTCCATCGGTTGAATTATAGCATCACTAACACTTTATACTTAATGCCCTCAGTGTTAAAACATAACAATGCAAATCTTCCAAAAATAAATCACTTACATCTATCCATTATCTTCATAGCAATCAACAAATATTCCTGCTGATTAAAACGCATAACAGCCATTAGCTAAATACAAAAGTAAAACTGTCAGCATTTCAACATCCACTGGAGAAACTCCCTAGTCATCATAGAGAAACGGCAAGGATACAGACACACACTGCTGTCAAGGAAACTTCAGAACCAGAGCCTGTTGGCTGAAACATGAAACGAAACTTGATCTGCAGTCCCTCTCCAGCGAAAATGTGCCAAGACTGTGCAACGTCTGTACATAGAAACCAGCTCCGTCACATCTGGATACAAAGGAGTTTCAACGAGATAAACAAAGAGGGTAGCCTGAGGTTTGCTAAATATTTTAAAGTTATGGAGTGCCATAAATTTAACAAAAAATAATTATGATAGGCAATGCTTTCAATTTCAAAAACGACAAGAAAACAACTGAATACATACAAGATGCTGGACCATATTTAATGATTTTTCAAACTGAAAAGAAAAAAAATCCACTAGTCATTACAAAAGGTTTTAAACATCAATAAAAACAATTCAGATGTAACCTCAGTTTATTTGAGACATTCTGATCATGATCAATCTACGGTTGCTTTACTGCTAAAAGATCATTTAGAAAGACAACTATATATATTTTTTCTTAAGTATAACCTTTCACTGTTGAACAGTTTCTGCAACATGCAGCAAAATCCTTTTTAAAAACTCACATCTGGAAATCCTTTTAGATCTGAAACAGAAAACGTTTCTCACACATTTGTTCTATTAAAAGAATGGCATAACAATTTCTAAAAAAAACCAAAACATTCTGGATCCGTTTTTTTTTTTTTTTGTATATTTGATTTCTAAAATTTATTTCAAAAGATCGCTGGTTACAGAAATCAGAGTTACGACTTCAATCACCCCCCCCATCTTTCATCTGCAGGTTAATCACAGTAAAACAAAGCAGCAAGTACAGGTGCATTCTGCCGGTGGGGCTTTGATTAGGTTCATTTCGACTCGGTAGAGGGAATAAAAACTGCGAATGAAAGAAAGAGTAGATACAGAAAGAGGGCTTCCAGGACACCTTGTACTTTCAATGTGATCATACATGCGGAGATAATGGCGTAGGAAGAGGCAGGACGCCAACTGGAGCCCCACAAATATGTAGGCACTGAAGTTCAAAGGCAATCAGTTGCCCAGCATAGGGGAGGTTTTTGTGGCTTTTTTCATGAACAGTCATCAGTGTTCAGGCTGTGAAGCAAGTGTCTGTGAAACACTAAAAAAGAAATGAAAAAGAAAAAGAAAAAAGAACCCTACCTGTTTGATCAAACAGCTAAAATATACATGACCAAAATCTGATAAACCCTTTTCAATAGAGTCAAGGAATCAGATTTTTTTTTCTAACACTTGGTAGCAAGTGTTAGCATTCCTGAAATATATGATTTAATATTCTTAAATTAACCCTTCTAGACTTAATGATGTGTCTGAAATAAACAACATCAAAGGTTTGACCTCATGCCAGAGTTGGAAAAACATAAAATGAAAGAAAAAAAGCTGACTTCAGGCAAACCAAGAGAAAGACTTTGGAAGTCCTTGTAGAGAAACTGAGAAGTCAGCAGAATACTATACAGTGTGATGCCGTATCGAAGCCTCTCTCTTAGACGTGTCTAAACTCGTCCCAGAGGTGCAACAACACACGCGCGCACACACACAAGCTTACAGCCAGCTGCTACTCTTCTCAAAACTGGGAGAACTTCAACTTCAGCTGCAACAGATCATCATTTAAATCCATGCAAACTTCGTCGCGGCCGACTTTTGCTGCAAAACAGGAGCCTCTGGCACGAAGCGCATCAAGTTAAACAGCTCAAAAGCAGAGCACAGATGTGAGACGCGTATCTAACAAGAGCAGGGCTGAGAGCGCCCTGAAAGCCCACAGCTGTCAGGTGTGCTAACCAAGAAGTCTAAACGCATTCCTCCATCACCGTTAAAGAGTGCAGTCAGGTTACTCTGATCACCGCTGCCGAAAGGGCCAGCTGTATTTATGGCCGAGCGAATGCGCTGTTATTGTGTTGCATCATGGATGTTCGGGCTGGAGATCAGAACCTGTGGGCCGCAGCAGAAAGATACTGACGCTACATCTAGATATCAGCCTGCTATTTCTAAACCGTCTGTTGTTCTTCAGAATATTGCTGAATAATGGAGAATTAAAGCTGCCTCCTCCCCCACACACAATGTAACGTATGTGTGAATGCACACTGTGCATGTACAGGAGAAAACTTGCAGAGAGATCCTGGCAGATTATACTTTACTGAGCAGCGCCTTATGAGAGTCTAAAAACAGAGAGGGAACATTTTGGCCTCGGAATGATCCCAAAAAAGACGGAAGAAAAGCTCAGCGGTGAGAAGTATTTCCTGTGTTTCAAGATGTTTTTTTTTTCTCTTTAAAGTTCCTTGAGTTATTTTTCTAAAATCCTTAACTTCATTCAGACTCTTGGCTAAACATAGATGCCGGCCATAGTTTAAAAGGGCGATTACGTTAGCCTTGGGGTCTGTAGGGTGTGTGAGCAGCCTTAACATCTGGAAAACAGCTGCTTTTTTCAGAGTGAGGACAACTGTCTGGGTGAGCCCGACTTTACTTTACTCTCTCTCTTTCTCTAATTAAACAACAATACAAATCTTGATGTGAGAAGTTGTTGGTTTTTGAAAATAACGGGGGAAGGTATTTGCTCATCAATGTACCTGTGAACTTATACAGACTCCAGAAAAAGTAAATGAAATTAGAAAAACAACTCTGATTTTCAAATGCATTTGTTAAAACGATAAGTCGGCAAATGATGGATGGGAAACATTCCAGTGCATTGCTCAGCAGAGCAGCTACAGCCTATTTGGCAACTGCATTTTCCTTGATTCTTACATTACACGCATTTTTGATCAAAGCAAATACTTTGATGGGAAGCTGTTCAGTGCAAAAAGAAGAAATATATCTAAAATGAATACATGATTGTGCTTTATTCACAGCCAGGATAAATCTACCACATTCAAACAAACTACACCCATTAAACCCTGTGGAAGTAGACAAAAGTAAGATTCTGGAGCCAAGCGGCTAAGCAGGAAACTGTCCTTAATCTGTGAGTAAACACTGACGGATAAAAACTAAGTAGAGGTGGGTGGTAGCTACTTATGTTTACTCAGATACATTTACTGCTATCAGTAGAATAGATTTTACTTTTATTTAGGTAATATTATTAGTATTGCTGCTCATAATTGAGTAAAATGTCTGGATCCTCTTCCCAAAGAAAGTCACTTCCCTGAATAAGAACAAATGTGTCAAAAATCATTAAAGACAATCAATACAATATGACTATAAATAAGATAAATACACAGATAAATGACTACATTACTCCTAAAATTGAGCCACACACAGGTAATAAGTGAATTAAAAAGTTCAGTAAAGATCAACGATATGTTTTGAAGTTTTTTTTTCTTTG
Source organism: Poecilia mexicana (assembly GCF_051168715.1). Taxonomy (NCBI): domain Eukaryota; kingdom Metazoa; phylum Chordata; class Actinopteri; order Cyprinodontiformes; family Poeciliidae; genus Poecilia; species Poecilia mexicana. The sequence continues at coordinate 13,066,285 of NW_028263381.1, read as the reverse complement.
TGACTTTCATCAACGTATTAAATAAACTCATTTATGCAGTGAAGGCAAAAAAGCAAAATGTAAAAAGGAGAGAGTAATAATTTATGAGGGATGTTGCTGAGCTCAGTTCGAGCAACACTGCAAACTACAGACACACACTGAAGATCATCAGCTCTCAGCATTTTAAAGTCTGAATCAGTATCTGAAGAAAGCGCTGAAGAACAAAAACACATGCTCCCAATAAACAGCTTCGCTGCCTTCAATCCGTGGTCTTACTGCACCTTGCGTTGCGCACCAATAAATCGCCCACATCCCACGGTCTGACTCTACGCAGGAGCTTCTGCTGCGTTACATTAAAACAGCTTTGATCAGTAGAAACATGCAAAGTCCTGGTGGTTTGAGATTGTTCTCCAAGATGCTTCATATGCAGTTGATGCAGAATTTAACTAAAAATGAGCAACATGTTCTCTACAAACAATGCAACCCGTCCGTTAGAAGTAGCATAACTGTTTAAGATGAGGTAAATAGCTCTTATTGGCTCTTTTATGCATTACTGCTTATTATTCAGGCATGTCTAATAAGTAAAAAGAAACTGAAATAGTCAATTTCAAGTCATTTGAGTAAAGCAAAAACAGAGAGATGAGTTATTGTTGCAAAAATGTAATTCCAGCCTCCAGCGCTGTCAGACTCCCACTGGGTTTTACTAGATAAACTAACACAGGAGCTCAGATGTAAACTGTTGCTTTAAAATCTACACACCTCTAGAAGCAAGGTTTTCCAGTCAGGGCTTTTTAACAACTAATTTCTATATATTTTGAGTGCATATTAATAAAGACATCAATTAGCTTTTTTTTTATTTTTTTAATATCAAATATAACACTCATCAAACTGATTTCTGATGTTTACAGTTTACTCTGAGGCTAAAAAAAGCCACCGGAAAGTCAGAAACAGTCAAACCTAAGCTGTGTTTGCAAAGGTCAGGTTGTGAGTAGAGATTAAATCCAGATATTTTTAACTTCTTCACCTACTCCCTGCTGCCTCGAGACCAGGCGAGAATGGGAAAGAGCGCGAGCGGCTTCTTTTCCAGACACATTTGCGGCATTCCTTCATGTATATTTTCAGCTCACAATAGGAGGTAAAGACAAAAAGCAAGAGCAGAGAGAAGAGGAAACAGACCAGCTTGAACAAGGCAGAAGCTTATCAGGCCTTTAATCTTCCTCTATTTTATTGACTCGTTTCGAAACAAACAGATTTATCATTTGTACAACCATGTTCTGTCTTTATAATATTAGATTAGATGTTACAAAAAAAACAACAACTTTCAAACTAAAAAACCCAAATGATCTTGAATGCTCCCACTTTACTGGCCTTTTGCCTTTCTCCGTTTTAAAACCTGACAGACAAAATGGCATCAAGGATATTAGGTGTTGTTTTGGGACAAACAATGCTCTAACCACGCCTTCTGTCCTTGACACTGTTGCTAGCAAATGGCCTGCTCGCTACTTCATTGGTCACAAAAGTGTGGGTGTAAAAAGAAAAGAAAAGAACAGATGATGTATCCCCAAGTTAAAGAGAATTATACCTTTTTTCCTCCCCATCTGTTTTGTCCCATAAGTAATAAATCAGCTCAGGATTCAAGATGGCCTTAAAATAGCCTCAACGTCAATAAAATTACCTAAAGTTACTCCTACCTTTGGATCCAACTGAAAATGAAAGCTGTGCGACTGATGAACACAATGCAGTACCTTTGTTTGAATCGTTTCACTTTGAGTAGACTCAATCGTGCAGTGATAAGCAGAGGACAAAGGGTTGAAATTATGCAAATATGGCTCAGTAAAGCCATTCAAACATCACATTTTGATTTTACTATTTTGGTTAGACACTTGTTGGTTGTTACTGCCTGCATTTTGATGGTTTTTGTAGTGTCACTGTGAACCATTTTCTGTGCAGCATTTGTCCAAAGACTACTGGCTCTGTCCTGCAACATACCTAAGGGGGATTCTTTCTAAAATCGTATTTGTGACTGATAAATGACTCATTATTGACCTGAAAGCTAAAACACACAGAGTAACTGGTCAATCTGGTCATGAAGGATGAGGAATATTGGTGGAGAGAGAGCAGAAACCCTTAAAGGCAGCAGATAAGTGGAGACAAGACAATAGGGAGTCATTTAGTGTTAAAAAATGCTCACAAAGGCAAATAGTTGGGCTAGTATTGTTGTTTAATGTAGTCTCAAGCCTGTATGGAAGTTCATGTTAAGTTTTTCCACCAACATACAGCAGTCTGTGAGTTTTTTAAAACGACCACAAGCTCAAAGTCTGGCAAGAACTTTGACAGTCCTCAGCATTTAACAGGCTGCTATTATGCAGGGGGGTAAAAAAAAAAAAAAAACAACAACAAAAAAAACACAGTTTGATCTGAAGAAAATGCCAATAAAGCTAAGTTTGCAGCAAGTTTACAAGCAAATTGCCAAGAGGATATTAGAAAAGGGTAGAGCCTAATCAATGAAACTAAACATGAGAGCGGATGAAATGTCACAGCGTACTTACCGCCACAGCGACCATGGAGTCGTCTGGCTTCCATTCTGCTTTCTGGTAAAAGCCAAACTGGGCCGCTGCCTTTGCAGACTCAATGTAGCTGACTATCAAAACACTGGGCTGTGTGTGAAGGAAAGGGACATGGAAAAGAAAATGAGTACTTTCAGAACACAAGGAAACACAGAAAACTAAATGCCTCATGATGTCGAACTTTTCAGGCTCCATTCAACAAAAAGAATCAACCATGAGAGAAACTCTGGGCTGTTTTTTTTGTGTTTAGTCGTTTTGGTTAAGTTTTAAAACATAGCTCTTGGTAAAGGACGATTAGGGGTCTTAAAATGCAGTGTTTGGGGTTGTGTTAGGGTGGGACTTCTCACTCCAGCAGAGACAGAGTGTATTTAAGAAACCACCAGGTACACAAAAAAAAAATCATAATTTAGATTAACTTTATTTTTTTTTTTTTTACATCATTGCTTGTACAGATTAATTTTTAAAATACCATGTTGAAATAAATAAACACCAGAAGATTTTTTTTTTCCCAATATGTATCATTATTCAAACAAGCTAGGATAGGCATTATGGGTATTGTAAAATGAGCCGACAAGTCACTCACTCTGTATTAAGACTGTCCTACTTTGTCCTTCAAATTTGAAAGTTGCAGATTGTGGCAAATTTGAATGAAAGCTTGACCCTACTGTGCTTTTCGTACTGAATACCTCAACACAACAGTACTGCCATAGGTATCACATCTGCACTAGGATAATTCATGACAATCCATAAATATTACAGGTTTCTGTGCCTCCACAATGAGTTTTAGCTTTTCTGTGGAGGAGGAAACAATCAGTAATTTTGTTACTGATTGTAACAAAATTACCTTAGAGGATTTCTTGTAAAGCTGCAGCACACCACAGAGCATGCCATTTGGTTAAATTTTACCCCAGCAAAGTTTTTTTGTTGTTTTGCTCTGAAGCTTAATTTTATTTTATAGGTCAAGCTGCGACTATTGTAATTTTATAAATCCCATCAACGGCTCATGCAAATTCTTTTCCTAGACATTGTGAAAAATGCATATTTTTATTTATTTGAACTGCGGCTTGAAGAATTTCCAAATTCCACAGTCACCCAGAAACCTGAATTTGTACAATTTGGAGTTGTGGACACTTCCTCATAGCTGTCCATGTTCATGAGAACCAAGTAAGTCACATGATTTGATTTTATTTTTTTTAAGAGTTGGTTGTTTGATTTTGTTGCTTAATGAGTTCCTTTTAGTAGCAGTCAGGATACCCTGCAGACTACAGATGCAGTGCCAAAAGCTACAGAAGTTTAGGCTAGCTGATGTGTCAACTTCGGCACGAAGCCAGTGTAGCCACTCCTCTCTCAAATTTCCGAACAAAGCAGGTGCGTGCAGGCCACTCATCACAGATAGACTGCCACCAAAATCACCAGAAGTCAGATATTTTGGCAGAACAAACATGAACAATCACAACCTAACCACAGAGGTCTTCTACATAATAGACATGATCAAATTTTTGTTTCAATAAAAGGATGTTTAAGCTAATATTTATGCCACACGATAGAGAAAAAATAAATACGCATCCTATTGTACCTTTACCTTGTCAGAAGCAGTGTGTTTATCATATATTATTTACAAATGTTCAACTTTATCTATCAGGCTCTTAAATACAGAAGAAGCTGCTAAAAAATGAAATCTGGTAGAAGTTTAACCACCATCTCTTGTTTTGTTTTATTCTTTTACTTGCTGATTCTGACAGCTACATGCACCCTGCTGAGAAGTTATTGCAGCTTCATGATTAGAAGTGGGAAAAATACCTTAATCACACTTTTTAAAAAAGTAGTTGGCATTTTGATGAAAAGGTGAGAAATTGTTTTATTTTAGTCACCATAAAAAGACAAAGTACTGCAGAAAAACACTGAACACCTACAAGTGTGTCAGGTCCTGAAGTAGGAAAAATGTGTCCACGTGTAATTTTAGATGCAGGGATACTTAGTCAATGTAATTAGAGGAGATGGTTTAACTCTTTCTTCTCTATGGTGTTTGTTTCATATAATTAAAATTTAATACTGTCACTGACAGCAAAACAGAAACCTCTGTCTTCTTTAGAGCTCCTAAAGCACAAACTACAGAGAGGTTCAGCACTAAAGGATCATAACACAATAAATCTTCTGGACTTGTAATTTTGTTCTTGTTCAACATAGTTTCCTTGAAAATGATTAAAGCTTCTCTTAATTTATCTTTGTAAAATTGAAACTGTAGTTTCTTACCCACTAAAGAGTTTGTTTTCTTTACAGATTAGTATTTTATTGCACTGAGAAGAAAAAACAAAACAAAAACTTTATTCTATAGTTTTCTGAAAATTTTGCAATTCATCCTTGATTCCATTTATCACAATTCTGATTCTCATTTAAGGCCAGATGACTTTCAAAAAATACAACAGATTATGACTCAAACCAAAACGACTGACTGACCAACACAATACAGGAAGTAGATTAGGACATTAACAAAGGACAGAAGGAAGTAAGAAAACTAGGAAAGAATAGTAGGAAGGACACAAGGAGGGAGAAGTTAGCAAATGAGGTAGAAAGGAAGGACAAAGAGAAGGAAGGAAGAAACATTTAGAAATACAAGTATGTTCTATATTCTTATTTCCGTTTGCATTTCAAATAAAAAAAACTGCTAAACTACTATAAACAGGATACTTAACATGCTATGTTTTCGTATTATTATTGTCATTTCCCACGTCGAGTCAGCAAGTGCCTGAAACATGCAGTCACTGTTGGCTAAAGAAGACTTAGGAAAACATTACAGAATACACAAATAATTGCTCCAAGTCTGTGCTTTGAAAATATGCAGAACCACACGTACTTATGTGTCTGTGTGACAGAACAGAAAACATTTATCAACTCTACTTCTCAAACGACTGCACCTCAGCTGAGCTGAGCTGCCTGATTTCAGGCTGCTGCTGAAGACACATGAAATTAAAGAAAGTTTCTGAGTTCATCTTTCTTTAATGGTAAATGGACTGAACTTATATAGCGCTTTATCCAATCATTTTTGACCACTCAAAGCGCTTTACACTAGAGTCACATTCACCCATTCGCACTCACAAACGCTCACACATTTATACACTGATATGCAGCTCAGTAGGCAATTTGGGGTTAAGTGCCTTGCCCAAGGGCACATCGACATGTGGCAGGAGGAAGCTGGAATCGAACTTACAACCTTCCGATCGCTAGACGACTACTCTACCCACAGAGTCACAGTCGCCCGTAATAATGCTGCAGACAGAGACGGAAGGGAAGCAAGATATGCTCCAAATCCTGGGTGTGTCTCAGGAAGTTAAGAGTGACCCCTTATCCATTGTTACTGCATCTTAATAATATACAAACGGTCTGGAAAACAATGCAATAGGTTCGTGGGTCAAATAACTTCCTCTAAATGAAGCTTTTAGTAAACATCAGTGATGGGATTCAATATACAAATTTGTCTTCAAATAAATTGTACAAGTTAGCTGTCCTGTTAGCATAAAGAAACAAAAAGTAATGTTAATGTAAAATATTACTATTGCAGAACTGCAGAACCCAGTCAAACAGCACATTTTTTAAAGTTGATTTTAAGGGCCTTTATAGAACATTTATTTTGATAGGAAAGAGGGTGAAGAAAGAAGAAGACATGCAGACAGCAGCCAGGGACCAGGAATCACTCCCAGTACTGTCGCCTCTGCACATGGTGTGTCTACGCTACTATTTGAGCCAACCAGCTCCCCCAAAAGCTTAATACTAAGCAGGAATTAAGAGCGAGAAATTGAAATTAATGCAAATCTCAGCAAGTCAAAAAGCTTCCAACACCCGGTTCAGGCGAGGAACACAAATGTTGTGAGGTAAAGGCAAAAAACTAATGTGTTTTCATCAAATGCTGTTTGGCACTACATCCAACATGCAATATTTTTTGTTTTGATCCAACTCCCACGATTTTTTTAGCTGCTTTGTTTGATCTAAATGTACAACCTATCTTTTCAACATACCTAGAAGTTTATTTTATAGTTCTTTTAAACAAAAAAAAAAAAAAAGCCCAACCACAAACTGAGTACGCAAATCAGTCTGTGGTTATTAGGATTAAACACAGGCCAATGGTTACAATGCAGCATTATGTGATGTCCCTGCTCAAAGACACATTAATGAATAAGTGAATGATTTCCATATTTTTTGCCACAGATTTTATGTGTAGTTTTTCCGCCTAAATTAAATAACCTATATGTTGCAAAGTCAAAGACAAAAACACTGGTTTGATGTTGTTTACATAGGTCTTAAAAAAAATCAAAAAGTCAATAAACAGAATCTTACCAATATCATAAGTAACACATACAAATAAAAGGCCTATTTGACATCATGTTCCAAATATTTTGTCTACAAAATCCAACTAAAGGATGAGATGAGCACAAAGGTATTACATCTTTGAATAGTCGACTATTAAACATTCTGGATGGATATTACTGTAAGCTATGAATTTTAAAAACAGGCTCTTACGAATAAGTAATTAGATCTCTGTGACAACTGGATGAGAGACAGCACAGTAGAACCATCACTCTACACAGGTGTGTGGATATACCGCACTCTGAAATGACGCAAAACAACGTCATTTGCCATCTCAGTGGTGAGTGTACAGGTGTAACCATATGCCAACACATCACGGTAAAAAAAAAAAAATCTCACCAACCTAAGCCTCACTTCTGTTATCTAAATTACCTAGTTTTTTTATTTTTATTTTTTATAATTCTCGTAGATATACACACATTACTGCCAGAGAAAATAAGCGGCTTCCAGATAATGAAGCAGCTTTAAAGAGTCTGTCGAATGTTTCTTGAAGTGAAACTAGCACTGCTGGCATTGTTGTTATCTGGTCAGCTGAGTTCTTGAACATGACCGACACCGGGCAGCAGCTTCACTCAACTTACCCGAGAGAACCAGACGCTGAGCTGCGTCTCTGACAGCAAGGCGAAGTAAAACCTCTGGGAGCTGGGCTGGATGTGAAAGGGCTCCTCGGCACTCCTCAGCGGACAAAGCAGCCTCCGGGGCCAGCCGGTTAGAAAATACATGACGGCTGAAACTCCCTCCTCAACACTCCAACAGTGCGGAGATCCTCCTTAAATAGTTTTTAATCCAGATGACACATTAGCGGCCGTTTTCGTAAGATTAAAAACTTTGGAAGATCCCAGTCTTTGGCACTGCGCAGGTTATCGGTACGCAGATGCCATAAAGATAGATTCAAGCAGCCAGTGAAGCTACGCGGCTAACTTAAAGCTAATGAGCGGTCCAAGGGAACCCAGAGTTCCCGAAAACAAAAGCAAAGAGAACCGCTGCGTCTCCACTTAGCCTCCAACTGTGAGATGCAAGCATCAAACGGGTCGAATAACTTCCGCTCCCAGTGTCGTATCAATTATTTCGGTGTTTTGACCAGAGGTGTCTGTTCACGGCTAAGAGTCCAGTTTTCACTCCACTCTGCCTCACCGTCGCCATTTTTACAAGCGTCTATCCGACTTAACGCTGATTGGGCGAGACCGGAGAGTTTGCGTGGTGTTGAAATGTGACGTCAGCTTTGCGTTATGTGAGAAATGCTGCGAGGAAGACAGAGTGGCTCGACGCTGACATCTGGCGGCGAAACAAAGTACCAACAGAAAAAAAGAAACTTACCTATTTTTTGTCAAATTCTTAACAAGTCTAACAAGCAGACAGCAAATATGTCGGAAAGTAAAATTTAAAAGTAAACAAAATGGAAGAAAGCTGTAAACCTGCTAGTCAGATCTTTCGTTCTATAAACAAAAGACAAAATTCTCACTCCAAAAGTTTACCATGCACAGCATCCACTTTCTTTCTTTCTTTCTTTCTTTCTTTCTTTCTTTCTTTCTTTCTTTCTTTCTTTCTTTCTTTCTTTCTTTCTTTCTTTCTTTCTTTCATGAACTGAGGTGGAATATTGCAATAATAATAATCCAAAAATAATATATGGCGAGTAAACGGGTTGAGTCATATTCCACTCCTTACCTAAAGGCGGCGATGGCACATGGTTTAGAAGAAGCACTCGGAAATGAGACTGTTATTTGCTTAGCATGGTTCACTCATAGCACAAGGCATTTTAAGCTTACCAAAGTTTGTTTGGACTTTAGAGCTAATATAGTACGTTGTATTTTAAATAATTCAATATTTGTCTTAAGTCTGTCGCGGTGAAACATCCAGCTGAAGCTCAGGAGCTAAAAAAGAAAGAAAGAGAGCAACATGGCTGTGGACATGAGATTACCGACTGTTAAAAACTCAATGTCTCTTTCACATTCTGCTGGTGACCGAAAAGATCTGGTTGTCCCTGGAGATGTGATCACTTCAGACACTGGGTTCATGAGGTACGTAACGAGCAAAACACTAGAGGAATTTGTTGGACTTGAATGGCCACCCCCACAATTTTAACATTTCTTTAAACTTATTTGAGAAGCGATGCAGCAACTACCTGGTAGAAACTGGAATCGGGAAAATATATCAACTGTCTCTTCTAAAATAAAATAAAAAAGGTTTTTGGATCATAATAATAATAATAATAATAAAAAAGCTCACTTTCCTTAAAATCCTTGAAAACGCCTGGCCTCCCCATTTCAGATAAACGTTACAGAATCTTAATCTTGAGTGCTTTTCCTGGTGTATTTTTCATTTTGTAGGACTTCCCTGGAGATCTCATGAAATTTACATTGTTTTATGAGGAGGATAATACCCCCACCCCCTACCCAAAAAAAAAAAAATAGTAACCTAGTTATTTCATTAACAACAATTAATAAATTTAATGTCTAAATCTAACATTCTGTTTGGATTCTTGAAACTTCAGCCCCAAATACTGAATAAAATCTTAGATGTGTTTGTGAGGATGGAACAGCCAGTAGCATAATCACAAACTTAAGAGTTTGGAGCAAATCAATTTCTGCTGTAGATTCACAGATGGTAATGTATTCAGACGTAGAAATTACATTACTAAATCCAATCACATATCTTCAGACAAAGTCTGCATTATTTGTGGCTTTTTGACTCCATATTTACAGTTCTCATTTTCCTCCAGGGGTCACGGCACATATGTTGACGAAGACAAGCTGACAGCATCAGTGGCTGGAGAGGTGCAGAGGGTGGACAAACTAATATGTGTCAGACCTCTTAAGACGAGGTGAGTCGATGAACTTTGAACTCCTGGTGCTTCTAATAACTAAGACAATGCGTATGTACTGCTATTACTTAATTCTGCAAATGCATTTGAATTATATTGATCTTTTTTTTATTGCAGATTTAATGGTGAGGTTGGAGATGTTGTAGTTGGTAGAATTACAGAGGTGAGATTCTATTTTTACTCCTTACGCTGTAAAAAGAAAATGAATCTCCAAATGTAAAAAAGAAAAAAGACAGTTAATTTAACATATAATTGAACTAAGTTTGTCAGACTTTATGTATTTATGTTTGTTTAACATGGCAACTTAATAAACTCAATATGTTTACTTGGATAGACTCAATTTGATTGCTTCTTACAAATCATCTCAATTTTCTTAAATTGGATCACCTGTTTAATTTTTTTTTTCAGGGTAGAAATAGAATTTGTATGATTGTTTTTCTCTTCTTTTTTTTTTATTTCAAAAACTGTTGGTCCTCCATTTGTGATAAAACGTAGGTTCAACAGAAGCGTTGGAAGGTGGAGACCAACTCCAGACTAGATTCTGTCCTCTTGTTGTCATCTGTCAATCTGCCGGGAGGAGAACTGGTGAGATGATCGAAATAACTTTGATTTTGTTTAGTCATTTTTTGTGTTGCAATGTTTGCTGAAGTGTTTGATTTCACCTTTTAGAGGAGACGATCAGCAGAAGATGAGCTCACCATGAGAGAATACCTTCAAGAGGGCGATCTCATCAGTGTAGGGCATCATTAGTCTTTCATTGCCTCTGACTTGTATTTTACCATACTTACCGTTTCCAAGAATAATGGGCATTTTTTGCCTTCTCCTGTGATTTTCTTAGGCAGAAGTGCAGTCTGTTTTCTCAGACGGAGCCCTGTCACTTCACACTCGTAGTTTAAAGTATGGAAAAGTAAGTTTTAGTACGCTACAATTATTTCATGGAGGTTTTCTTCTTTCTGTGTTGTATTGTGATGATACACTACTATGTGATGACCAGTTTACCACTTCATTGCAGTTCTAACAGGTTATCCTTATGTTTCTTATCTTTATCATTAAAAGTTTATTTTTTGTGTGTATTAAAATTAATTAAAGATCGACTTTGCATTGCTTTAAAATTTTTAGTCGTCATTTTACCTCATGATCTGTTTGTCCTCTTTCTCTCAGTTGGGTCAAGGAGTGCTGGTGCAGCTTTCCCCGTCTCTGATAAAGAGGCAGAAAACGCATTTCCACAACCTACCCTGTGGAGCCTCCATCATCTTGGGGAATAACGGCTTTGTATGGCTGTATCCCACGCCGGGACAGCAAGAAGAGGAAGCTGGAGGCTTCTACACCAGCCTGGAGGTAGATTTAGAATCCACAAATGCCAACCTGGAGAAAAGCACTGAGAGACCTCGGCTCTAATTATTTTTTAAAATATAACCACACGTGAACTGTGCTTAACTGAGGTTGTTTTTGTGCGTGTGTCCCGTCTCTGTCCTCTCAGCCTGTGAGCCTGTCGGATCGAGAGGTGATTTCACGGCTTAGAAACTGCCTGCTGGCTCTGGCTGCTCATAAAGTGCTTTTGTATGACACAAGTGTTCTCTATTGCTACGAGTCGTCTCTCCAGCACCAGGTAGGAATCACGGGGTTGTTCTCCGGAAGTCCAAAATGTAATCTATAAAGAAGAAACAAAGTCGTATTAAACAAATCGAACAAGAGGCAATTGTGCTGAAATTTCTGCTGCAATTATGAATTGAAACACATTTTTTTTCTTGCATATTGTCAGAGGATGGGTCTATTATACATGTTACGGTTACAACTATAATTTATTTGTTAAAGTTTTTTTTCCTTACATTTTTAAAAAAAAATACGATCTATTCGCTGCAGGTCAAGGACATCTTAAAGCCAGAAGTGATGGAGGAGATTGTAATGTTGACACAACAGAAGCTGTTGGAACACGAGAGTTAAGAAGACACAAACTAAAGTATCTAACCAAAATCAAAGTAAACTCTGTCTAATAGGACCACTTAGATTTCTTAGATGGCTTTTGTTTTGTATTTGATAAAACTCACAGCTACTGTTGCGAAAAACTGATAAAAAAAAAGGTAAATTATTAGAAGACATCAGTTGACATCTTTTGATACACAAAGCAATTTTATTGTTTGATTAAATTCTGTAATTTCTATTTTGTTTGGATTCTGTGTTGTCTGTTGTGTGGAACTTCAAAGATGGAAAAATGTACAGAAGTTTTTCTTATGGGGAAACATCTCGCATCAGCTACAGGACATACTGTACATCCTTTTTTAAAGACTTCACTTCCGAAGTATTGCTTAACTTTTTCCCCCTTTTTTATACACTTACCTGTCATTTTTATGTTCAGTTTAGCCCAAAATGATTCATACCTCTGCTATATTTAGATTTTTAATTTTCATTCAACCCATATGTTTGTTTCTGATAAAAAATGAGACAGGCATCTCTCAGAATATAACAATCTTCAAAGAGAATCAGCTTTAAAAAAATGTTTTATCTGCTTATATTTATGGTTCATTAGAAGTGGTATGTTAAATTATTTGTGCAACAAACAGTGAAAGAATCATCAATTGAAAAAAGAAGAAAACCATGATCAAAATCCAACATTTGACTTAATAGGACAGTGGTGTTGACTGTATTATCTCTAAAATTATATTAAGTTATCAGACAATGTCACTCCAACTGGTAGGTCTTTTTTTTATCGTCATGTTACCATGCAAGTTGCTCCGAACCACTTGATTAAAATTAAGTTATCCTGTAGTAAACCTTCCAGCCACTGAAGGAAGATATAGTTTGTGATTTCAAAACTTCAATTAAATGCTGTAACTCATTAAAATATCCCACCTCACTTGCTTTTGCTGTTGCTCTTCAAATCTGTATTTGGCCGCAGGGTTAGAAAGTCAGGAGTTATAATTGTAACAAAATATGTTCATGTCTATGTTCTACTGACAGTAACTAATCAGTCTTACTAGGTTTGTATATGAGCAGTTGTGAAGCCGCTTCAGCTCCAAAGCACTATCCCACGCACGAACGTGACGTCACACGTTGCGCCACCCACATTTTTCTGTAAACCACCTTGCGTATGGAAGTATGGCGGCCTCGGCGAAACAACTGCTCCTCGGCCAAAGTTTACTGCTCCGGTTTTGACGTGAAAGCGATGAATAAGTACGCAAACAGAGCAGGCGGTATCGACGAGCTCGGTTGCTGTGAGCATTGGACAGGGCTTGCAGAAAGAGTCGCTGTTATTTGGCCGGCGGACTTCACTGAACTTCTCTTCGCCTCCTTGATTGAAGCGTCTCCTCTCCGGGTATCAGAGGGGGAGAAGCTCCGTAAGACGGGAAAAGTGGACACGGAAGTTGGAAACTAAGTCATTGCGCTGACTTTGGAAAGTCCAGTCGTAATGTGGGAATGTATGGTGCCAAGACACATTTGTTGAGATGTTTTAGCGCACTTGTCCGAAGTTGTTTGTCGGGAAGCAGCAAGAACCAACTGTTGACTGCTCGATGTGCATTTAGGGTCTGCGCGCTGCATACCACCAGCAGACGTTGGTTAGCTTTCATGGCTCCGGCTAACCAACATTTTCACTGTTTCTGTGACCACGTAAGTTGTCATACGTGTATGTATCTTATCTTTGTTAACGTTTTAGAGGCAAAATAAGTTGTTTCCAAGTGATATAAATGTTTCAATTTACCATTGTCGCCAGTTGCTGATGATTAACTGTTTATTGCGAGCGGACAGCTGAGTTAAAGGTACTCCAATTCTACGTATTACGTCTGAATTATCAAGGGTATAGTGTAGAAAAACATTTAGCCGTCTTCTAAAATATGAAAATCTAAATTTAAAGATGTTGATATATTTCAAAATTATTATGCATACAGCAATTTTTTTTTTCTTTTGAAAAATAACTCAAACTTCTTTTCAGACGTGCTATTCATTAAGTGTTGAGTTTATCTACCACATTTTGGATGCGATCTAAAACTAGCATTTAGTAGCTGTTTTAGTTACTAACTAAAAAATTGCAGGCATGTCCATAAGCCTCTACAGGTTTTCAGGTAAAATAGCATGTCCTGTGAATAATTCTTAAGTTTATTATGGTCTTTGACTCATAGACAACACGGGAATATATTAAAGTAAAGATGCACTTCTGAGGCTTTCTCTATCCAAAATCAATTTCCTGTCTTCCTGGGCATGACATGGAAAGCCCAGGAAGACGATTAAAATCAATTAGATTTTAATTGATTCAGATGATTATTTTTTTGTTTGTTTATTTTTAGTCAAAAAAAGAAAACATGAAAAGGAATGCATGTAGGGATGGGCACTTATTTCATTTATTGTATGGGAATATGGAGATTTGCTTTGACAAAACTCTTAACTGATTATGTTTTCAAACACCCAAACAAATAGTATGGCAGGTATTATCTGTTTGCTGTCAAAACAATATCTATTTATTAAAGTATGCTAAATATAGCTGGCATGGGGAAAAAGCATATTTTTTTTAAATGATAGTTTTATGTGTCATGTCTGCATGTTTGTAGTTAGTAGTCGCCCCGATGTTGCAAAGTCAGCAGCCAAAAATGGAATTGGCAGGTCAGACTTTTTAAAGATTTATAATCGATTAGCCAGAAAACTGCAATCGTGGCACCCCTAGCATTTTAAGATTGTAAATATTAGCGGTCCTTATTTTTTAAGGAATATGGAGTGAAAAAAAAAAGATTTTTTTTTTTTTTTTTTAGTTTTTACCCAGGTGAACGCCGACCAGCGACTGCAATTTTGATTAGTGCATCTAGGAGGAGATTCATTTTTTGTAATGCAAAAATGTTCAAGAACTGTTCAAAAGATAGTATTTCTTTAAATGCAACTCACTTTGAAAAGCTGGAATCTAATGGATAATTTGCAGAAAAGGATGACAAATTCAAAGGGGAAAATATAGCTGTTGACCAAGACAATAACAAACTTAGTAAAGGCTTGGTGTTATGATGTGGGAAGCATTTTGATGACATAGTTTAAGTTCACAAATCACAAAAAATCAATACACGCTGCAATTTTCTATTCTATGCTAAACATGTGGGGACAAGTCCATCAGAATCACACTATCTGTGTGTATTGTCCCTTTTTGCAGGCACCACTCCTTAAATTCATTAACACATTATTTTGAACTGCAGTGTTGAGAAAGTTTTTCTCAGTTTGTGAAACACCAAATGTGAATAATTTTATCTCACAGTACTGTTCTGCTCCCCTCCGTTAACAATAACAATTTGTAAAATTATTGTTTAGCGCACTCTCTAAGTTGGAGACAGTTTTGTATTTGCAATTTTGGCCTTATTTAAGTTTGCAGAGGCAATTTAACAATAGCAAAACACACTGAAGTTATAAAAAAATTGCAATTTCAAAATGCCAAAAAATTTTCCATTATGGGGTTCCCAAAGTAAGGTCCTTTTCTGAGATGCCAGGAAAAGAATTGCAGTGACCCGAGTCCCCAGCTGTATGCATCAAAAAGTATTCCCCAGTTGTTGCACTGCCAATAACTGGGTTGAAAGATGATTTCTACACTTTTATCATGATTACTGAAAAGACCAATGTGGCTGCTGGAAACATTTTCGGTTGTTAAAAACACAGACAGTTGAGGTGTAGAAGTTAAAGAAGAAATACCTTTCACACTCCGTGAGGTTACTGGGTTTCAAAACTACATCTGGGAAGCCATCAGCTGGTTTACAAACAGTAAAAAAAAACTATTTAATATGGTCACACATTTTTGTTCTAAAGTAATCAAAGTTAGCATAGTAACAGTATCTCATACCTAATCTTTAGAAGTTATTGTTTCTGGATCAGTCATTCAGATGGACCCGATTCATGTTATTGATCGCTGTAGTGAGTCGTAAATGCACTTTTTCTTTTTCTTTTTTCAGATTCCCCCTGAAATGGCTTGTTTTGTCTTGTGAAGCGCGGACGCTCCACTAATGTGTGACACGCGAAGACATACTGGTGTAACTTTGATCTGCTCAGGTGACCTGAATCACCTGTTCTCTCGGAAGGAGCGTTCTGAGGCAGTGAACGGGTTTCCTGTGTCCCCCTGATCCTCTCCCTGTCTGATACCCAACTGTGGAACGGGGAACAACTGATACCAGCTTGGATAGTCCCGGCTGCAGCCTGGCACCCTGCCCTTATGGGGCAGCAGCCGGGGAAATTTGTAGGGGACCAGAGGAGACCCAGTTTGCCAGCTTTCATCAAGGGGGGAAAGAGAGACTCATCACGCCATGTGAGCCAGCCATGGAATGTTTTCGATAGACACGGTAAGATCAGAACTCTTTCATAAAGTATAAAGAAATAAATTATTTTCAAGCAAAACAGAATGATTGCTTAGTCTTGTCTACAGACGCATACTGAAATTATGTTCTGTCCCCTGCTTTCATATTATAGTTTTATCAAGGTGTAGTTGAACAGTGGCAAAATAAATACTGTCAATGATGACAGTTTTGAACTGCAGTGAAAGTAAATTTAATTAAATTATTTTTTAAATAACCAGTTTCTCTAAAAATGTGCGTATTCAACTCACCTTTTTTTTTTTTTTTTTTTTTTTTTTGCCAAGATCATTATCAAGATAAATTATGACATCTGGCTTTAGTGTTGACTCTTGGTATAGTTCTGTATGACACTGAAAAGTGGCTTTAAAAGCAAGAGTAAAAGATGGATTAATGAGAGTCTAAAGAAAACTAATTAGTGGTCATTATTGGAGCTGTGCAATGTCAGTAGTCACTGCAGTTTAAAAGGTCTGCTTGCATCTAGTATTTGTTGGATCAGTTAGTGTCGTGACTATGAACAAAATTATCGCAATTCCAGGATTTTTCAAATATTTGTAAGCCGTATTTATTATATTGGTAATGCATCTAACCAGCTGAATAATAGACATGATTGCAAAAGATACAAGAACACATTTAACAAGCTTATAAGAACTTCTGACAATAAAAAGTTGACCAAAAAAAACTCTCTCTTGCAAAGCTTGGGACTCCAGATACTCCAGGATGATAATTTTAGTATCACAGTTAGAGACATGACTCTTAAAATGATAAAATAACTCAGGAATTACTACTAGTAGTTGTGACATCATGCCTTCATTTTTTGCTTTCCTAGCGTTTGTGTGACCTTTTTTGGATTTGGCTATGAAATTGCCATTGATTTGGTCTGTGTCTTTGTTTATTATCCAGATTAGTAGAAAATATAACTCAGATTTGCAGAAATTCCTGCAGTCTTTTACACATTGACTAAATAAGGTAATGAGTACATTTGACAACTTATCTTTTCCTACTTTGTTCAGTCAGAGATAACTAAAAGTAAACCTGTTCATTTGTGATGTCCCCTCCCCCCCAAGTTAAAATTAACCACAGGATGCACACCAGAATATAAATTTCCCCATATTTTCAGTTGAAATTGTTCGAAATTAACACAATAGATTATTGAATCTGTTATTCTTTCACATGCACATTTGTAGATTGTTTCAGATGTCATCAACATGTTGCAACAAATTTTGGCAGGGGGATGTAGACCGTAAAACTTGTCAGAGCGGTCTAAGGCTATTATGTCATGACTTGTGGGGCGCACACTTTGTGCAACACTGAAACAAGAGCGCTGTAATTGCACAGTCTAAAACTCAGGTATTTTAAATATTTTGGATTATATTTTGATCTTTGCATTGAAAGTGCATGTTATAGTTATATACTCTACACTTTGCAACAAATTTGACTTAAAAAGAAAGCCCGATAGAGTCCAAACAGAGTTGAGCTGCAGCTATTGAATACTTTAGCATTAAATTAATTGACAAATTACTTAATAACATGCTATGCCATGTAGGGCTGTAGTGATACAATAATCTCACGATACGATACAATACATGGTATTCTGCTCACGATACGATATGTATTGCAATATTCAGCAAACGATATAATTCAATACACTTTTACGATTTTCTGAAAGATTTTAGAGGGACCGAGTGATTTTGATAACTTTTTGTGACTGTTATAGAGTTGGATCGAATTAATTTAATTGAAAACTGATTAAAAGTACCAACTACACAATACCTGGCTCTGGTTGGACATGGACACAGACTTAAAGTCGCTGGACAAAATGAATCAAAGAAGTGGTGAGAAAACATGTTTCTTTTAGTTGAAACAGTACAAACTG